>NC_051161.1:6878616-7181116 GCF_013339745.2 Dermacentor silvarum
ATTGTTTTGCTCGGCAAACACCGAACAAAGTTTGACGACTTGCGTGTAAAACGAAACGCTACATAATCTGGAAGGAGATATTTTACTTAGGCCATCGATTTTTTTCTTTATTTGCCGAACATCAATAAGTTTGATAAAATAAAGTATAAAGATTGCAGCTCGGCATCTCACCAATACAAAAACGATAACGGGATTCTGCAAACTGTATCGTAAAGGAAGCAGCGAAAATTACACGAGGGCAAAATTAAGCTTTTCTTTTTTCCATATTGCTGATTTTGAAAACCCTCTTCGCTTTTCACATTAAGCCATCGAATTTGGTAATATCCCACATTTCCCCTAATTTCCCTACGAGTTTCATTTAATATGAGGAGTCACAGTGGTTCCTATAAGCATATATATATGCTTCTGAAGAAAAATAGCTGTAAATTCGGTTTAACGCGCGAAGTTATTACGGGATCTTCTGATGGCCGCTCACACTTTATTGCGAGCCGAAGGCGTGGTTCCACATGGCCGACGCCGGGTGACCACGGGCAGTCACGAAATGTAGTCTTACTACAACTCTGGAAATCGACGACCCGAAACACACATCTATTTCGTCCGGCGATCAACCCATCCACAAGACATTGCCTTCGCCGGCATAGGCATATGAAAGCCAATCTTATGGGATGCGATCATCGTGTGGCGAGCGGAGCGGCTGTCAAATCTGTCCGACTTCCCGTTTCGCACAACGTGGCTTGTCTCGCATGCCTTCGCTCGCCGTCGCTTGCAGAATAACAGTTAGTGGAGGAGTAAACGTGCAGACAATATAGCGAATATCTTGCATCAAATGAACGTTTCTGAAGAGAAACGTTCTGAGCTGGAATTGAGCTATAGAGCCATCCCGGATTCCTGATAAGCTTTGTACACGTTAGCATACGGGCGCATATTGGGCTGTGAAGCTTTACAACTCTGCAACGCTAAGTCTGTGAACGGTGCTCAGCTAACACATACACTTCGGATACCGTTGTGACGAAGGACCGCAGAGGAGTGGAGCTTCTACAATGTAAACCGATTTACACGCTCAAGAGTTTTTAAGGGTGCAAATCGATATATAACTCGCACCCTTACTCCCGTAAAGGTGCAAAGATATTGGTTTACAGTGTTATAAAGCTGGAAAGGGCTTTCCGTGCCGACTGAATGCACAGCTGTGAAACAACGAGGCCGTTCATATTAGGAAAACCGCGGTCAAAGGGGGAGACTAGCACCAGCGCCTCCTAGATGGCAGGGCTGCATGCACTCAGCTTTTTGACATCATGTTACTTGGACCGAAATGCTCGGCGTGACGAAAGCGGCGACGTCAAAATCAGCGTGCGCGGCTTACTCGGGCCATTACATTCTATGGCAGTCGGGCCAGCTAGCATGACGTCACGAATCGAAGTGCACCGGCCGTGTGCTAGGACGTTGCTATAGTACGCAAGGGCATGAAACCATCGTGATACAAAAGGTACGCAGATTCATGTCCGCACGCGAAGCAGTCGAGGCCAGCGCACTTATGTTTGGTGGAATGGATATGTATGGTTACAATATGAGCGACTGATTCACGGAGTCTAACGTCCTAAAGCAGCACTGGGGCTATGCGAGAGACTGGGGCTTCCCTTAGTGGATGGCGGCGGATTAAATTTCCCCGCCCAGGCTTCTTTATTCTGCACCTAAATCTATTTAGTTAAAAAAATCTATTGAAAAACAATCAAAATCAGTTGGACAAGTAATTTGATGGGCACGCATATATATTTCATATGTCTTGATTGCAAGGAGAAGGCGGAAACGTTTGTAGTGCATATTTGGATTCACGAGTATACGGGCGGCGCGAATGACGAGAATGGAATCACGCAGGACGTACGCTGTTCTCAGTATGAGATAAGAATTCGTACGAGATGAGAGCTCAACACGAGATGATAAACCTAAGTATACACGAGCGTTCTTGCATTTCGCACGCACAAAGACGCGCCCGCGAATCCAACCCGCGATCTAAACACAAGAACGCCAAGCCGTATACCGGCTGTAATTCCCCGCCATAATTCTGACAACAGCAAGGCCATTTCGTCCCCTCACCTGCGCAATGACAGCTACAACGGCTTCTAAAGGACTGATTCATTCGATCAACTTTCATACTTAGGCGGAACTTGCTGTACTACTTTGAGCAGTGTTCGGTTGAACGCTTTTTTAGAGCCGAGCTGTATATATGGCTAGCCGATTCGTTCGCCCATCGCCTGTACTCAGAAACTATCATCATTAGCAGCAATGGTTCGAGCGTCGTCGTCTTCTTCCACAGCTGGCTCCGTTGCCGCTCAACTTCTTCTGTCGTAGTAATGGGGAGGCCGCGTTTCCGGGGGTATGAGCAATTGTTTAAGGGGGTATAATATGAGCCATTCCTTTCCGCAAATTCTACCAAATTATCTCCTCTAGTGTTCCTAAGATCGATGCCGTAGTTGCCAATTGCTTGTTCACCAGCCTGCTTTTCCACCACTTTTACATTGAAGTCGCCCATGACCACAGTATACTGAGTTTGCACCTTTCTCCTCACTAATTCAACATCTTCGTATTACTGTTCTATTTCTTCATCATCATGACTGGAGGTCGGGGCGTAGGCTTGCATTTCCTTTATTCTATACCTCCTATTCTGTTTTATTACGATGACTGCTACTCTCTCATTAACGCTGTAGAATTCGCCAATGTTGTCCGCTATGTCCTTCTGGACTAGAAACCCTACCCCGAATTCTCTCTTATCTGGAAGACCTCTGTAGCAAAGGACGTGGCCGTTGGTCAGCATTATATAAGCCTCACCAGATCTTCTAACCTCATTAAGGCCAATAATATCTCAGGTACTGCCTGATAATTCCTCAAGCAGCCCTGCTAAGCTAGCCTCACTCGGTAGGGTTCGCGTGTTGAACGTTGCCAGGTTCAGTTTCCAGTGGCGGCCTGTTCGGACCCAGAGATACTTAGCACCCTCTGCCGCGTCGCAGGTCTGACCGCCGCCTTGGTCAGGTGCTCCGCAGCCGCTGGGGACTGAGGGCCATGGGTTAATTGCAGGGGTCAAGAGGTCACTTATATTTAGGTGCACGTTAAAGAGTCCTAGGCAGTGAAAATTAATCGGGAGTTCCCCACTACGGCGGGCCTCATAATCAGATCGTAGTTTTGGCACATAAAACTCCAGAATTGAACTCAATTTTTAAAATGTAAGCCAAGTGGTTTCGCATTGTCGTTCTGAAGTGAAACGTGAGGCACGAGAAATCAAGGGTCATGTCTATAGTAAGCGTCGCTTTCGTTCGATTCATTTCTTATCAACCGTCGCGTCGAGTGGCCAATGTCGGCCGCGCGGCGGCTCCCCGATTCGCGACCGGCCAAGTCAGTGACGGAGGACGAAAATAATGCCAAGTGAAAATAATTGTTACAAATTAAGGCCCACAGAGTTTCATACAATTACTACAGAGCGAACTGTGACGCTATACAGGAGCTGCAAGCATGCAGGGCAGTTCAGCCAGCATGACGGGTTACATAGATTTGTCCTAAACTTGGTCCTTCTGGCTTTAAGGTGGCTTCGTGACTTTGCAGAGGGATCATATTCAAGAAAGTGCTGCGCTATAAATAGTTAAATGAGCATTATTAATATAGATTTGTCCTAAACTTGGTCCTTCTGGCTTTAAGGTGGCTTCGTGACTTTGCAGAGGGATCATATTCAAGAAAGTGCTGCACTACAATTAGTTAAATTAGCATTATTAAAATTGTGCGACGACAGGATTCAAAAACAGGAACTGTAGCACAGAAGCCCGATATTGAAACCATTACGCCACGGACAAGCGGAACCCCTGCAATTAGCAGCGGTTATGCGTGAGCGTAGGGTCTTGCCCCTGTATTCAAAAATGAACCTTAAGTTGAAGCCCATGCTTGACTTGATCGTGAATGCGGCGGAGGAAACGCGATGGGCGTCAAGTCAAGCATGGGCTTCAACTTAATATGCATTTCTTAATACGGGGTTATTGCCTTCAGCATTAAAAAAACGTATACATTGCTTTGAGATTTAGACCAACTTAGGCCGAGATAAAGCGTATAATAAACGAAGCCTCAAGAACGTCGGGAGCCCCAAAGAACAGACAAATCCATGCCCATCATTCCCACGGTGACTGAACGATCGCAGCGCCAGAGGTTTCCCCTAGTGATTGCTGTAGGAATTACGGCCGTCCCTGACTTACTAACAGGCACTGCGTCATCGACATTGGTGCCGTAAAATTAGGCCATGTTCATGCCATGAGCATAGCGAACTTTATGTTGGCTGCGAATGGGCTGTCCATGTAGCGATGAATACGGCACATTGCCGCCTGGTAGGGGACAGCAATGGTGTCGGTACTCGGAAAGGCAGACGCCGTGTCTGAATGAAAATTAAACCACCGCGCCGTACCAAGACATAAAGACGCAAGGAAGTGCATAGAGATTAGACGCATGTCCGGTTCGCTACCCTGCACTCGAGAAACGTGATCTATGGGCATATAGGGGCGAAAAGGGAGAAAGATGGTTGCGCGCACAGTTGAAGGTGCACATCGAGTCTATAAAGGGTCGCAGAGACCTGTCGATTTTAGGTACTGTAGCAGTGCCCTCGCTGCTTTCAGCGCGCAGCGACCACGCATATATCATGATCCAAGGATCTTTGCTTATGAAAATGGTCTTGAATGTCCGGGGAGAGCGGCACTGGACTTCATAACGGGTAGCGAGGTACCAAAATTCCCAGTGTCCAGTAACTGATTCCCTAAACTGAGTGACCGCGAACAGTAAGCCTGAAGCTCGCAGAGAGCCACCTTCCCGGGTGAAAGCTCCTCAAGGTGCAGGAAAGTTTCATTTTTCTCGTCATCGTCACCCGTCATGCGCCTCTTTCTTCCCTCTTTCTTTCCCTCTTCCCCTTCCCCCAACGCCGAGTAGCTGGCTAGAGGAATTTACCTCAGGCCGACCTCTCTGCATTTCGCACCATTAAACTTCTCTCTCTCTCTCTCTCTCTCTCTGAGGCACCCATTCAGCGCAATCGGCGACTGCAACGTCTGCTGTCGCGTTTTCGAAAAGCCTTCCGCGGACGTGCTCCTCGTATAAGCCCTCCACGCACGCAGCTGCGCAAAGCCCGAAAATTGTCTGAGCGTCGGCGTCGCGACGAGCCTGGGCCGGTATATTGTAGCGATGCCTTTCCGATGCTAATGCCTTTTCGCACTTTTCGCGCTTGGTCAGTGGTCAGAGCGATGGTCCGCTCACATTATCAACGGGATCTGCCGGCCGTGAGCGGGGGATGATAAGACTAGTACAGAATAAAGCAAACGCATCGCTACAAAATACCGGCCCTGGGCGCGGCGGTGCAGGTGCCGACCATCGAGCGAACACGATCAGCTTATCTTCCAACTGCGGTTCAGCTTGACTACCAACGAGCCAGCGATTCAGGCAGCGGCATCTGTAGCGTGTCGCAGAGCGCATCAAGTTCTCGCGGATTATCTGACCCGCACGCTGGTCCGTCCACAGCGCGGAGTGGACCGTCGATCGCGCGGCCTGCCCGGGAAAACGCCGAGTGACCTGAAAGGCGTCAGCCGTCGATCACGCGTTCCGATCAGCCGCGCCTCGGACGTCCGTCGTGCGCGCCCCAACAAGCGGCGCTCGTCAGCGCTTAACGAGCGGCAGCTCCGTCACGATGCACTTTTTGAATAATGTAGAGATATGGGCGCAGCCGTTTCGCAGGGCGGGTACAAAGAAGCGATACCGGAAACGCGGTCGCCTCAAAGCGCGCGCGAACGAGCTCGCCGGGCTCGGGGCTGCTATACGTTGATTGTGCTGGACGCTACAGGTTTCTTCGCAAGAGTCACACGTCTCGACAGAAAGGACTGTCGCAGGCACACCAAAAGGCGAATGCGACAGATGGAAATACAACAGACAAACAACTGTTGTGTAAAGGCTTTGTCACTTGAGATCCGTTCTTAATGCGAACAAATTTTTCTGTATGAATTCGTATTGTGACGCAGAAAAGGCAACGCGTGCACGCGCCTAATAGTATACAGTTACGCTGCGACCCTCCTACGTGAGCACACATTGCAAAAGTCTTTTTTTTTTTTGCAGTGATCAAAGAAAGTCTTCATCGCAATGGAACACGGTGCAAATGTGCATTTATTGCCGTGATCATGGCCAAATAGCGCGCAGCAGTTCCTGAAGCAAGGTACCATACTTGCGCAACATTAACTTGTCACACGACAATTTGAGTAAGGCTCAACAACTAAAAAAAAAAAAATTAAATTGTGTGCGATACAAGCAGCGTTCATTGAAAAAAAAAGTATATATGTAGAAAAAAAAATACGACCGGTATTTTGTAACGCACTATTTTATTTTACATTCTTATTCTTATCATGCATCGCGCCAAGCGCCCGATCCCAAAGAGAACAACGGTGGGACGGCGTCCGAGCTAATCACGAAGGACAAAAAGAAGAGAAAATGAAATTAATCGTGGAAGAAAATAAAATAAAAAAAGAAAGCAAAAAGAGAAAGAAAATGCGGTTCCTGTTCCGCACGTTTTCAAGTCATTTGTGCTTCGCTTCTATTGAGCGTATGTTGCGTTCGCACAATAAATGCTTTTATTGCGATATTAATTATATGGAAACTTCTACCGTATTTCTGCAGTCGCCGTCGTCGTCGCCGTCGCCGTGAGGTTCCCTATAGATAAAATCTTCGCCGCGCGCCGTATGCCCGAGCGGAAGCGTGCGGGGACGCGCGCTATCACGGAGAGCGAACGCACTCAATCTCCCACGCGCAAGCAAGGAAGCGGGAAGCCGGCGCCGGAGGGAGCGCGAGGGGGGGGGGGGGGGGGGCGCACTTCTACGCTGCCAACAACCGCGCTCGTCGCTCGTCCGCACCGTCTCTTATCTCCACACGGCTCTGACCTTTATGCGCCGTGCATTCGCCGCTCAGTTTCCGTTGAAGCGATAGACCGCACGTACCTTCGCCCGCTGCTGCGGCGTATATATGCGCTTGCTGCCAGCGTTTTGACAGTCGTTGTCTGCAGTCATCCAGTGTGATCTATTCATGTTTGTTTGTGCGCGCTCACACCACGCTTGTTCAATCAGTTAGTAATAGTCGGGCCACATTTTCCAACGCACGCTACACATGCAATGCTGCCCGGGTCGGCAGTGCAGCGCTACAGGTGTGTCCCTTCGCACGCGCTGCCCACGGTAAGCGTTTCTCATCAACACCACCGTTTCACACGCGCCTCCCCGTGGTCATCGAGTCTCTCTTCATGTCGGTCTACTTACGCCGCAGCACACCTGCTTACTTAATCAGCTCATGTTTACTACAATTCATATTGCTACCAAAGCCGCTCACCTTACTTCGTATGACATTGCTGTGTTGCTATCGCATTCATTGCTTCGCCCTTAGGGCGAAACTGTGACATTTTTTGTTGGAGCAGCACTGTGACCTGTCGGCTACTTTTGTCCCGTTTTGCACGATTAATTAGCAGAAGATGATTTAGTCAGCTTAAAACGTTTGCTTCCTCTTCTGTGCTCCTCTGTTTAAGATTAGACTATAGTTCTGTCTGGAGTTTGCGTGGAGACAAAGAATTTCTGATCTTTCTACGGCGGAACTGCTTTCACAGGAATCGTCGCTTCTGTATTTTTTTAAATAGATAACCACCAGTGGAACTTCGCCCAAAGGCCCCAGAATGTATAAACTGTTCTTGTACGCCTCTTGCCCCGCCGCGACTCAAAGTAAGT
Source organism: Dermacentor silvarum (assembly GCF_013339745.2). Classification (NCBI taxonomy): domain Eukaryota; kingdom Metazoa; phylum Arthropoda; class Arachnida; order Ixodida; family Ixodidae; genus Dermacentor; species Dermacentor silvarum. The sequence goes on from NC_051161.1 coordinate 6,886,380, forward strand.
GACTGGAGGATTAACCAGACTCTATCTGGTATCCCAGCACGTCCCTTTGGGAGTCGAAGCTGCAAGAAGGCAGAAGCACAAGGTGTTCGATGTTGGCGCACGTTGATGTTCGCGTCAGTCGTTTGCGAGCTGGGTCATTTATTCACGCATTGAGCTGCACATACAATTAGAGCTTATCTTGCGTTCGTGCCCACGCTCCTGTTCGTTCCGATTTACGATTAAGAGTGTGCGTGGACGTGCATGAAAACCGGGCCACTTGGGGCCGATTCATGATGACGGGCCGCACGAAACAGCGAAGCCGTGCTGCAGCTTCAAACGGGACGAGTATGGGACGAGCGTCGGAGGGCCTAGGGCCCGTGTTGCAGAAACTTCGGCATCGGCGTGGGCGCGGGCTCGCCGGCGTCGTTGGCGGAAATCATCATCCCGATCCACCCCGACCGCGCAGGCTCTGCGCGTGGCGCAAGCCGTTAGTGAACAAAATCGAATTTCTCAAAGCAAATTGAGTCAGAAAAATAGTAAAGTACAACTTAACCACAACCTACAGACGTGATAAAGTTCTTCTTCTTCTTTCTGGGGTTTTACGTGCCAAAACCAGTTCTGATTATGAGGCACGCCATATCGGAGGGCTGCGGATTAATTTTTACCACCTGGGGTTCTTTAACGTGCACTACAACGCAAGCAAACGGGGGTTTTTGCATTTCGCCTCCGTCGAAATACGGCCGCCGCGGCCGGGATTCGATCCTGTGACCTCGTGCTCAGCAGCGCAATGCCTTAGCTAACTGAGCCACCGCGGCGGGTACGTGATAGCATAGTATTGTAATTTTGAACATACGAGAAAACATAATTCTCTTACGCCGAAACTCAAACACACAACCCCTTTTTCCAGCATATCTACAATTCATACAGCGGCCTGCCGCGGTAAGTTTCCTTGCAAAAACACCATCCAGATGGCGCTCGCCTCCTCGGCAGCCTAGAGCTCCTGCAGGGGCTTTACGGCAGGGGCTTTACGGCAGCCGCGCGTGGAGGCGAAGTTGGACAAAAAAGCTGCAGTTGCCAGGAAGCCTGATAAGCAGCCAGGGATCTTAATGCTATCGCGTTCCACTCTTAAAGGCGAATTGCTTAAGCGCCTCCAATTTTTTTTCTTGTTTCATGATGACAAAAACACACAAGACTTTTGTCTTTTGCAGACGATGGATTCCCTCTGAAATTGAGAAATAAATAGAGTAATATGATCAGATTACGTGACGAATATGGTTAATTAAATGAAACGGGCTAATTCAAACAGGACCCAAGAAAACGTTGATTTTGGTTGATACAGATAATTGTAGCGGTGGTTCTCAATGAGAAAATGACTGTGTGCCACACGACGTCTAGTTAAAATCGTTCGCACTGCTGCTTTGAGTATTGAGTTCGCACGGCTACTCTGCTACTTTGAGTGCGCGCAGCAATGAATAAATGTGTGGGCGCGAACGAACCCGATGTGATGTTTTATTTAATTACGAGTCTCCGTGCGTATACAACCACAGCTGTCTTACATAATTTTGGCCAGCTGATGCATGAGCTTTGAAATGTTCCAATAACAAATGCTCCTGCCGCGTCATTCAGTACGAGAGAGAGAAAGAAAACGGTAATGTCATCGAGTGCCGTGACGCATCGATGTTTTTCGCATTGTCAGACGTGGATGTTAAGCGAGATAGAATACAGTCAGTGTAGACTTGAACGCTTTCTCCCACTGTGAATTCGTTTAATCCGACAGCACCAGGAATTGTCAAAGCGGACGCAGACATCTTCGGAAGAGCTTATTCGCGGTGCGCGCAATGACAGTGGACTGACATTGTGCACGTCCGTCCACAATGCCTCTGCTCCGGAGAGTATCACTAAAACAAAAGAAAATAATCACGTCGTCCTTGTCCGCTACGACAGGTGCCTGCAGGGGCAACCTCCTCAACGGTTTTTGCGCCTCCGGATCCCAATTGCACTTTTCCGCCGGCCGGGCATGAATTCAATTTGCACTGACAGTGGTGCACATAGCTTGGTTGTTCTTCACCGCATAAGGTAAGAATGCGGTTGAACGAGATGGCCTGACGACACGATAGCGAGGGAGCTACGGCGTAGCGCAAAGGATGGACGCACTGACCTGTTTCGAGCCCTAAATGCAGGGAAACAAACGCAGCCAGAGTCCGGATGCAGCCGAATAATAAAATGCAGTCATCGCGGTGCAGGCGTGCCTCCACAGAATCGGCCACTGTCCTATCTTCGTTGTGTTCGCTTTCGTGTAGTTTGGTTCTTTTACGAGCAGCAGGAGTTCTGGCCTTCAGTAACGCCGCGCCGAGTCGGAACTGCGCCTCGCGAATATTTGAGGCAGCGCCCCGCCAACCGCGTCCAGATCTCGTTCACCGCCTTTGCCATTTCCTGGAGCCGAAATGCACATGCCTTGAGAATTAAGGTTCTCGCTGTCCACCTTCGCTCGTTCGCAACCCTAGAACGCAGGATCAGCAGCAGCAGCCTATGTCCACTGCAGGACGAAGGCCCCTCCCTGCGATCTCCAATTACCCCTGTCTTGCGCTAGCTGATTGCAACTTGCGCCTGCAAATTTCCTAACTTCATCACCCTACCTAGTTTTCTGCCGTCCTCGACTGCGCTTCGCTTCTCTTGCCACCCATTCTGTAACTCTAATGGTCCACCGGTTATCCATCCTACGCATTATATTATAACTAACTATATATTATAACTTCCCACATCTGCATGGAAAGCTTCTTATTCCACCAACCCGTACATCTCGTCGCCTTTTTAACTCTTGCAGCATCCAACGCTTGCATGGTTCAACATCTTCCTTTAATCAATCGTTTTTGCCTAGCACTATCGCAGAGTGGAACAGATTACCAGATAGAGTTGTCAGCGAGCGTAACCACATTATCTTTAAACGGCTGCTTACTGATTACCTCAAACTCTAACCTTATAATGACCGTACTGTGTTTTCCTTCTTTCGCTTTTTCTTTTTTTCTTGCTTTTGCATTGTATTCGGTGTGCCGCGAAGTTTTTCCTTTTTTTGTGTGTTCCTTTTTTCTTTTTAGTTGTGCTCTCAAATGAAATCCACAGGCTGTAGGAAATTGTAACCATGTCTATATTCCTATTCTTACCTCCTGTAACCCCCCCTTATGTAATACCCCGACAGGGGTCCTTAAGGGAAAATAAATGATGATGATGATTACATGGCCTGCCCAGCTCCACTTTTTCCGCTTAATGTCAACTAGAATAACGGCTATCCCCGTTTGTTATCTGATCCCCACGGCTCTCTACCTGTCTCTTAAAGTTAGGCCTAACATTTTTCGTTTCATCGCTCTTTGTGCGCTCCTTAACTTATTCTCGAGATTCTTTATTAACCTCCAAGTCTCTGCCCCATATGTTAGCACCGGTAGAATGCAATGATTGTACACTTTTCTTTTCAACGACAGTGGTAAGCTCCCAGTCAGGATTTGGCAATGCCTGGCAATTTTATTCTTCTGTAAATTTCTTTCTCGTGATCAGGGTCCCCTGTGAGTAATTGACCTAGATAAACGTACTCCTTTACAGACTCTAGAGGCTGACTGGCGATGCTGTATTCCTGTTCCCTTGCCAAGCTTTTGAACATTATCTTTGTCTTCTGCATATTCATCTTCAACCCAATTCTTGCACTTTCTCGGTTAAGGTCCTCAATCATTTGCTGTAATTCGTCCTCATTGTTGCTGAATAGGGCAATGTCATCTGCAAACCGAAGGTTGCTGGGATATTCGCCGTTGATCCTCACTCAGTCTAAGAGCTTGAATACTTCTTCTAAGCATGCAGTGAATAGCATTGGAGAGCATATAACGCGGTATATTAGCGCGCATATAATTTCATTTTGGAAACCTTACACCTTTCCAATATCCGTCTTGACTTTTTTACGCAGAAACACGTGGCTCGCTTTGTGCCGGCGTTATTGAATTGAATCTGTATTTTCATGTTGTACATAAAGTATGGCGGGAGTAAAAGCTGCATTCGAGCAGCTTGACCAGCCCCCGCTATACATACAAAGGGCTTTTGTGCAAAGCAGTGACATCAATTATTCTGAATAAAATCAAACATGACATACACATATTGCTACAATAATAAAAGAACATCATTATTACTATACACGAATTTAGCAGTGTAAAATAGTTTTTCATTAAGCATCATGAAATAACAATAATTTAGAAACACCGAACAAAAGTTAGACAGATACAAGCATGTATATACAAGAAACAGAACGGGACTCATTTGACAAGTCACACCTATATGACAGAAATAAACGTTAAAATCATAAAAAAACATTCTCGTGACATCTGTTTGATGTTATATTTTCTATGCTTACATCAATACCACGGGGATAATTTAACATTTCCGGAACAACATTGCATAGCATTAGCTCGCCATAATTTGTGCGTGATCGGTGCACTAACCAAAGGTTATGGTACCGTGTATCATATTTATGCTCAGTGAGCTTGAAGTTGGCTAGTGCAGAAATTATTCTTCCTTGCCTAAATTAATTTTTGCTGAAGAATGTATGTTTACAATCTCATTTATGTATAAGGTGAAAATAAAAGGGCCTAAACTACAGCCTTGGGGAACATCGAGAAAGTTTTATTTAACTGTCGAAGTTGTTTATACATACATATACATATATACATATACAGGGTGTCCCAATGGGACTATCATGCACCAAGATTTAAAAAAAAATGAACGAGCGTTACTCGAAGGAAAGCTAGTGCATATTGCTTCCAATACAGTAGAGTAGCCGCCAGGATTTTTTTCGTATCTGAGACTTAAGTAGGTAATTTAAATTAATTAGCTAACTCGAGCAGTACTGTCCTAATTATCCAATTGTCAATGAGAGAATTGTAGGGCACCATGAAAAATATCCGGCCCGATACAGCTTTCTGTTGCTCAATACGTGCTACATAAAAGTGTTTTTCCGAGCGTGAAAGAAGCCCGCGAATCCACGCAATATTACAGTGGGACTGGCTGCTCGAGGCATATTGCGTGTATTTGTGGGCTTTTCCGCGATTTTCCGGCTTTTCCGATCGATTTTTCCGGCAGCCGTACTGTGAGTCATGTGATAGATCGTGTTAAGAAATTACGCTAATTGGGAATGAGGAATTTCCTGCGATTATTTTAGGAAATACCGACAACGTTGATATATTTCTGTAGTTATAGGTAGATTATTCTTATCTCCTTTCTTGTACAGAACGTAATGAGTAGAAAATCCAATAAGCGGGCACGAAATTATTGAATCCACACATGGTGTTTGCGATTTTCTCATTGTGGTAATCGGTTATCAAATAGAACACAAGCCTGCCCCGAAAGGATGCTGTCATAATTTATGACGCCAGGGATTTAAGTGGAAGTGGCGCATCGGGTCTTCTCGCGTCTTATATCAAACCTGCGTTACGAGGTATAACACTGGCCGATTTACACTCCGCAAGCTTAGCCTATACCGCGGACTCTGTAGTTCTCTATAACGTACTATAGTCTGCCTTCAGCAAATACATATAGGACATTTCGCTAAGACGCATAGCAGCGCAGCCTTCGTGGAAGCAGTTATGCGACTCTTTTCTTTCAACGCTAGGGCGCCTTCTAATTGCGTCACATGATTACTTCAGAGAAATGGAGGCCGAGAAGCATTACGCATCGTGCTGCTCTCCGCTCAGCTCTTCCGAGCAGTTCTGGAGGCAGCGCTATCTACCGGAAAACAACCTCGTTCTCATGCGAGCCTAGTTTAGCATGGCGCCGTTGTATAATTTCTCCAATTGTCAAAAGAGCAAGTGACCCTGCGTCTTCACCGCGGGAATATGTGGAGCATGCGGGTTGTTACTGCCACGTCCGGCATCACCGAACGAAAGCCCGCAGTTGCAGGAGCTATTTAGAAGGCGCGCAATTAGAGCGGCGTGTCTCTGCAGTCACTTCCGCGGAGACAGAACACGTGCGCTCCTTTTCAAATGTTGTCAGTTACGAGATTCCTCCTAAAGCGGTCGGTTTCCGCGTGACCTCTGCTATATTGCGCAAAATGGAGCCTAGTGACCTGCAGCTTTGAAACTGCGTGTGTAAAACAGAAAAATAAAGCGAAGAGGGAGATAGGCTGTTTCTAATTGCAAACCCAAAAGCAGGCTTTCCAATTGCTTTACCGAGGTGGTGCCACTATATGAACGAGGTTTCCCGTCGAGAAACTGGGACAAAGACAGTGATGTTTTTCACTCGGCACCTTTTGTGGACGCCATAAGCGCGAGTACTCTGATCCACCGTGCGCGCTGGCAAGAGTCGAGCCGCGTGGGCTTTTCTAAGCCGGCGCTGAGAGAACCATCCTTGGCCACCCAGCTGTTTACTGGGTGGTGTCACGATGGCCTTTCGTAACGCCTCTTCATGGTGCTTCCGCGCTTGCCGCGCATTGTCCCAGAGGCTGTTACACGGCGCCCGCTGCAAATGTGTTCTCTCCTTACTTGCAGTCGTCCTCTTCCGTTGTTTCTCGACTGCAGGAAATCCAGCGTGATGCCCGCGTCGTGCCGCTGTTGCCGAGCTAAGTTGGCCCATGGAGCTGTGATTGTGACGTGTTTTCGCTGGAAAGACATTCCGGAAGAAGCGAAAAGCGATAGCGCGTGCGCTCGGCGGGACGTCCGCTAATCGAAATTTCGTACTGCGTGCAGCGTATACGCGATGGGCTTTATCCGTTTAGGCCTCAGCGACAAGATTTTCAAATACGTGATCGATGAAGGTATACTGTTCGCGGCGATTCCGGCGTACTTCTTTCTGTGTTTCTTTCCACTCGAAGATTCGGTTTTTTTTTAGACCGCAGTTCTTCGGAGCCCGTTCCTGCGGCGAGCATACAACCATGCAACCGATGGTTGTATGTTTCTTTTTTTTTTTTTTTTCAACGGCGGAGCTGTTTAAGGTCGAGGTTGATCCCTACGGAGCGATGGTGTTCGCACTTTCGAGCGAAGTGGAGAGAGTGTGAAATGAGCAGAGGAGGTGCAGAGAGAGAAAGAGACAGAGAGCGAGAAAAATAAAGAAATAAATCAAATAAAATAAACTTTCTTGAACCTGGGTACCCACAGTCCGAAGGCGAGCGCCATAACCACTAGACTATACATTTAGGGGCTAAGCACCTTAGGGCCGAGCCTTGACCATCGTCGTCCGTAGCTCTGGTTTGCATGGAGACCGCTAGGGGCGCTGCGGTGTAGAAGGGCGTTCGTTCCCGACGCCCGCTCTCTTTCTCTCTCGTTCCCGACGCGCGCTCTCTTTCTCTCTCGTCCGTAGCTCTGGTTTGCATGTAGTTCGCCGGGGGCGCTGCGGTGCACACGGGCGTTCGTTCCCGACGCACTCTTTTTCTCTCTTCAGCCATGGATGATAACGGTCACTTCTGATAACGGCGTGCCCGCTATGGATGAAAAGGCGAGAGTGGCGGCTCAACTGCAAGCGGAGTCGAGGGCTCGCAAAGCTGCTGCAGCACAGCGACGCAGACAACAAGCGGACCCGGAGTCTAGGGCGCGGGAAGCTGCAACAAAACGGCAACGCCGGAAAGCGGACCCGGAGCTGAGGGCTCGCGAAGCTCGCGCTTGAACCGAGAATCGGCGCCACCAACCTCAGGTAGAGAACGCTTCCGGCGTTTTGCCGCCGCTTCCCGCGCTCTCGCATGTACGGGGGATTCACGGTTACCCAACTGATACCCCGGTGCTTCGCCTACGCATCATCATTCACTTCTTGGATATGCGGTGATTTTTTTTTCTTTACTGCCGACTTTGACATTATACATCAACAAAAACACAAAACACCAACAAATCACTAAAGATAAAACGTGTCAGCAAAATGCTTACTGGAACGTCATATTAATTTTTTTCAATGCTCCTAATTCGTCCAGTATTTCAACCTATGTTTGCTGTTCAGGTAGTGCCCGATGGACATCCCTGAACCGTACTACACTTTCAATGAAGTGATCGCATGCAGATCTCACTAGGACATCAGCATTATTGAACTGCGTTCTAGTTTTCTCCAAACTGTGGAGGTGAGGCAGGGATGTCTACTGTCACCCCTGTTGTTCACGGCCTACCTTGAGCCTCTGTGCATGGCCATCCAGAATAATGAACGGATAACTAACTGGCTACAGGTTACAGTTAACGCATGTGAAAATTTTAGGCTATACACCCACGCTTGCAGAACATGCATTTATGGGAACCATATGATTGCGTTGTACCGACGATTGTAACAAAACTTCATTTAGGAGAGAAAGAGAAAATGATAGTGAGGCAGAGACACAGAGAGAAAAAGAGAGACAGAAATAAAAAAGGAAGACAGATAGAGAGAAAGAGAGATAAAGAAAGAGACACACAGATAGAGAGAAAGAAAAAATGTCACAGTTTCGCCCTAAGGGCGAAGCAATGAATGCGATAGCAACACAGCAATGTCATACGAAGTAAGGTGAGCGGCTTTGGTAGCAATATGAATTGTAGTAAACATGAGCTGACTAAGTAAGCAGGTGTGCTGCGGTGTAAGTAGACCGACATGAAGAGAGACTCGATGACCACGAGAAGGCGCGTGTGAAACGGTGGTGTTGATGAGAAGCGCTTACCGTGGGCAGCGCGTGCGAAGGGACACACCTGTAGCGCTGCACTGCCGATCCGGGCAGCATTGCATGTGTAGCGTGCGTTGGAAAATGTGACCCGACTATTACTAACTGTGGTGTGAGCGCGCACAAACAAACATGAATAGATCACACTGAATGGCTACAGACAACGACTGTCAAAACGCTGGCAGCAAGCGCATATACGCCGCAGCGGGCGAAGGTACGTGTGGTCTATCGCTTCAACGGAAACTGAGCGGCGAATGCACAGCGTATAAAGGTCAGAGCCGTGTGGAGATAAGAGACGGTGCGAGTGAGCGACGAGCGCGGTTGTTGGCAGAGTAGAAATGCCCCCCCCCCCCCCCCCCCCCGCTCCCTCCGGCGCTCGCTTCCCGCTTCCTTTCTTGCGCGTGGAAGATTGAGTACGTTTGCTCTCCGTGACAGCGTGCGTCCCCGCACGCTTCCGCTCGGGCATACGGCGCGCGGCAAAGATTTTATCTATACGGAACCTCACGGCGACGACGACGGCGACGACGACGGCAGAAATCCAGTGGAAGTGTCCATATAATTGCTATCGCAATAAGAAAAGAAAGAAAGAACGAGAGAGAGCCGGGATTTCAACCAGGCTACACACGGTCCGAAGGCGAGCGTCATACCATAGTCCCTCAATACTTTTCTGGTCACGAAACTCCGCCGTCGCTCTATGGGAGAGCTTGATATGTCGCATGAAGGCGCCGCGCTGCGGCGCCACCGTAGCTGAAAGGCCACCTTTCTCCGTGGTAAACCCGGAGAGACTGCAGACGCGGCTGGCGTGGGCTGAAAGTTTGGACGCGTACTTTATATTTGTGATTGATTTTTAGGCAAGATCCGAATTCTGTCATTCTGTGGCACGTTCGCCTGACGATGCCGTTCAGGTGTTGTGTGCCGGGGGGCCGTTGCGGCTACAAAGGCACTCCCGAAACGGTATCGCTACGTTGAATGCCGAGTGTTGGTGAGCACTTCGAGAATTGGAAGCGAGCCATACCGCGGCAAGAAACGGACGATTTCAGCTTCGAGTCCAAGCATGAGATTGTGTGCGCGAATCACTTTGATCCATCATCCATCTCCGTACGGATGATTTCACGATAAACATTGACGCCGTATCGTTGCCGAGGGACAAACCGCGCCTCAGGCCAACTGTCATTCCTCGTGTTTTCGACGGCCTGTGTGTGTGCGTTTGTGCGTGTGTGTGTGTGTGTGTGTGTGTGTGTGTGATTCTCAGCCTGTTCTGTCTACAATATTTGTTTCATTTATATATTGCAAATAAAATCGGTGCCTATTAGTATCTCCATGAGAATATAAGCACACATAAAAACTTTGTTCTGGTTTAAACAATAAAATATTTATGACCTCCAACCATGATTGCACTGTGTGTGTGTTGATATTTATAGACGGCAAATTATTCGCATAACCACTTAGTTTGAGTTCATGCCTATGGATTTCGCATGCTGATAGCAACAGCTATTGACAATTGTAACATTTGCTTAAGGTTGCTACCTCAGCGCTGCGCGGCTCACAAAAGGGCCATGCCACAGAAGTAATTTTGTTTCGTGAAGCAAAGTAGGCTTCCAGCCGTGATAAATGGGACATTAAGAACATAGTGCAACAGGAAAAAACAAGCTGTCAGTTTTCTGTGTCAATACAACTTTCAGATCGTTTTTCACTCTACACTACAGCAGTGCTGAGTGAAAGCGAAAATTAAATGTTATTTCTCATGAGAATTTTCGCGAGTTAAAACGGCTACAATTGCTTCAAAGAAAGTTCGCGATTCAAATACTATCATGCGTCGCTGTTCGCCAAGGAGGTATGGTACTGAGTGCAACGGACCGTCAATCCTCGTCACTCTGCTTGTGCGAGTTAGAGAATAATAAGTGCAGGGCTGAGTCAGTCGGGTATAATAATCCGTTTGGGTTTTCATAGGGTACATTGACAACGAAAATCGTGTTTGAAAACTTTGTCGCACATTTGGAATAATATACGCACGAAAACTAGCAAAGCTTGCGATACATGAAAAATGACAATACTACCCTTCAAGCAAGCGTTTCATTCACGGCTACGATCTGCCGATGTACCTGTTCCAAACTAATTCTGACGTCATAGAACATTTTATCTTACGTGCGATTAGAATCTGTCACCGTCGCCTGAACGGTTCGAGTGCAATCGGAATTCACTAACATCACACGACCTTGAGCTCAGGTTGTCGTTTACTGGCAACGCCACGCCGCTAATGTCTTATTCTTTGTACGGCGCATAAAGGCCGCTTAAAATGTTTTTAATCGAAGCCGGTTGGGCCAACTAACGACAGATTTATCAGTAAGAACAATTCTATGCAGCGTCGTCTGCTGACACACGGAGCCGCCAGCCGACTTTGAGATTGTTTACTTTTTGTACGTGCCTTGATTTCAATTAGAAAACACTCTCAGATGTTCAAGTTTGGATACTGTAACTGGCTACGACAAAATAGAATGCTAAATAAAATCTAAAAGAAGCTGGGCTTTCGGCCGCAACGCGACCAGAGCAGAAAAAATACCGCCGCTGCCTGCGGCGGCCGCTCGGCTAGGTGGCCTTTCTTTTACTACGGCGCCCCTAGCGGCAGGCGCTGGCTCTATATTAAACTGAGGCGGGAGTTTCGTGACCAGAAAAAGCTATTAAGGGACTATGGTCATACCCACTACGCTGTACACTCACGCTTGCAGAGCTCCGCTGTTTCATCAGATTTCACAAGCCTGGTGGTGGTGAACAACTTCTGTTTGGTCCTGCAGGGTTTAACGCGATCGGGCATCTCCCCCGTGGGGATGGTGAGGTTTTGACTAAGCGCCGCCTCGCGGGCCTGCTGGACGGCCCAAAGCTGGTCGTCAAGGCTGGAGCTGCGCAGAGCGGCGGTCCACCTTGACGGAAGAGTCTCGGGTGCAGTGACTGTCTTATTGCCTATAATCTCCCATATCATATGATTTATCGTGGCCGGGGCCGATCTCGCATATATTTGTGGTGTATATATACCTTTGGGAAGATCCTGTTTAAATGGACTGGGTTGGGATAAGAATTCGTCTGTAGCTGGCGCGAAGAGACTGCCTGCGCCCTGTCAAGCTTGGTGTGAGGTGGTGGAAGCGTTATTCTGGAGCTAGAATACATTGTGGTGATATCATTGTATCTAGTCATACGGTCTCACTCAGCTCATCCTCCCCGGCCGATGCTGCCCGAATTCGCGCGGTCGATGATGTCGCGCGGTCGATGATGTCGCGCGGTCGATGATGTCGCGCGGTCGATGATGTCGCGCGGTCGATGATGTCGCGCGGTCGATGATGTCGCGCGGTCGATGATGTCGCGCGGTCGATGATGTCGCGCGCGAGATTGTGCACTACCTCGTTGAGGTTGGGGAGTGTTTCTCCCTCCGAGATAATGTGTGCGGGGAACCATACGAGAATGCTGTAGTCTTTGGGTCTATCTAAATCTTCACAGCTATTATTGTAGCGACAGCTACATTACGCCAGGTGTTCGCCTCTTCGCCGTCGACGCACCTTGAGCCGTGACTGCACTGTGCCGTCACACCGTGCACGGCCCTCGATTCTCCAGCAACTCGGCTCGTCGTGGTCGCCACGCGGTCACCGCTCCTGCCGTTGGGGGCTTTAGCCATTGGACGCTCGCCGCGCCCTCTGTATGACGTCACACCCCGCGCTCCGCAGCTGTGATAATCGGGAGTATAGAATGAAAGAGCTCGCGTCGCCAGAGCCATAATTGAGGCCGCAGTATGGATGGTGAGAAGTCGGCCACAACTACAAGCGAAGCCTAAGCGCTATCGCTACTCGACTAGGTTTAACCAGAGCTAAACCATAGCCAATTTTCTGTGAATTGGATGTATTCACAAGGCTTTCGAAAAACAGTCTAGCAACAGCACAACGTCGATTACGTGGCTATGTAGCAGTTAAGAGTTAGGGTGCTGAAATAAAATGATACTTCACTTGTAACATTATATGGGTATAGAGCTGCAACGAGTACTGATGAAAACAGGAGGTAGGTGTAGTTATACCATCGGGGAACTTGCCCAGTTCATCCACTGCAGTAGTCGCTGCGCGAACATCGCAATGACCAGGGCCAGGTGGGGGCTTTAGGGCTATGTCCTCTCCGTACGTCCGCGTGCGCTATCCATAGGCTGGAAACGAAGGACAAGTGAACTTCGTAGGCACCGAAAACTGATCAGCGCCCCTAGCGACTATACACTCCTCTGAGCCACAGATAATCACTGGAAATGACTACTTTTGAATGGTGTCCTCGCGTGGCATTGCTTTACAGAATGCTTTTTTTCCCCAAAAGTTTGTTGGGGTCCTCCAGAGGAAGAGCTGGGACGTACAGCTTGAATGTGCCTGAAGGCCCTCACACGTATAGCTTGTATACCAAAATTCACACCCTCCGCCGTTCGCATAACTTTCAGTCTCTTCAGATAGCATGCCCGTGCAATTTTATTGCGATAGCAATTATATGGACACTCCAAAGCAGATTTCTGCCGTTGGCGTCGCCGTCGCCGTGAGGTTCCGTATGACATCAATGGAGATGAAATCGTCGCCGCGCGCCGCCGAACGCTGTATGTGCGAGTGAAAGGGTGCGAGGGGCGCGCGCTTTCACGGGGAGTGAACGCACGGCGGAGAACAAACGCGCGTTCTCGCCGTGCTCCCTTAAGGGATGCAGACGTAGGCGTCTCTTTCCTCCTTTACAATCACCATATATGTAGAGCAAACGCGCCTTCTTCCGACGCGCGAGAAGGCGTGGGGGAGGGGGGGGGCGAGGGAAGGGAGGCGACGTTTAGCTACAGTGTACTAGTACACTGTAGTTTAGCTGCGGCACCAAGTGCCTATTTATATCAGAGGCTCCGGTAACAGTCACGAACGCCGCACGCATTTTGAGCGAACGCGGGCAAAACGCCGACGGCGTCGACAACAGTTCTGCGCGTTGCCGTTGCTGCTGCATGTCCAAGTTTATACAGCTGATAAAGCTAATATCATTACTCCGTATAGCTCTCTACAAGTTTGCTATCGCAATTGATGCTTCGCCTTTCAGGTGAAACTGCGACCACTTTTTTTTTTTTTTTTTTGCTTTGACAGAATAAAAAATGAATGACAGAAAAGAATGAATCCTAGTGTCAAGCAAGCTACGTGCTTTGTAGAGTGAGTAGAGTAAAGACTGAATGGGGGGAGGGGGGGGGGGGCTTACTTGTAGGACACTGCTATCGGAAATGTCACATCGACTCCATAATAAATAACGCAAATCGTATGTTAGGCTACTTGCGGCGAAACTTTAACAAATCCCCTTCATCAATGAAACTACTATTGTATAAAACTCTAGTCCGATCTAAGCTGGAATACGCTGCTGCCATTTGGGACCCTTACAATGCTACTCTTGTTAATTCTCTTGAAATGGTTCAGAATAATTCCACTCGTTTCATTCACTCAAACTACGATCGTACTTCTAGCATAACTCTTATGAAAAGCAACTTGTGTCTACCATCTTTATCGCTGCGCAGAAAGGCTTTTCGCTGATGCCTTTTTCATAAAGTATTTCATCATCATATTCTTAGCAATGAGCTCATTCTAGCACCTACTTAACTGTCATCGCGAGTTGATCACCGTCATAAAGTAAGAGACACTTTTTGTCACACAAACAGGTTTTTATATTCATTTATTCCCCTTACAACGAATGACTGGAACCACCTTCCTGATGCTATCGTGTCAATCGAAGACAGCGCACTTTTCCGCCGATCATAGTTTGCTTTTTTTCAACTGTGACCATGCACGTGGCCACATGCGCTGTATTTGCGCAAGCGCTGTCGCGCCGTATTTTTTTATTTTTTTTTATTTTGTTCCGTTCATATGTCGCTAGATTTATATAATTTGCATATCATAGTATTCTTGTTATTTGATTTCTTAATGATTCCGTGCACTGCACATGTCGCTTGCTTTATATAAGTCCGTAGTAATCATTGTTATTGTTATTCGCATGTATCCCACTCCCCTCTATAATGCCTTGGCGCTTCAGGGTATGTGAAATAAATAAATAAATAAATAAATAAATAAATAAATAAATAAATAAATAAATAAATAAATAAATAAATAAATAAATAAATAAATAAATAAATAAATAAATAAATTTGGCAAGCGTTACATCGGTTAAAATGGGAGGTGCTTGAGCTACACACCGAGGAATCATGATTTAATTCAAACGTGATTGAAAAATAAGCGCATTTGGCCGGTCATTGCCGAAGTTGTGAACGTTTTCAACACTGTAATGCTACACGTGTTCTCGACCGCAACAAACCTGAAAAAAAAAAGAGAATAAGCTATGAAGTTCTCTGCATGCGAAGAGATATGGGATAATTTCATCGGCATTATCCAGTTGGTGTCTTGACGAAGGAAGCGGGGTACTTATTCAGTCAGAGTTTGGGTTGACACGCACGCGGCGCAGTAGACATATTTTCTTCTTCTTCTCTGCCTTCTGTCAAGTCCACGGCTGCACTGCTTCAGTTAACCTCAGCTGCAAATCCAGCGTCTTTCCTGCCTGTTTATGATTTCTACCGTTTTTTTTTTTAAATATAATTTCTATTTATTTTTTTACTGCTGGAAATAATGGTGCCTACGCTGTCGCAACGCACCACGGACGTTTTTGACCGTGCACTCATGGCCCGCTACCGCTTTCATTATATAATAGCGTCTTGCTTTTTGTACACTCGTTTGTCCACTCCATCACTTTCGGCGCTAAGTACCCGAGCGTCGCTGGAAGCCTTTGTGTAACGCGGCAGCACGATCCGTGCGGAGCCGGCATTTCGTCGTTTAGCGTTTGTTCATCGCAGGCGAAACAATGTCCCGCACGCTCTTTTGTTCCGTGTATTTTTTTTCTTTACAACCTTTCGCCGCAAACGGTCGCAATCATTCCCGCGTCCACCCGATCGGTGTTTACCGCCCCGTCTATTTGTCTGCACGGAGATTTTATGACGGTGGTCCGGCGTAACGGTCATTTCAGGACTGACTGACGCCTTGTACACGGACAGAGCGTCGGCGCGCAGTGTCCGGAACAGGTTCCCTGTTTCGCTGTAAACGCTGCAATATTCATCGACAAGGAGGGGCACCCGCAAAAAAGAAATCAGAAAGCGAGAGGGAGAGAAACAAGCGAACGTGCGGAGCGAATAAAGACCAGGAAATGGCCGGCAGACGAAGCGGCGGTGCGTAATAAAGGCCACCGTGGCGTTAATGGACAGCGCAGAACAATTCGCCACTCCATTCTCAGCCGCAGGGCCCCGGAAACGCCGTGGAGGCGAGAACAGCGCCGAGCGCGTATTTTCGGTCATGGCGAGTTGTTGACTGCAACGATAGAAGAACACCGCACGAATTTTCTTGTCTCTTGCATTTCACGCATTCTTCAAGTCGGTGTGCAAGAAGAGCTCGAGCAGTACTTGCAGTAGAGTGCAGCACGGGATGCAAGACAGCAACTGCCCAAGCCCACCACCGCTCGAAGATCAGCCGCACGCGCCTGAGAGGTCTTGGCCAGACTCACCAAGATGTGCTTAGGCAGCTGCATCGACGAATGTTGTACAGGAGCCCCCGTGGTCGCCACATCATGCACCACCTTTCAGACGCTCAGAGCGCATATGCGATACCTTTCACGGCTACTTAGTTTGATTGCCAGCGCGGAGGCCACAGGCTATATTCTCTCTTTTGTTGTGGCCAGTCACGAGGACTCACTACCACCTGCCGAGAAGGCAAACACGTCACCACTAGCTCCGAAGCAGATGTCTCTTTTCTTTTAAATTAGTCTGCGTTAATCGCATACGCACAGATTGTACACGGACGGTTCTACCAGTTCCAACAGCTCTGTATACCGGAGCTGTGGTTGCCCCATCGAGCTCCGTCGCTGTACAGCTAAACCTTTTACATCTTATGACATCGACAGCAGCAGAACTTGCGGCTCTTCGAGGTGCCGTCCACTATGTGTTTCAACAGACGCTTAATCGATGGGCAAGTTTTGCGATTTCAAGGTCGCCTTATGTTATATTTCATGGCCGCTGAGTCACTGCAGAATTGCCGGCAACCACAGCACAGATCAGGGGCGTAGGCAGGGGGGGGGGGGGGGGGGTGTTGAGGGGTTCAACCCCCCCCCCCCCCCGAAATTTTTTGCGCAACCCCCCCACTTACCCACCCTTTTTTCTCGTCGCTTCGCGCTGACATAATTCAAGAAACCGGTGCTACTATCACAATTTCATTCCTGGGCGCTTCCGTTTGGGTTGGTAAATTACAGCGAATCATGTCTGCATATGAAAAAAAAAAAAAACTGTCACGGTGTTTGTCAAGGCTTTGACACTCTGTGAGGTTTTGGGCGAGAATGTGGCGGCCGCATTCTGCAGCAACAAATGCGGCAGCCGCATTTTAGATGAACGCGAAAATGCTCGAGACCCGTTTAGATTTAGGTGCACGTTAAAGACCCCAGGTGGTCTAAATTTCCGGTATACATTTCCGCCGCTACCCTTCAGGTGCCGGTTAGGCCGCGCTCGCGCAGGATCTTGTCTGCGCTCGAAACGTCTCTTGTATGCGATTGCGCACCTAGGGAAGGCTGGTATAGTTACTGTTGTGTTGTTGAATCCCAAACCAGCAATTACGGAAGGCTGGTAGTTGCTGTTTTGTTGTGGAATCCCAAACCAGCAATGTACACACGAAGGGGTTGATGCCAGCAGTGAAATTCCACTGACTCGCAACAGAATGCACGAAACAGACAGCCGACAAGCATGGATTACTGCTGTGCGCAGTACAGCGTAAGTGAACTCTTGTTGCAGGCGCCGACAGTTCTCGTCGAAGTTCACGCGTCCTGGGAAATTTATTATGTGCACTATGCACTGAACAAGACCGGAGTTCATTCCTGCATCACTAGTACACCAATCAGTCGAGATTCTGTGAGGTACAAGGCCGCTTCCTGTTTGCACCGGCGTAAGTGAAGCAGAAATGAGTTGCACGCACTACTTAAAATGCGTACACATGCCATATCTATGCTGTCCGGTGAAATATTCTGTACAATTCTGAATCTGTTGACGTAAAGGCAAATGACGGCTGCACGCTCACACACAGCGGAAGACACAGCGGTCCATGCACTTGTCGCAGGAAATGCAACCCTCTCGTATTAGGGAGCAGGGCGACGAAAGCTTCGAAAAAAAAAAAAAGCATTACGCGTTCTTGCGCGTATTTAAGTTTTCTAGCGCGAAGACGCAGCGAACAAGCTATTGCATGGGAGTAGGTATATAGCCTGGTCACACGTGCATTTTCACGTGTATAGCCGTCCTTGACTTGTGAAACGCACTTCGGCTCGACGAGGACGACGCCATCTACGCTTAACGAAGATTAACAATTAATGATGTCTTCTCCCATCGGGCTGGTCGTCTCTATGATGCGTTTTCGAAGACTGGTCCATTCATTGGCGCGATGAGAGACCGTTGCTCCAAACGCCCACTGTACCTGTCGGACTTACTGTATTTTACTGAGCTTACTTTACGTTTTACTTAATTTCTTCACAAGCACACGCGAGAGGGGGAGAGGGGGGGGGGGGGGAGTCCCATGTCTTTGATATACATGTATAGAGTCTGCTTAAACTACCGATATTTATTATCGAACACGTCACATAGAGGAAAGCAGACGCTTTCATTAATTTGTTTATAGAAACGTTAACACACACATATGCAGAGAAACATTCGGCGGCTCCTTGTTCGTCGTGGATTGGAAGCGTAAACATCCACCTGCATTGCACCCTGTGAAAGTGGAGGTACAGTGAAGCCGACGTTAGACGACGTTAAAGGAGCACCACCACCACAAGCGACGTACGACACGCGTGCGCACGCAAGTGTGCGGAAGTGCAGCATGCATGCTCATTCCTCTAGGCCCTCCGTCAAGCGCAAGTGCCTAATTTAACTAATTAAAATTTTAAAAGTAAACTGCGTCCGACAATTCGCAAAGTACGACTTACACACAAGCTGCAGAAATGATAGCTTCGGATTGTAATTCGAATTTACGAGAATAACAGCATCGTAACGGGACGATATCACCTGGTGACGTAATCTGATGACGTTATCACGTTAAGCGTGACGTCGCACGATGACGTCTTC
Organism: Dermacentor silvarum; assembly: GCF_013339745.2. Classification (NCBI taxonomy): domain Eukaryota; kingdom Metazoa; phylum Arthropoda; class Arachnida; order Ixodida; family Ixodidae; genus Dermacentor; species Dermacentor silvarum. Next base: position 6,905,153 of record NC_051161.1, read on the forward strand.
GTCAAGTGATGATGTCACCTGATGTCATGTGACGCCTCTTGGAGAAGCAGCACACTGCGCTTCCCGCTTCTTTGCACTGTCTCCAGGATGGGCCCACATATTTGTGTGAGCGAGAGCCGCGCACGCGGTCACGAAAAATCCCGACCAACTCAAGGCTAACAGCTTCGCTGTAATACATTAATGGCAGCCTGCCATTGTAGAGCAGCAACCGTGGCGGCTGCTTGCTCTTTACACTTGACGTTCTCGCTGCATCGCACGTCAATGATAAATCAAGAGGTTAAGAGGAAGCTCTGCACAAACGCCCTAACCGCACTATCGAACGCTATGGTGGTGCTCGGGCCAGGTCGCGCGCATAGTGAGTGCTTCATGGCTGAGAATGACATGCCGGTGATTGACAGCGTGCGCTCTTTTCTCTACTGGATCGAGAGAAGATGTCTCCACGCCTTGCGTAGTAAATACAAGAAAGCGAATTGCAACAAAGCACAGGGTCACTGCCTATCCGCAAAAAAATGCGGGCATGCGAGTCAAAGCTGTGGTTTGCACGAGATCAAGTGCGTCAAAAGGGGCTTTATTGAACGAAACACTATGACATCAACATATACAGCCTATATATTTATGTCCACTGCAGGACGAAGACCTCTCCCTGCGATCTCCAGCGTATCCCAACTTGCACCTGCAAATTTCCTAACTTCATCACCCCATCTGGTTTTCTGCCGACCTGGACTGCGCTTCCCTTCTCTTGGTATCCATTCTGTAACCCTAATGGTCCACCGGTTATCCATCCTACGCATTACATGGCCTGCCCAGCTCCATTTCTTCCGATAATTATCAACTAGAATATCGGCTATCCCCGTTTGTTCTCTGATCCACACCGCTCTCTTCCTGTCTCTTAATGTTAGTACTAAGATTTTTTGTTACATCGCTGTTTGTGTGGTCCTTAACTTGTTCTCGAGTTTCTTTGTCAACCTCCAAGTTTCTGCCCCATATGATAGCACCTGATGATTGCGATTAAGGTCCTCAATCATTTGCTGTAATTCGTCCTCATTGTTGCCGAATAGGACAATGTTATCTGCGAACCGAAGGTTGCCGAGATGTTCGCCGTTGATCATCACTACTAAGCCTTCCCAGTCTAAAAGCTTGAATACTTCTTCTGAGCATGCAGTGAATAGCATTGGAGAGATTGTGTCTCCTTGCCTGACCCCTTTCTTGATAGGTAACTTTCTACGTTTCTTGTGGAGAACCAAGGTAGCTGTGGAATCCTTGTAGATATTTGCTAAGATATTCACGTATGCCTCCTGTAGTCCTTGATTACGCAATGCCTCTATGACTGATGGTACAAATAGGAGGCTATGGCTGGTATCTCTACTGAATCAAATGCCTTTTCATAATCTATGAAAGCCATATAGAGAGGTTGATTGTACTCCGGAGATTTCTCGATTACCTGATTGATGACATGGATATGATCCATCGTAGAATATCCCTTCCTGAAGCGAGCCTGTTCTCTTGGTTGGCTGAAGTCACTCTTATATACATACTATCAAAGGGGGCGTTACAGCCAACTTAGTGCGCGTGTGCATGACAGTGCATTGCAGCACAAAAGCTATCACACGCACTCGCACACACGCACTCGCACACTCGCACACACGCACACACGCGCACGCACACGCACACACGCACACACGCGCGCACGCACACGCGCGCACGCGCGCACATACGCGCACACACGCACACGCGCACACGCGCACACACGCACACACGCACACACGCACACACGCACACACGCACACACGCACACACGCACACACGCACACACGCACACACGCACACACGCACACGCACACACGCACACACGCACACACACACACACGGGGCAGGACAGGGCAGAGTACTGCAACTGCGACATTTTTTTCATAATACCAACACGGGAACGCTATGGTCACTCAAGGCAAGCTGAAACTGACCAGACGAGCACTTTTTTTTCGCTTGGTTTGCCACGCGGCATAACATCAGACTGGGGTTAAATATAAGCATGCAGGCCCGTTTCATAGGGATACTGCAACAGCGACTTATAAAATGCGTTGTTCATAATTCATCTATCATAGTCTTCTACTTGATCACTCTTCACTTTCACGCCTTTCAGAACATTTTCTCGAATTGTGTTTGTCCTAGGACACGTCCAAAGTATATGGGCATCCGCTGCAGATGCAGGAGCAGAGCACTTCGGACACTGGGCGATGTCTTCATGCAGTTGACCCCAAGAAGTGACGGCTGGTGTAAGGGCCGCCCCGGCGCGAAGCACTTGCGACTGCATGAATGTGAGTGAACATTCATCTGCAGATGCGCGCACACCGGCTCTTTTCCTTCCACTCTCCTTCCGACCTTTCTTTGCCCTTCCCCACGTGTAGGGTAGCCAACCGGGCGCGACCTTCCTCCCTTTCTTTATTTTTTCGCAATCTCTCTCTCTCTCTCTCGAATACTTTCACTTCCGCCTGAATATGCGCGATGTCAACATTCTTGCATCTCGTTGCACATGAAAATGGCGTTATACCGAAGGTGCACCCTTCCCCGCGAGTGCATGTGATCATTCCTATATGTTTTTTTTTTTTTCGTCACGTAGGCTTGGCTTCACCTGTGCAGCCAGCCTGTGCAATCTGTAGGATATTATATCGGAGATTGTTATAATTCCGAGCACAACCACTGTGGGCACTCAGGCACTCATTAGCTAGAACAGTGAGCTCGTATCTGGTGGAAACAAGGTCACTAAGAAGTGAGATAATCTGGTTTCCTAGCAATCCATATCACATGGTAGCGTTTAAAAGATACGTATGCGATCACAGTTTCTTTGTTTTCTTAGAGCCAACGGCCGGGTTTCAGATGCACGACTCCAAGACAAATGCTCTTTTGAGTGGCCAGCGAAGGTTAGCAAGAGGCTGGTCGGTGCCCCTCCCAAGAGCACGTCCATCGTGTAACCACTGCGTGTGCGCACAGTGTACAGGGACTGTACGCGGACCAGCGCAGGGGAGCGTCGCACTAATCGGCGAGCCCATCAACTCTAGTGCGAGCCTACGGGCTGCAGCCTTGGACCAAATACATGTAGCAGGGAGTGGCCGCGGGTTTCCACTGATAACCCGTCATTTCCCCGTCCCCTGCATATGGCGCAATCAGGGTGCCTTTCGCCGCGGCGTCAGGCTGTCACGAACGCATGCGCATCACGACTGACAACACGCATCGCGGTGTCGGCTGTGTGCCAGTTGTGGCAGTTGTGGTGCACGTGCGACGGCCTCAAATGTCGTGAGTGTGCATCGGAAAAGCACTGCCATGCTGCCGAGTTTCGGTGCTGTTCATATAGGTATATGCCATCGACTACGACTACGACAAGGCCCTGTTACGTTCTAATTGTGTTGCATGCCTGCCAGCAATGAAGCCACATACAGCACTCAACCGTGTTCTTGCTGCTCAGTGCACCGTGCCTCCTTGTTATCGAACTACGCTTCGACGAACCTCAAGTGTGCCTTATCCGTGCAGGCGTCGCGGAGAAGGCTGATATGTCGTCGGTAGCTCCCAAGAAGACCACGTCATTACTCCAATATACGGGGTGTCCCAACTATTATGCACAAAGATTTAAAAACATGCAAATGCCACGTAGCTGGACAGAACCAAAGTAATGTTTGCCGTCGCTTGGAAATACTCAGATTATTTTTTGCATTTCGCAGATTAATTACATAATTAGTCTTAATTAATCAAATGACAAGTTCCAATGAAAAAATTGTAGAGCGACATGAAAAACTCCCGATACAGCTTGGTCTTACTAAATACGTGCGACATGAAAGTGCTTTTCCGAGCGTGAAAGAAGCCCGCGAATGCACGCAAAATTGCCTCGAGCGGCCAGTCGTGCGGCAACAGCACTCCATTGCGTACGGCACGAGCAGCTGTTCTTATTGGACCAACCACTACAGCTACAACTACGTTTAGGTCTCCCACGACATTGGGCAAACAATTAAAGTACGCGCTTCGTATAACGCCCTAAAGAGGAAGAAAAAGAGCATTAAGCAAAAATCTAGAGGAGGAAGCAAGATAAAGGCAGGGAGGTTAACCAGAGTAACGTCCGGTTGGCTACCCTACACCGAGGGAATGGGAAAAGGGAACACAAAGATGACAGGGAGAGAGAAGAGGGAAGGAAAGAAGGGGAATTTGCGGTTAGTTCGCTGACGCGTGTGTTATTGCACTAATAGTCACAGATGTTGGCACAAGCCCGTCGTCCTCAAGAAGAACAAAAGTGCCTTCACCGCTTTATGGGCCGACGAGCGATGGGGGCGGTGTTCCAGCAGCCCCTTCACGGAAAGCGTCCGATTGTCCAGTTTTTTTAGCGCGTTAGCAAGCTCTTGTCTTTCTGGAGCATATCGTGGACAGTGGCACAGCAGGTGAGAAGCGCCTGTGTATCTTATACACATAAACCACCTAAATGTGGCCCTCGTTCTCTCCAAATATAAATTGCTGCCACCTTTGGTTCTCCCAGGGCATACATCATCATTATCATAGATCCATAAAGGCCCCTGTTTAGGTATTACATAAGGGGGGGGGGGGGGGCATACATAACAAAGGTAAACGCCGAAATAGAGTGAAGTCATGTGAATTATTCACGAAAAATAGAACATTCAATTGGATGTAAATGGTAGAATACGGTGAAATACAACCAAAGTAAATGCATCTGCAACCAATACAAATAATGCATGGAAAAGGTACGAAGAAGCAAATCAAAATACGTTAAACAGCAAGACTGAAATTATTGGCTAGTAATTGCCGAAATTTGGAAAGGTTACGTTCCATCTCTATATTGTATACCATCAAGTAAACTATTCCATTCCTTATTAGCTATCGACGAAAAAAAAAACATTTATTGAAAGTTTTTGTGGAACCGTGAAGATTGCTGCAGACTGAGGGGTTTGAACAGACGGCGTGAAGTACGATTAGGCATCAGAAGAAGCGTGTCGCGTAAACATTGACACGCGTGTAAATCATTCGTCGTCCGGTGCCCGTTTTTGCATCACTCCGTGTCCGACTGCTTTAGAACCTTATCGTTCAGCGCAGAACGCGCCTTCATGTATTGGAATTCTCTCTCATCAAAACGTCTATGGCGCGACAATGGGACAGCCCCGAATATCGGCAAGAGCGCCTCCATAGACTTGACGCCGGTTTGCGATTCCGACTTCCACTTCGGATGCGGAGAGGCCAGGAAACACTGATCCATCGATTACGGCTTGGTGTGGCGTACACTCGCAAATACCTTCACAAGATTGGACGAGAACGGGACCCTGATTGCAGCGTCTGTCACACTCCCGAGACAATAGACCACATACTTTGTGTGTGCCCTCAATATGCGGCAGAGCGAAGGACACTAAAGCGTAGTGTTGACTGTCTGGACTCCCGCCCCTTTTCAGAAGCAAAGGTTTTGATCATTTTGATCATTTTCAAGCAAAGGTTTTGATCACGCCCCTTTTCAGAAGCATTTATCATGCCCAGCGCACCATAAGATAACTTTTGAACTTTATGTGTGAGACAGGCTTAGACGGTCGTCTCTAGGACCTGTGCAGTGTGCAGTGCGCGAAATGTGTTTGTGCGATGACGTTTTGTGTGGACAACACTACTCCTGCGTGTAGTGCGTGAAAAGTGCACAACCGCGTATTGGACAACGTGTGTAAATAGTAGCTCATTCTACGATATCATAATCACCTACCTCTTCCTGTATCTCCCACTTCCCCTTAGCCCAGTGAGGAGTAGCAGGCTAGAGACACGCTCTCCAGGCCGACCTCTCCTCCCTTCTCTTCATTAAAATCTACTCCTCCTCCTCTCGAATGTTGCCGCCGATTTTGTAGCGAGGGAACCTTGTCTAATCAGATTGTGTGCGCGACGCGAACAGCGGTCTGTTTCACACTTAGGGGAAAACTCGGAGCGCTTTGCAAGGCGCTCTGAGTTTTCCCTTAAATGTGAAACAGACTATACATGGCGTTCTGAAACGCACGCGAGCACCAGCAATTGCGCTAGAATGTACGAAGCACTTGACGCGTAGATCAAATTTTGACGACCGACGATCGTGGTCGCCGCTATCGTTGGGCTTTGGGTGTTACTCGTTTTTCGGGCCCAAGTTCACCAAATAAAGCGATAAATTCCTACCTTACGCCTTTCGCAGTGCCTTATTCTTCCCCCTCACGACAACGTGACAATATGAAGAGTTGTATAGTAAAGCTTTTGTAGAAGAGTTGAAGCTTTATAGAGGCGTTGTAGTAAAGCATAAGCGGGAGATTTTGTGGCGATACTCCAATTCATGAATGTCGAGGGATAATTCAGTGTGATTCATCATCATCATCATCATCATCATCATCATCATCATCATCATCATCATCATCATCATCATATTTATGTCCACTGCAGGACGAAGGCCTCTCCCAGCGATCTCCAATTACCCCTGTCTTGTGCTAGCTGATTCGAACTTGAGCCTGCAAATTTGCTAACTTCATCACCCCGCCTAGTTTTCTGCCGTCCTCGGCTGCGCTTCCCTTCTCTTGGTATCCATTCTGTAACTCCGGTAACTGGTTATCCATCCTACGCATTACGCGGCCTGTCCAGTTCCATTCTTTCCTCTTAACGTCAACTAGAATATCGGCTATCCCCGTTTGCTCTCTGATCCACACCGCTCTCTTCCTGTCTCTTAACGTTAAGCATAACATTTTTCGTTCCATCACTCTTTGTGCAATCCTTAACTTGTTCTCGAGCTTCTTTGTTAAGCTACAAGTTTCTGCCCCATATGTTAGCACCGGTGGAATGCAATGATTGTACACTTTTCTTTTCAGCGACAGTGGTAAGCTCCCAGTCAGGATTTGGCAATGCCTGCCGTATGCACTCCAACCCAATTTTATTCTTCTGTAAATTTCCTTCTCATGATCCGGGTCCCCCGTGAGTAATTGACTTAGATAAACGTACTCCTTTACAGACTCTAGAGGCTGACTGGCGATCCTGAATTCTTGTTCCCTTGCCAGGCTATTGAACTTTGTCTTCTGCATATTACCGCGATAGCGTTTAGGGCCCCATGTCGCAGAAAATCTGGCGTCGGCATTGGCGCCCGCGGCCGAGAAAATCATCTCAACCATGTTTAGGTATGCCACACCATTCTATCATTAATGTTGCTCATACCTTGTCTTGCATTCTTGGCAAAGCTATTCCTCGGAATTTTTAAAGTAACAATCCACAAACAAATGTCATGATACAAAACACCCACAGCGCATGCCTTTTACGTTAAATCTTCTCAGACCGAAATATTAAAAGTGCCAAACAAATACGGAAACCTGAAAATGACGTAATTTCTTTGTCGCGGTTGTGCACTATCTCCGGGATCAACCCACGCAAGACGCCGCGTTTCCACCAGAAAGCTCGCCTACGTGCATAGCGTTCGCCGCCAGTTTTTGCCAGTAACCATTACGGTTGCATAAGCTGCAGTCGTCGGGAACCATGAGTAGAAATCAGGGATCTTTGAATGCAACCGCGTTCCACTCTTATTAATAAATCTTCAACCCCACTCTTGCACTTTCTCGGTCCTCAATCATTTGTTGTAATTCGTCCCCATTGTTGCTGAATAGGACAATGTCATCTGCAAACCGAAGGTTGCCGAGATATTCGCTGTTGATCCTCACTCCTAAGCCTTCCCAGTCTAAGAGCTTGAATACTTCTAAGCATGCAGTGAATAGCATTGGAGAGAATGTGTCTCCTTGCCTGACCACTTTCCTGATAGGCAACTTTCTACTTTTCTTGTGGAGAATCAAATTAGCTGTGGAATCCTTGTAGATGTTTGCCAATATATTCACGTATGCGTCCCGTGCTCCTTGATTACACAGTGCCTCTATGACTGCTGGTATCTCTACCGAATCAAATGCCTTTTCATAATCTATGAAATTGTGATTAAGACTTGTCCAATAATCATATTTGGAAGCAATAAAACGGGCTGCGCGATTCTGGACACTTCAAGTCATTGAAGTCAACAAGGTAGGCTTGATGAGGGTTCCATATTGCCGATGCGAATTCCTGCGAATAAATTCCTGCGTAGCCAGTCTGGGGAGTCAATGAGGTGACTACAAAATGGACCTTCTTATGAAGCCAAGGAGTTTCTTAGTTTCAGCAGCCAAATTTTTTATAGTTTTTGATAAGTTTGGTAGTGATGATAATATGCCAAGGTACCTGTATGCGTGAGCTTGCTGAACTGGAATATACCGCAAGGAATAAGAATAGGAGGTGACAGTGTGCTTCCGCTATGCACAAATGAACTTGCATTTTGTGACATGTAGCTTCATGAGCCACTCAGAGCATCATGTTTCGATGGTCTTCATGTCGCACTGCAGAAGCAAATGATCGTTGCTTGAAGTTATGCGCTGACACAAACACACAGTCATCAATATAAAGAAAGAGACGTATAGATGACGAAATACTAGAAGGAAGGTCACTGAGGAAAATTAAAAACAAAAGGGGTCCGAGGACCGACGCATGCGGCAATCCCGATAACACTTCGTTGACTGTGGAGAGACGGTGGCCCAATCACAGTGAAGTGTGATCGGTGAGTAAGGAATCCTGGACTTGACTAGTGGATGAAGTCTGAGGCTACGAAGCGCAATCATTAGTCGTTCATTAGGCACAATACCAAAGGCTTTGGAGAAGTCAGTAAACTACGTCTATTTGGAAAAGGTAGTCAAGATTAGGTGGAGGTCGGTGGTGAATTGGAAAAGTTTCGTTTTGCATGAGTGTCCTGAGCGTAAGCCAGGTTGATTACAGAAAGGCAAGTAGTCTGGTTCGAGATGGGATGCGATGGGTGAATAAGTCATGTGCTCTAGAAGCTTACAAGCGATAGCAGTACATATGTGATATTAGATGGGAATTTTGTGGATCAGTTCGCTCACCACCGCAAAGGAACCGCTTTGCTTATCTTCCGGTCATTAGAGAGAGAAAAAACGAGAAGCTAATGGCAGGGAGGTTAGCCAGATTAATTGTCCGGTTGGTCGCTCTGCACATGGCCATGGAATAAGGGCATAAAGGATGAGGAGTCATTAGGAATTGTATTGGTGGCTATTGACTGCGAAAAATGTTTTCCTGAAACTTGGGAGTGATTACCTTTGTGTCTTTGATGAATTTAGCACGTATGTTGTCAAGTGCGGGAGCACCGGAGGCTTTAAGACTGTCACTCAGAGTCACAGCTCCCAATGCACTCAGATGTGACGACAATACGAGGCATGTAGGAAAAGTTGGAGCCAGGAAGGGCACTCATACCTACAGGTAGGCTCGCATACCTATGGTGGTGGAAACAGACTAAAACGATTCATAACATCAGATCAGTGTTTGTAGGGACAGGCCGGCCATCTGTTAATGTCAAAATTATGTGGCGAGAGAGAGAGAGAGATAAAACTTTATTGTGTCCATGATGGGGTCTGGGGGCGGCGGGGGTTGGGAAACTAACCCCCAGGCCTCCCCTTCCTCAGACGGCGGCCAGCCCTTGCTTTCTGGCGGCGTCTTCGGCCATCCAGACGGCCCAGAGCTGCTCTTCTGGGTCCAAGCTGAGCAGCAAAGTCTCCCACTGCTCGGCCGTAGTTATGATGCGTGTAGTGTTAGTGAGGTGGGAGTTGGTGGGTGTAGCTTTCGGGCATGCCCAGATGATGTGATAGAGGTCAGTGCATGTGGCGAGAAGCGCTGATAGCTGTTCGTAGCTAAAAGTTTCTAAAGTTTTTATGGGTAGCCACGAAGCATATCAAGTAGGTCATTATGATTTTCTTTTTTTTTTACTGCCTCGACAGTCGATTGTAGTAGCGAAGACACGCGAAGTACTTTTCCCATTTGTAACTGCAGGTACACGAGTCATGCGCAGCTGTCGCAGTAGAATTTGATGTCCTATAGATTTAAGCATGCAGTCGCCAATAGAAAGCTCTACTGGCCGGCAGGCTGCGTATGCGTGAGTGCGCACAAGTACCACCATAGCACTCTTATGCAGTATATACAAAAATACTCACCATTCGGAACAGGCCGTTTTGTATAACAGCGCACGAGGTGACAGCAATGAGGCGAGTCTCCATTGACCTTCTATCGTTATCTAAGACAATTTGCTGTCCCCGTCGAGCTTGTAGGAGCAATGTAAGCGAGGCCTGTCGAAAGAAACCCGTCAGCGCTCTGTTTCTTTCGGTTGGTCTTAGAGTAACAGTTTACTGAGTGTACAGGGAAACAATGAACGTATACATGTATATACACGCCACGCTTTGCAGATGTCAATACCATAACATTCCCTCGTTCGAGCGAACCGTACTTGGAGGCTGTATAGCCGCAGATGAGGAACAATCATAAATGTACCAACGTGTCGGCATCCGGGGGCGCTCGAACAATGCGTCGTAATGCTGGTCGTCCTGTAGTCACGCGCTGCGCGCTCCTATGCAAGCGTTTCGTTTTTTGCATTGTTCCATACTCAAGACACCGACGGGAGATCAGCGTTCTTCGCTCTTTCTTGCCGCAAGGGCGGACAATGGGCTCGCTTCGGCGCGGCTATGGAAATCTCTCAAATCGCTCCAAGCCGGCACGCAGTTAAACGAGGCTGCTGCCACGCCTTGTCTCGCTACTGAACAGGCAATAAAATAAAAACAGCGAAATAGTAACATGTAAGTATACTACACAGCGGGGATAAGAGAGCATAAAAATAAGAATGCAATATAGGCTTCGATAAACAAAATTTCTGCGCAGCGAGCTCGCGCGTCCTGCAGTTGGCACAATTTATGTGCGACTATAGAGCAATACATGCATCCTGTAGGCTTTGAAGCCGAATCACGATGAAATTTGATTTCGAGAAAGCGCTGTACAGCGAAACGTCCGACCGACTTCTTTCAAAACGTATGTCTCGGAAGCTGGTGCGCCACTGCTTGTGCACATTTGAACCGCCCAAGGAGAATGCACTCACATGGTAGAAACAGCGCCTCGTCCCAGCTACGGTCCCGCAGGCAAAGGACGCAGTGCAGCTTTTCTCTTTCGTGTGTTGAACATAAACGCATGATCCGAATAAAAAATAACAGAAACGAAAACTCTGCGGATGTCAGCAAAGCTGCGCAACTAGACGGCCAAATTTAAATGGGTTTGTTGCAAGGAGGAAGGAGTGGGACGCAGCTAGAAAGGTTTGAATTGTGTGGCACGTCTGGCACTGTCATTACACAGACGTACGTGCTCGCCCCAAAACTGAGCAGAAACCATCGACGATAGTCGTTAGAGAGTTTTAGACTTTGCGCACCCAAAGAGCCACGCCCTGCTTGCGTTCTTTTATACCAATTTCTACGTCTTCTGTATACCTTTTTCTATTAAATTGTGAAGCCGGCGGTCTCCGCCCCCCCCCCCCTCCCCCAATTTTCGGAGGGCAAATTCTAAAAATTGAAGTGAATAGCCAAATGCTTCTAGAATACTTTTCGCTTTAATAAATGAGTGACGTCCTTGAAAGCGTATATCTGTTACAGTGGGGACGCTTAGGTAGCATTTGTTGTTCATTGCGTAACGCATTCCGTAGAGAACAGAGCCGTTAACGAGCACATGTGTAGCATAGCTGACCATACATATGCGCCGATTCGTTGAACGCGTGTTGCCTCCAGCGGCGAGAGCGCCGCCGCTGACCTTCACGTGCGAAACTCGCTTGCGCGAGAGCACGCGCCCTTTTTGCCGGCGCCTTTGTTATAAGCGGTCCAATCACCGACTACAAAAAAACAGGCTAACAAGCCAAAGAAAGGTGTTCGCTTTAAAAAAAGGTCAGGGTCTTGTACTGCGAATATTTCTGAAATAACCCTGAATATAGCCATTGTATAAATTTGATTTGTCATCTTTTTATGCAAAAGCGTCAAATGGCCCATTGAGCGAAAAAGCAGACCTATGTCGTCTCCAGCAGCGAAACAGCACCTAAACTCGCATTGCCATTGGCTGCGGCGACACATGACGAACGCGCCTCGACGGCGTTCCCGTTGGCTGCGACACCACGTCACCAGCTGCACCTCGACGGCGCAGAGCGGGCGAAAGCATCCACCTGCTGCGCACTGGCGTGAAGGCATCGCCGCATAGGTCATGGCATGCGGTGTTGGCGCCGCAGGCGGCTGCTGCTTGCTGGCTCGGGTACCGCTATGGTACACAGCGCAAAACTCGAAGGAACCGCTCAGCGTAGTTCAACTCGATATTAATGTTTTCGCATTCTCAAATATAATAAGAAGTGATTTGCGGATGCGTGCGCGTGCGTATTCCATGCGGTCGGTAACGAGTTTTTCTTTTACATGCAACAATTAAGCCTTTTATTGCGATATCAATTATATGGACACTTCAACCGGATTTCTGCCGTCGTCGTCGCCGTCGCCGTGAGGTTCCGTATAGATAAAATTTTCGCCGCGCGCCGTATGCCCCAGCGGAAGCGTGCGGGGACGCGCGCTATCACGGAGAGCGAACGCACTCAATCTCCCACGCGCAAGCAAGGAAGCGGAAAGCCAGCGCCGGAGGGAGCAGGGGGGGGGGGGGGGGGGGGGGCACTTCTCTGCCAACAACCGCGCTCGTCGCTCGTCCGCACAGTCTCTTATCTCTCCCACGCGCAAGCAAGGAAGCGGGAAGCCAGCGCCGGAGGGAGCGCGGGGGGGGGGGGGGGCGCACTCCTACGCTGCCAACAACCGCGCTCGTCACTCGCTCGCACCGTCTCTTATCTCCACACGGCTCTGACCTTTATACGCTGTGCATTCGCCGCTCAGTTTCCTTTGAAGCGATAGACCGCACGTACCTTCGCCCGCTGCGGCGTATATGCGCTTGCTGCCAGCGTTTTGACAGTCGTTGTCTGTAGCCATTCAGTGTGATCTATTCATGTTTGTTTGTGCGCGCTCACACCACAGTTAGTAATAGTCGGGCCACATTTTCCAACGCACGCTACACATGCAATGCTGCCCAGATCGGCAGTGCAGCACTACAGGTGTGTCCCTTCGCACGCGCTGCCCACGGTAAGCGCTTCTCATCAACACCACCGTTTCACAAGCGCCTTCTCGTAGTCATCGAGTCTCTCTTCATGTCGGTCTACTTACGCCGCAGCACACCTGCTTACTTAATCAACTCATGTTTACTACAATTCATATTGCTACCAAAGCCGCTCACCTTACTTCGTATGGCATTGCTGTGTTGCTATCGCATGCATTGCTTCGCCCTTAGGGCGAAACTGTGACATTTTTTTATAGTGGGTGCAGATATGGCCGACAAAAATGATTTATTCGTTTACATATATTTAACTATATCGGACTAATACAATAATACTTTTTACAGGACGACTTTCGCAACAAGGGCGGACAATAGAAAACTCCCCGTGGGATAATTCAGAAGTCTAATTAACTAAGACTGCTAATTAACTTTGGTAATTACCAACGTTAGGCCGCCATTATTGGGTTGCCAAGTTTAGGTTTGTGGCTAATGGCAAGCTCATATCAAATCAGCTTTTAAAGCATAACTAAAGCCATTATTTAACACATGCTGGTGCGAAGATTTGCTCCTCATTTTGGAAACAAACTGCCACTGGTGCCTATCGACAGCGGGTTACTTAGTGCATAGAGGGCCTGTTTTATCAGCCAACAGAATTTAGTCTCCGCAAGGTCTCCTTGCTCGAGCTGAAAATGAGTGGAAACTTTTCGCGCCAGCGTGCTTTAAATAAGGGCTTTTGATCAGTTTTAAAATCCGATTTGTTATAAGGTTGTCAATAAGAACAAATGTCTTATTGGCATTAACGGCCAAACTTTGGTAAATCAAAATTAAATTAACTATTCTTAGTTAATTAGGCTGCTAAATAATCCGGCAGAGAGGTTTTTCTTATTTCTCTGTATTTTCTTTGGGCCGCTTTCTTGCGAATCTTGTCCTGCAAAGCGTATATTGTATCAGATCTATTATTTTTATAATTAGATACGGTCGTCTCTGAAACGCACTATTTCTCACAAAAGTAGCACAACCGCGAGCCATACATATATTAAGGCGTTAGCATCAGAAGTAGTTAGTGGAAAAAAGTGTAGGCTAAAGGTGTACATACATATTGTTACGGAGCGATCCATACATGGATCAACGCGATGCTTGGCAGAGCGACAAAGACGACGATGAAGACGCTGGCTCTTGGGCCGGATCGGACATCTCTTGCCCTAGCCTCCTCTGTATATATATATTGTAAATATATCCTTCGCCTCCATCTCGCTTCCGTCACAATATATATATATATATATATATATATGAAAAAGCAGCGCAAAAAAGACAGGGACACGAGAGGGCGACATGCACACAGCGCTATGTGCGCGTCGCCCTCTCGTGCCCCTGTCTTTTTTTCACTGTTTTTTTTTTTTTTTCACTGAATCACCAACACGCCAAAGTTTCTACGCTAAATGTGTGCGTGTGCGTGTGTATGTGTGTTTCAGGCTGTGAAGCACGCACAGGACCGCTACGTTCCGTGCGTACCGTTCGAGCGGCCTTCCGTTCACCATAGTTCACGTCATCACTTCTTCGCTTACGTAATAAAAAAAGAAGGAGAACGGCTGTAACGCAGCGCTTTATCACTTCATACCACGGAGATGTGGATGGCATATCACAGTGCAATGTCCCAGTGCACATCACGTACGGCAATTGCAAAGCGCAGTTTTTTGAGCGATACCCTTCCTTCTCTGCTAGATTGCAACCCGCGAAAATTCTGGGGCATAGGTAATGGTCCGAAGAATCAACACATACAACTTTGTGAAGATCATGTTTAAGTGATTCCAAGTGACAGATGGCATGAAATTGCAAAATATATTTGCAAATTGCAAATTAGTGGAGAGCTATACGGAGTAGGGATAGCAGTTTATCGGCTGCATAAACTTAGACACATTCGCTTACTAACCGAATTAACAAGCGTGGTTTCAGTGCGCACAAGCAAACATGAATCGATAACACTCGATGACCGCAGGCAACCACTGTCAAAACGCTGGCGTGAGCAAAAGCGGCCGCCGCAGTGAGCGAAGGTTCGTGTGGTCTATCGCTTAAACGGAAACTGAGCGGCGAAAGCACAGCGTATACAAAGGTCAGAGCCGTGTGGAGATCGCTTTCAAGATACGGTGCGCGCTGTCGCGCGCACCGGCGCAAAGTACAAGCACGGTTGTTGGCAGAGTAGAAGCCGCCGCCCCTCCCCCTCCCCCCACGCTGCCTTCCCGCATTTAGGGGCGAAGCACCTTAGGGCCGAGCCTTGTCCCCCCCTCGTCGTCGTTGTCCGTAGCTCTGGTTTGCATGGAGTCCGCCAGGGGCGCTGCGGTGCACAAGGACTATATAAGCGCTCGTTCCCGACGCGCGCTCTTTCTCTCTTCAGCCATGGATGATAACGGTCACTTCTGATAACGGCGCGCCCGCTATGGATGAAAAGGCGAGAGTGGTGGCTCAACTGCAAACGGAGTCGAGGGCTCGCAAAGCTGCTGCAGCACGGCGACGCAGACAACAAGCGGACCCGGAGTCTAGGGCGCGGGAAGCTGCCGCAAAACGGCAACGCCGGCAAGCGGACCCGGAGCTGAGGCCTCGCGAAGCTGCAGCAGCACGGCAATGCCGGCAAGCGGACCCGGAGCTGAGGGCTCGCGACGCTTGCGCTTGAACCGAGCATTGGCGCCACCAAACTCAGGTAGAGAACGCTTTCGGCGTTTTGCCGCCGATTCCCGCGCTCTCGCCGCCTCTGGGTCCGCTTGCCGGCGTCGCCGTGCTGCTGCACTGATCACAAGGCAGTATTAATGAAGGGAAAACGAAGTCCGCACCTCAATACCATATACGACCAATAAAACAACATTGTATATACTGTACACATCTGTTGTCACTCATTTGCATGTTCTAGTGGGCAATGTACGGGGGGATTCACGATTACCCGAATGATCCCGGGGTGCTTCACCCACTCATCATCATTCACTTCGTGGATTTGCGGTGTTTTTCTCCTTTCGCGTGGGATATTGAGTTGCCAGTTCCCCTTGCGCCCGGTTGCAAGATACGCATTTGGTGCCGCAGCACAGCGTCGCCCCCCCCTTCCTCCCTCCCTCCCTCCCATACCCCCACGACGTTTCGCGCGACGGAAGAAGTCGCGTTTGCTCTCCGCCGTTCGTTCGCTCTCCGTGAAAGGCGCGCTTTCATTCGCACATACGGCGCGCGGCGACGATTTTATTGTCCTTGGACTTTATACGGAACCTCACGGCGACGCTGACGACAGAAATCCGCTTGAAGTGTCCATATAATTGCTATCGCAATAAATGTCGCAGTCTAGCCCCAAAGGCGAAGCATTGATTGCGATAGCAAATTAGTAGACAGTTATACGAAGTAAGGATAGTAGTTTTATCGGCCGTATAACGTTGTAAATATCCGCTTACTAACTAAATAAGCAAGCACGGTGTCACGCGCGCACGGGTAAACATGAACACATCTCGCTCGATGACCGCGGAAACTCGTCAAAACGCTGGAGTGAGAAAGTGCGCCAGCGGCAGCGAGCAAATTGACCTTCGCGCTGGTTCTTGCTTTAACGCGAACTGAACGTCGAAAGCACAGCGCTTACAAAGCTACCGGCACTCGGCGCATGCACTTTGTCACCATCGTACATCGCTTTGAAGATGACGCCCCGCGGGTGCACACTTCGGCCACATCGCAGATCGCTTTCAAGATACGGCGCCCGCGCGACAGCTCCGTAAGCAGCACCCGCAAGAGCAGAACGCCAACCCCCCCCCCCCCCCCTTTTTTTTTTTCTCTGTCGCCTCCTCCCCGTGCCTCGCCCGCGAACGAAGACCGCGCGGCTGCGGTTGCTGGCTCACCCTCGCACGCTTTCACTTGCACACACAGCGTGCGGCGTGCGGCAACAATTTTATCGCCGTTGGACTTTATAGGGAACCTCATGGCGACGGCAATAATGCGCTTGGAGTATCCATATAATTGCTATCGCAATAAAATGTGTTTTCTGATGGCCTCTGCAATCACCTGCTTATTCTAATGAAACCGGCCTGGTCTTCCTTTCATGGAACCAATCATTGATTGAACCAACCAGTCATGACCTGCTGCTGTTCCTCTTGATCAGTGCTCTGCGACCTCTGTTTTTGACGTTGCGACAACATTGTGGGTATTCTTCCAGCTCTTCGGTACACTTGAAGTCGTGAGGCATTACGGATGAAGGGCCGCAAGCTTTTCAAGCATGATATTTCCTCCATCTTTGATTAAATCGACTGTTATTCCATCTTCTCCGGCCGCTTTTTCCCGGGTCATATCTTGCAAAGCCCTTCTAACTTCATCTCTAGTTATAGAAGGAGCCTATGTATCCTGTTCATCACTACTTCGAATGAAGGTAGCGTGGCTGCTCTGGGTACTGTACAGGTCAGTATATAATTATTTTGCTGTTTTTACTATATCATCGCAATTGCTATTGGCATTACACTGCTTATCTTTCAGTGCATAGATCCTGCCTTGTCCTATGTCAAGTTTTCTTCTCACTGATTTCATGCTGCGGCCATTTTTTACTGCTTCACCAGTCTTTCCCAGGTTATAATTTCGAATGTCCCTTATTTCCTTTTGTTGCTCAGTTTTTACAGTTCAGCGAATTCTATCTGATCTCTTGAGTTGGGCACTTTCACGCTTTGTAGTGGGGAATGTGATACTTATTCCTAAACCAGGTGATGCAACCAATCCATTGAACTACAGGCCGGTCACTTTGACTAGTATCCCTTGTAAGCTTCTTGGAACACCATTATCTACTCCAACCTAATCACTCGAACATAATCACAAACCGAACTGAACAACTTATTTCGCAACAGTCAGCATGGTTTTAGAAAACATTACTCGTGCGAAACTCAACTCCTCCTCTGTACTAACGACTTGTTTTCAGCATCTGACCGTGTCTCTGTTATCGACTGCATTTTTCTCAACTACCAGAAATCTTTTGGCAGTTTCTCACCACATCCTTCTTCTAAAACTAAGCTTGTTAAACACTTACCACAATTGCAATGGATTAAAAGCTTTTTGGTATCTAACGTGATCCAGCATGTAACGGTCAACGTTCATCACTCGCACATCGGTTCTGTCACTCCCGGCGTACCACAAGGCTCCGTCTTTGGACCGTTATACACATTAATAAACTTTCTGCCTGCGTTTCCTCAACAATCAGATCATTCGCCGATGATTCTGATCTCTAACGTGAAATAACTAACCCGCACAATTGTACTCAACTTCAGCCTGATCTTAACAGCATTACTTCCTGGTGTTCTTTCTGGTCCATGAAGCTGAACGTTAACAAATCCAAAATAATAAGCATCTCCCGGAACACTAATCACGGTGCTCCCCCTGTTAATTCAATCACAAATTTTCAGTTGTCCTGTGCCAATCCATATAAGTACCTTGGTGTCCCCATTGATAACAATTTGTCAAGGAATACGCATATTAACCACGCGATTAACAATCTAAACCGGATTGTCAGCTTATAGCGCCGAAATATTTCTTTAGCACCCGTTTCCTTAAAACTTCTTTTTTATAAAACATTAGTCAGGTCAAAACTCGAGTACGCTTCTTCAATCTGGGACCCTCACTGTTCTACACTTGTATCCGCACTCGAAGCCACCCAGAACCGTTCTGCTCGGTTCATTGTTGCCAACTAGTCCCGTACCGGCAGTATTACTGCAATGAAATCTTCTCTTGACCTCCCCCTTTTTTTTTCCACGGAACTAGCCCGCGTACGTCTTTTTCATAAGATCTTCTTGACCAACGCTGAGCTGAAGCGCACCTTGTTCTCGCCCCCTTGCTACGTTTCATTTCGTGTCGACCATCTCTTAAAAGTTCAAGCGCCATTTTGCCAGAACAACATGAACTTCCATTCGTTCGTGCCGAAGGCTTCGTCCAAATGAAATCACCTTCCCGCCTACATCGCGAGCAACCCGAATTATACTTGATTAAAACTGCCATTTTGAAGCCGTTTTACTCCCAATGCTCTCTCTAACACCGTAATGGCATAGAGAATATTTTAAATAAATAAATAAATAAATAAATAAATAAATAAATAAATAAATAAATAAATAAATAAATAAATAAATAAATAAATAAATAAATAAATAAATAAATAAATAAATAAATAAATAAATAGTGCAACTGATGGTGGTCGGCTCCAGACGATCGTCAGATGCACTTCGCTACTCGAAGAGTCAGGACGTGCGTCGATTGAGCTTCTGAACAACACTTTGCAATGTGGTGAACGTGCATGGTTTAACATCTGGTACCTCAAAGACGTGCAACGCAATGCTGACGCATTCACCGCTACATCACCACTGAATTATTTATAGTCTGAGCTTGCCCACAAGCGACAAGGAAAACGGCCGTGCGAATTCCCAAGGGGTGCGGCAGGGATTATCATCTCGAATACTAAAAGTCACCAGTGGCCAAGGACGAAGGCCCGCGTGCACCGGCGGCGGCCCTTGTGTATCTGGCCCGCGGATCTCTGCCTGAAACAGCGAGCAAGGGCGTGTCCCCCCCGTATGCCTCCTTCCGCCATGGCGGCGACGCCGCCGCATGATTCACAGCCTGTGCCGCTCGCGAACCACGACGGCTGGTAAGGACGCTGACACGATTCTTCCGTCATCGTACCACATCGCAGCCCTTTACCGGGTCAGTTTCACACTGTTCTAATGGGGCACTCCAAGGTCAGCTTATGGCGATGAACACGCAGAGCGTCGCTTTACAAATGCTAGCTGATGAATGCGCAGTCGAGAGGATATGCAGCAAATGGAGAGAAAAGAGGGTTGAGAAAGACAACAGCCGTCGACGTTATCCCCCGGGCTAGTCAGTTCAGGACCGCCGTCTAAATGAACCAGTTTCCTCTGCCCAGCTGTCTGAAACGGTCCACTCAGATCAGCGCCCGGATCCAATTTTCCTTAGGCGCACCTCAGCCGCGTAACACGCGGTTGGTTCTAACCCGCGGGCCCGTGATGTCGCAAAACACCAAACGTCTGCAGACCTAGCTTACCACAGATGCTCCTGCGGACTGGTAGTGGTGTGACACAGTCCAAAAAAGAAAAAAAAAAGAAAAGAAAACGATTAACCTTGCACTCGGCCGCCCAAGGCTTGAAACAGCGAAGGCGGGCGATCGTAGCCCAGCATTTTCCGGAAGTGCCGCGCGTACTTTTGATCTTATTACTCATGATGATGATAATGTCTTTCCGCGCGTCTCGTACTTACGGCCGTCACTGCGCGTTGCTTAGCGCAGCTTGCAGCACCGACACCGCGTTTCACCACGTTGCAATGCCGACAACGCGTTCCAGCAGACCCGCTCCGTGAATGCATCTCTCGCTCTCATTTTCATTACCTCTCTCCCCAGCATAGCGCGCAAAACCTCTTCTTCACCTCGCAGAGCATCGGCACGAGCGCGTGCGAACGCGCCAGCTGTGGACGAAGACGACGACCCTCGAACTCAATCATATATGGTTCGCATAAATGCATGGTCTGGAAGCCTGCCTAGGTCAGACACGCTGACGTTAACACGCGATCGGTAAGGGAGAATTTTGTGGAAAATGTGTGCTACATACGCGATGTGTATCGAGTACAAGCTGAACCGCCTCACTGGATCAGCGTATTTGATGAACTATCAAAAATCAAGAAATTTTAATGCATTATGTCAACCAAAGTAGGCTGACAATTTTTTAACCACCCATTTGTATCTGGTTGTTTAAATAAAAAGTCTAAAAAAATGGAAGCGTGCCTAGTGGTTACGACGCTCGCCTTGAAACCGCGGGTATGCATGTTCGAATCCCGCCTCAGCAAGAAAGTTTATTTTCTTTTATTGCTGAGGATTATAGTTCCTTGATACAAACCACAAATTATGGCTGGCTTAAACAGCTTCGCTGTTGAAAGACACTCGGTCCCCGCCGGGATCAAACCCAGGCCCTGCTGCGCGGTAGTCGGATACTTTGCCACCGAGCCACGCAAGCGCTTGCTGTTAAAAGCCACGGCCAATGTCGTATACCTACTGTCGCGTGGCATTAATAACGCCGAGATGATACGAGCCTTCGATAAAAGCCTATTTATAGAGTTGCACAGCTGCAGAGCCTGAGGTCACGTACATGGTAGATGCGTCGGCACCATGGAGGCTAAAAAAAATGAAATCGGTGAACTGTTCGGGCGTAAGTTTTCTCTGAAGGCAAGGCTAATAGGTGCGGCTAAGCTCCTAAGAGCTACTTGACAAATATTCTGTTGGTGAAAGCGGCGAGCAGCGAAGCGTGTCGTCATTGCTCTTCGCTGGAACTATTGCGTTTGCGCCTTGTTTACAAACATGATATCTTGTCCTTATAGTCAACCCGCCTTGTGACTTTCACATGTTGTGTAGCCCCTAAAGGCAATAAAAGAATGATTTCAACGCAGTCAGGGTCCACACAGTGTACTTCGTGCTAAAAATCCGGCATACATTAAAAATTTGGTAGGTTTGTCATTACATTGCACGTTGCGAAATGTTTTGTTTATTCAAAGCACCACTGGTGCGTTAGGAGCCAATAAGTAGTCAATACGCATACTCAGGACTCAAGTGCGCGTGATGGCGATTTAGCCGGAAATGTCGTACTTCTTTAGTGAAGCGTCATGCTCCACTACGCAACTTCTCGTGTTTTATGTCTGCTATGGCCACCAGGATTAAATTTGTCGCAAGTTAGCTCTAATTGTACGCTTGATCGCGCAAAGTTGGTGATTTGAAATATTCAAAAACAATTTGAAATAGATTCATAGAGAGAGAGAGAGAGAGACGTTTTAATGGCAGAAAGGTCGGCCTGAGTGAAGTGGCTCTAGCCTGCTACTCCACGCTGGGCAAGGGGTTTGGGGAAACAACAGAGATAGGATGTGTAGAGGAAGGAGAATGGTGGTATGGTGAACACGATGATGAGGGCTGCACAGCATACTGTTTCTGTGCTACGCGTACGTGCACACTTCCCAGAACAGCACAGTCACCTTCGCGGGCAGAGGTAGAGGCTACTACATTGTAGCTAGAAGACTGTCTATAGCTTTTGTAATTTTTGCAGCTGTTAGCGCCACTGGCGTACTTAAACCAGTCAGTAGCAGCTGCAGGGCGTCGATTATTTGGCGCAGCATCGCTTTGATGACAGAGTCCAACGGTGATTTTTCAGTGCATTGTCCTTGCTCGCGCTGACAGTCTAAGGCCCGTGTACGCTGCGGCAAGCATGGTCATATATTCGATTCCGGGCTTGCGAGTCTCGCTTGAAGCAATGGCTCGGAGAGATCTATCGAGGCCGATTGAACTACCTTCTGCTGGATCTTCGGAATTGGAGCCAAGGAGCTCTCGTTTGCACCTACAGCTTGCCCACGTCGACGACGCGATCTTCTCCTCCGGTGTTTCACTGACGCTGCTGCGTCTTTGTGGGACATACTTATCTTGCTCATTTGGTTCACTATTTTTATCTCCTTTTTCTGTTTAGGGCAATCCTTGGAATTATATTCATATTTACGAATAGTGACAATTTGATTCAAAGACAGAAACGAATAGGACAATTGTTCGAATCGTTTTTCGGAAATATCGAATATTCGCACACACCTACGTATCATGTAGCGGAGACAGCGCCACCTAATTCAGTGAATTAAGTGACGAAAAATCCTCCACTTCGTTCAATGTGACGTCATTATCACGGGCCATATAAGCGTGCTCTTGGCGGAAGATTATTACTTTTTACAGCGTAAGCTGTTATGGGCTCACTCCTATAACCGTTTCGGTTCGCGATGGTGTCCGCCGCCGCCGCTGGTGACCGTAACCGCTATCGTCGGAAATGAGAAAAAAAGTACACGGTCCCCGCCGGGATCAAGCCCAGGCCCGCTGCGCGGGAGTCGGATACTTTACCACCGAGCCACGCAAGCGCTTACTATGAGGCAGCGGAAAAATGCCCTATATATAAACGCGCCCTAGGCAGGCGCGCAGGCGCAGACGACCCGAGCCTGCGCCAGTATGGTGGTGCCATCTAGGTAAGCCGCTTGCAAACGTAGCGTGCGCAGTTGCAGACGACGAGATGCGATTCAGAGGAGGCAAGCAATCAACGCGATCCCGAGCTGCCCGAGCCTCCACCAGTATGGTGGCGCCATCTAGTTAAGGTGCCTGCAAACGCAGCGTGCTCGACACGTAAGTTGCATATAGCAATTGCATGGTGCATGTAACTGGACCTGGTTCACTCAAGCAGGCTAGGTGACTATTTGTCACCAGCCCGTTTTGAAGATTCCAATAAACAATCACGATCCTCATTATCAACAACAACGTACCGTGCCACTGGTCGAGGGATGTGAGATTTACGCCACGTATTCTGGATACCTTTTACTCTGCCAACAACCGCGCTCGTCGCTCGCCCGCACCGTCTCTTATCTCCACACGGCTCTGACCTTTGTATGCGCTGTGCATTCGCCGCTCAGTTTCCGTTGAAGCGATAGACCGCACGTACCTTCGCCCGCTAAGGCGTATGCGCTTGCTGCCAGCGTTTTGACAGTCGTTGTCTGCAGTCGTTCAGTGTGATCTATTCATGTTTGTTTGTGCACGCTCACACCACGCTTGTTCATTCAGTTAGTAATAGTCGGGCCACATTTTCCAACGCACGCTACACATGCAATGCTGCCCGGATCGGCAGTGCAGCGCTATACAGGTGTGTCCCTTCGCACGCGCTGCCCACGGGAAGCGCTTCTCATCAACACCACCGTTTCACACGCGCCTTCTCGTGGTCATCGAGTCTCTCTTCATGTCGGTCTACTTACGCCGCAGCACACCTGCTTACTTAATCAACTCATGTTTACTACAATTCATATTGCTACCAAAGCCGCTCACCTTACTTCGTATGACATTGCTGTGTTGCTATCGCATGCATTGCTTCGCCCTTAGGGCGAAACTGTGACATTTTTTTATCACCGTTTATTTTATTTTATGTTCCTCTTTCTGTGGAAGCGTGAGTGGGCGGGGGGGGGGGGGGGATGTTTTCTGCGGAAAGGCTTCGCCTGAGTAGGTCATGTCATACGTCATCTTTTTGCTTTCACATCGAATAGCACGCTTAGCTTGCGCCACGCACCAGGCTTCATCAGAAAGACTCCGGCTGTGATAGCGACGTGTGCCACCTCAGAATTTAGTGTGCCGATTTACGCTTCACAACTCATCTTTCCCCCTTCCTGTCTCATTACTTCCATTTTTAACTTTTCCTCCGTGCAGCGTAGCAAACCGGACTTTTTTGTTGTTGTTTTTTCTCGTTAACCTTCCTGCCTTTCCTTTGTTTCCATTTCTTTATGTCTTCGTCTTGCCCGCAAGTCACAAACACAGCCACGTTGGACTATGCAGACCCGTTAACGCCGGCATCGCCTTTTGTCAGGTGCTCGCACAAATGCCTGCCGTTTTCCCAGGCGAACGCTCGCGCCGGGGCCGGGCGGCGCGTCGATCAAAGATAGCGGTGCACAGAGGGCCGCGAGCGCTACTGGAAAGGACAAACGCTTACACGGTCAAGCAAAGACGAAAGAGAGACGCCAAGGTTGTGCGTGCGGGCGACTTGACCCGCCCTTGCCGCCAGCGGAGTCTGTCTGCCCCGCAGTGGCCGAGCACCCGTCAGGAGGGCGTGAATTGCGGACTTGCACAAGGCTGCGAGAAACGACGCGGGGAAATAAAGCGCGGCCATTCAGCCGGGTCCTTGCGAGTCGAGCGTGGGGCGAGTGCCAAAGACGGACATGACGTCATCGTGTGGGAGCGGTTTCAGTGCGAGACGCCGACTTTAAAAAAGTATTCTTATTGCTTATTCATTCCCGTCCTGAACGTACACTAATCACCACTCCTTAGTGCGTTTCCGCTCTTACTCGCGGTGCACTGTGATAGATGAAACAAAATCACCTGGGCCTCTAAAATATTTAAGTGTCCTTCTGTCGATATCTGCGATTCGTCTGTCTCTGTGCTCATTTTTACGACATTGCTCTTTGTGTTCTTACTCCTATGAAGTCATTTGCTTCACAGAAAGGTTTCTGCCCACGACAACCTAATGACGCACACGAGCCATATTTTTTAATGTGGGACAGCCGCTGGCGGCTGGGTGAGCCTATACTCCATCTTAGGCCGAGCAGCATAGCTGTTGCCCTTGCCTGTCCGCTGATGACACTGAGGCGTACAGTGAAACCGGGAGGCCGAAATTCGCCCGAGCACAAAAAAGTACGGTGCACCAATTAAACTCACACCCACGATCAGCGTCCGTATAGTATCCACTACACTGTCAAAAATTTAGCGCTAAGCGAAGGGATAGAACAGACCACGAGCGATTGTGGTGTGCCAATTCGTCTTTGTATTGTCTTAGCGATAAATTTTCGACATGAACCAATACCATCTTGATCAGTTCACTCTCCTTTATTCCCAACTTTTTGCTTCAAGTCGTTAAATTTCGTTTTTCTGCGACAACAGTTAACAGGTCGATCGCTGGTTCTGTCTGTTCTTCCTTCTTTCTGAGGTTTTACGTGCCAAAACCAGTTCTGGTTATGAGGTACGCCGTAGTCAGTGGCGTAGCCAGAAATTTTGTGCGGGGGGAGGCTCACGTTGCAGCGTGGCCTCCTCCTTATAGAATTTGTCGAGGGATCAAATACATGAATAATAACTGCATTGCCACTGTCAATGCCATTTTACATTAGATGCTACAAACAAATTATCAACGCTAAGCACTGTCAATTAAAATATGTATTTTTTTCTCATAAAAGAATATACTTGTATGTCCCAAAAATTGTGGCAGAAATAACTGATATCAATGCTTCCGCGTTTTTTTTTTTTGTCTATTTAACAAGTAAAGAAAATATCGCACAAACTTTAGAACTACATCAGTTCGAAACCAGCAAAGCAGTGCACGCAGCTGATATGAAAAACGTAAAGGCCATGAAATGAACAAGTTGAGGACAAATGTTTTGATGAACCTTTGTCATTCACGAACTTTGTTTACATTTTTGTACATATACAACGGCAAGGGAAAAACTCAATGACGCGGACCTTCGTTGCAATAGATTGCGCTGGAGCAGCTGTTACCCGTCGTGTATTGTAATTACACCGATATTAAAATCGTAACAGTGAGTACATATAAAAATCAGGAGTTTTGCAAAATATACATTCGAAATGCGAAGGTAGAATGGAATATACAAATACGAAGATACAACTTGGTAAAGGACAAGAAAGTGTCGCTGGAAACAAAGTTCACTGCTTGTATACACAAAACCTCGCAAAAAGATATTTAAATATATGTATAAATATCCGATAAATCTACGTATTTAAGCAAACGTCACTATATGTAATGCGTCAAACAAGACAAATAAAATGTTGCGCAGTCACAGATAGTAAACTTCACGCATAGAATGAGAGACCATCCAGGCAAGAACAAAACTATAATCGCCGAAATCGTGACAGGCAATTGGCCGATGCGGCGGTCCCGACAGAAACATATGGGTAGAATAATTGAGGAATAATGCAAAAATCAGTACGAAAATGTGTAATTTAACTGCCTGCAGAACGGCAACAAATGTTCTGCACCCAAATTTAATGAAGGGTATTGCTTCAGTTTAAAAAATAAGTAAAAGCAGGTAGCTAAAAAGGAAAGAAAAGGCCAACCTAAAGCCACAGATGATGCGGCAAGTTTAACTACCCAATATCTGAGTGTGTTTGTTGGGAAACGCTGCGTGGGCTAGGCTTTCAATGAGCAAAGTCGGTCAAAATTGGTTATTGATGTCCTCGTAATTTTCGTATTCACATGATAATTTTGATCATGATGCTAACTGTTAGAATAAACGGCGAAAATTTCTGCGGTTTTAGAAGCTAATGAACAGTCATACGTTTTCATAATTATGAGTTTTATGGACCGAGAAGGAACAGAGCTTTTTACTTGCATTGATTTTTGCTGCTTCGCTATGTAAAGGACAAACTTCACTAGGCGGGGAAGTTGCCGACGTCTCTGTGGGCGTATAGAAGCACCAGCCTAACCATGCGTTTCACAGACATTGTGGAGCGCAAGTTGTTTTTTTAGTAATCTCATGTTAAAAATATTCTCTCTGCACTGACAGTAGTCACTGGAAGGGTCACTGAAATCTGGAACAGTTTGTACACATTTACATAGAACCTGCAATCGTATTGAGAGAGGGCACCTATTCTGGTGCTCAAACCTAAAAACTCTCCCTCGATGTCGTTGGCGTCCTTGTTTAGGTACCTTGAACAAACAGTAAGCTGTTCGATTCCAGCAATATCCGTCGTTTCGTCAGCAAGTATGGAGAAGCAGCCTGCAGCGTTTACTTTTGCATCTAGGATTTCTGTGATAATATCACCACAAATTTCTATAATTTGGTTTTGTACATGTGGTCTTAAATACGAGGCATTACTGAGGCAACTTTCCAAATGGTTCTTCAGATATGAATCTCCACAATCAGCTCGCATGCGAAGAAGCGCTCTGAAAATACCAGTATTTTCAGCGGGGGCTTTGCTTAAATCCATAGGACCACTGTTCCTATGGCCATGGAGAGCCAGACCTTGTCGCCCACAAAAAAGTAACTGTCAGAATAATAGGCCGTTAACATTATTCTGTTTTCTCTTATTTTACTTTGCCTGCCCTGGTCCAGCTAATCGATCACATTTGGCGCGCTTCCTGAATATGTTTGGAGAAAATTATTAACTGCCAGCTGACAGTCACGGTGATATTTAGTATTTTCGTCTGTGTGGAAGATTGCGAGTGCGTGGTACCATTTCTGGAACGGCTTGGACCCGAGGGCTCCAGTGCGCACATGTTGGCCCAAGTTTATAAGAACTTTAAACCCATAAAGTTCCAGAATTGAAAATCTAAAGCACGCCTTTGGAAATGTCAGTGCACCTTTCGCGTCAAAAGTTTATGAGAACTTTATACCCATAAAGTTTTGGAATTGAAATCCATGTGCTCCGTAGATTCCGCGGCCGCTGCGAGATGCCGTAACGCGCACGCTCGCTATCGAGAAGCCCTTGAAAGTTTGTGCTCGGATGGGGCTCCTTACGTTATGTGACTCCAAGTTCAAGGGCATTGCCACGAAATCCAGCCCGAGTTCGCAATGTTCATGCCGGAATGTCTTTTCGAGCGTGAAAAAGACATTGTAGACAAAAATCGAAAATGATTCCGGCGCCAGTGGTTGTTTTGGTCGGCGGTGCATGCCAGCACGAAAAAATTTCGGGGGAAGGCTGAAGCCCCCCATCAGCCCCCCCCCCCCCCCCCCCCCCCCGGCAGAGACAGAAAGAGAGCGGTGTGAATCAGAGAACAAACAGGGATAGCTGATATTCTAGTTGATATTAAGTGGAAGAAATGGAGCTGGGCAGGCCATGTAATGCGTAGGATGGATAACCGGTGGACCATTAGGGTTACTTCATCATCCCATCTGGTTTTCTGCCGACCTCGACTGCGCTTCCTTTATATATGCACACCGAATTTCCCATGGCACTTTTGTCAGATTGTCTATATATATATATATATATATATATATATATATATATATATATAGAGAGAGAGAGAGAGAGAGAGAGAGAACACGAAGAAAGGAAATTGAGGAGCCCGATTTTTATTCGTCAGAACATAAAAATCCAACAAGCATTAACACAAAGGACAGCAGAGGAATTTATTTATAGTTTCTAATTGAATTCAAGAAATGTTAAATAAATGAAATATAAAGTGGATCAAAAAAAATCACAGCATATCCACGAGGTGAATGATGATGAGTGGGCGAAGCACCGGGGGATAATTCGTGTAAACCACAGCTACGGACGAGAGATAAAGAGAGCGCGCGTCGGGAACGAGAGAGAAAATTACACCATCTTCCCGTAGGGGAACCCTGAGTAGTATTCGAAGCAGCCATGGGGTCGACTCAAGGTAGTTTTATCAGCTGTATGAACTTGGACATGCAGCAGCACCAGCAACGCGCAGAACTGTTGTCGACGCCGT
Organism: Dermacentor silvarum; assembly: GCF_013339745.2. Lineage (NCBI taxonomy): Eukaryota > Metazoa > Arthropoda > Arachnida > Ixodida > Ixodidae > Dermacentor > Dermacentor silvarum. The sequence continues at coordinate 6,934,144 of NC_051161.1, forward strand.
CGGCGTTTTGCCCGCGTTCGCACCGAACGCGCGCAAAGTTTGCAGGCGTTTGGTCTGCAAACCGGAGGTGGAACCGGAAGTGGAACCGGAAGTGGAAGTGGAACCGGAACGCCATCTAGTGAACATTTCATAAAACTACAGGTGGCTACATACTACGGAGGAGGAGGAGGAGGAGGAGGAGGAGGATGAGGAGGAGGAGGAGGAGGGAACGACCCACACCCTAAGGAGCTTCGCCCCTAAAAATCGGGTAGCTTGCACTAGGCTAAAGACACAGCGGAGCTGATGGGTTCCTAGCTGGTCATGGCTATACTAAGTGACGTTAAGTTATACGAAGTAATGCCAAGTGATGCTAAGTTATACGAAGTGTTACGTGGTCCGTGGCATCAGGAAACGCCTTGCGAAGCACTTGTAGTCCGAGCACACGTAGGGGAAGTGGGGCGAAAGCTATGCACAGTGTACGGGCGGCGCGCAGCAGACGAAACGCCGGCATGACGGCACGGCGCATGCGCAGTAGCGCGAAGCTGGTGGGAGCTCCTCCGAGCCGCCGCCAGAGGCGCCTGCTGCAGTCACGGACACTGCGAGCGTTCGGCGCTAATGCGGGGAAAAGGAGAAGCGCGGTTGGCGTCGGCAGCATCTCTGCGCGTTGCCTCGTTGGTGCTGCTACAATTTGTTTCTCTCTCTCTCTCTCTCTAGCTCTCATTTTCTCTTTCTCTCTCCCGAGCATAGCACGCGACGCTCCGCGAGGTGGTTGCTAGGCAACACAGTGGCAGGCAGCCGCGGCATCGCTGGTTGCCATGGCTACGGCGCCGCAGGCTTTTCATGGAATGCGCACGTTTTACGGCTGGTTTTAACAACTTCGCTGTTAAGAACGCACGCGAAGATGCGAACAGGTGTGTTCGCATCACACCTGCGGCCAGTTGTCTCTTCATCGACTTTAATTTCTATTGTAGCGAGAGCTACATTGGCCGTATTTATCGCCGTTTCGCTGTGGCTGGTGGCCGCACCGCGAGCTGAGCCATTGCCTAGCAACCGCCGCAGCTGGGAGCGCCGCTCGCCGCGCCATCTGGCATGACGTCAGAGGAGGAGCCGGTGAAACCGCGTTGCAACAACAGAGGAGGAGCCGGCGTTGCATCGTATGCCGTATTCTCACCGTTTCGTTGTGGCCGGTGGCCGCACCGCAAGCTGAGCCATTGCCTAGCAACCACCGCAGCTGGCATCGCCGCTCCCCGCGCCATCTGGCATGACGTCATAGGAGGAGCCGGTGAAACCGCGTTGCAACAACAGAGGAGGAGTCGGCGTTGCATCGTATTATAGAAGGGCGGCTCGGTGGAATTCGTCGGCAGATATGGAAAGTGAGTCGGAGAGACTGAAAGAAGCCAGGCTTCGTCGTCGGAACGAAACCAAGAGGAGGCATCGAGCCAAGGAGACGGAGGAAGAACGAGCCGCACGCCTCGAGAAGCGCCGTAAGTACGAAGTGGCCAGGCGAGTGGATTCAGATGAGGATAGCACCCGAAACGTGTTCAAGTCACTGGACGACAACCCGTTATCCTCCCGCATAAGCGACCATCGGGCCGTCTTTGTGGCAATTGAGAAACAACAAGATGACTTTCAAAATAAATGCGTTACACTTTAAAAATGTCTAGTCTTTAATGTAACCATAAAACAACGAGAGGCACCAACCAAACCTAAACACTCAGACGTACGAAGCTAAACGATAAAGATGTAACCGTAGAGAGAACCAAGCTAAACAATAAGATTAACCGTACCTCTCGCTACGCACACCCAGACATAACTGAGTTAAGCCACAGCCAATTTTTTTATTTATCAGTTCTTTATTTCAATTAAGAACTCCTAATTCAATTAAAAGCTGCCTCTATGAAGGGCAGCTTTTACCTAAAGCTTCCTTCATCAGTGTGATGATGAAAATAAACAATAATAAAATTACAAATCATATACCCTGCGTTGTCTTTTGTGTCATTGTTTGTTGGCTTCTTATGTGCTGACTAATGTTTATATATATATATATATATATATATATATATATATATACTTTATTGCACCTATGTAAGGTCACGAAATTCTTGAATTCGGTTGTGTGTTGATATCTCGCTCTATAAGTTTTGATTTACAACCTTTATTTCTGTTGGAGAGGTGTGCCATACGTCGGTGTCTTGGGGTCTAATCACGGTACCAATTCGGTAATCACGGTACCAATATCACGGTAATATATCTTGAAGCAAACATACCAGATTTAGCGTTAAAATTTGATCTGCTAACAGTGAAATTTTTTATAGAGCACACGAACATCAGTTATTCGGTGTTTGTCTCACAACCAACTCTGCCCGTAAGTTGCGGTGGTAAGTGAATTGTCTTGTACCCATGGATCCTGATGTGGCCAGCATCTGTTGTGTCACAACCCGCTGCTTTAGAATTATGCGGACGGCACTCGGACGCTGCGTTCAAGGAGACGCGTCATCATTTTCCAAATGGCAGCTGCCTCAAAGGAGCACTGCTTTGCGAGCGGATCGTGCAGTATGCGTGTCAGTCAATAAAAAAAAAATGTCACAATTTCGCCCTAAGGGCGAAGCAATGAATGCGATAGCAACACAGCAATGTCATACGAAGTAAGGTGAGCGGCTTTGGTAGCAATATGAATTGTAGTAAACATGAGCTGATTAAGTAAGCAGGTGTGCTGCGGCGTAAGTAGACCGACATGAAGAGAGACTCGATGACCACGAGAAGGCGCGTGTGAAACGGTGGTGTTGATGAGAAGCGCTTCCCGTGGGCAACGCGTGCGAAGGGACACACCTGTAGCTCTGCACTGCCGATCCGGGCAGCATTGCATGTGTAGCGTGCGTTGGAAAATGTGGCCCGACTATTACTGAGTGAAGAAGCGTGGTGTGAGCGCGCACAAACAAACGTGAATAGATCACACTGAATGACTGCAGACAACGACTGTCAAAACGCTGGCAGCAAGCGCATATATACGCCGCAGCGGCGAAGGTACGTGCGGTCTATCGCTTCAACCGAAACTGAGCGGCGAATGCACGGCGCATAAAGGTCAGAGCCGTGGGGAGATAAGCGACGGTGCGAGCGAGCGACGAGCGCGGTTGTTGGCAGAGTAAAAGTGCGCTCGTCTTCTTCAATCGTTCGATGGGCTGCCGCCTTAAAGAGACTGGACTCTTAACGCGAGCATTACGGCGTGTGCCGCGGGGGTTTGTAAGGGCGTGTACGACAGTCTCGCCAAGTGCACAGAGCGTCTCTGCATGACGTCCAGCACTGATGAGCGCGGGAGTTGCTTTTGGGTATTCGTTACAACTGTGGCGTCGTGTGTAGTTGTTATTTGTTTTTTATTGTTATCTTGTGTTTCGAATCCATCCTTTTGGGGGCAGTGTTTCTTTCGAAATGGGAATTTGCGGTGGCTGCCTCTCAAGCAGCCCGCATTTAGTTATAGCCTCACACAATAAGCGACGCAACCGTGTGCCCCTTCAAAAATCATATCTCTATCTGTAGCGCAAGATGAATTCCAGCACTTTGGCGAAAGTGTTGCAGCTCACGGCGTTCCTGTCGCCGAGCATTATCGTTTTGCTCCCACATCGCGTTCTACCGCGTTTGTCTCTGTGTGTCGAGGAGAGCCACGTTGGTGGAAGCGAGACCGCAGCGGCGGTGCCAGCGAAGTCGGTCAGCGCGCTCGAAGGCGAGACAAGCAAGCGGACCATTAGGAGCCGCGCACCGCGTCAGCCGATAATAATAAAGGCCGCTGCCGAATTACAGCACGCTCGGGCCTGGAGCCGCGTAACAAGGGCAGAGCAAGCTGGCACCGAGGAGGAGGTAGCACACACGCGGAACCAGCGCCGGAAAGAAACACGCCGAGGCTTATATTTATAGCAATCCTTTTTTGCTCGTTTAGGAGAGCCCGAAAGAGGAAAGAAATTAAAAGCGGCGTTGCTCGAGGCCCGCTCCTGCCGCTCTTTTTCGTCCAGTATCTTTCTGCTGCATTCCGTTCCTGCTGCGTGGTTACGAAGTCATCGTTATCCGCGTGGAAAAAGCGCAATATGGTCGAAAAAAAAAAAAAACGGCAAATAACGCAAGCAGCGAAGAGCAACACGCCATAGCCAGGTGGTGTGGCACTAAATCCGCGCAACAGTGTGGAAGCCATGGGGCGTGCCCAGATGGTCAGAAGCACACAGGAAGTAGCGCTGTCTCGGAGGTGCACGCGGTATTTGTTCCTGTTGTTACGAGGCGCAATCGCGAAATAGATTTAATCCTACACCGCACGGTTCCTATAGCGTCGTGTGTTCTCGGGAGCAGCGGACGATGCAACTGCGGACGCGTGCTCAAGAACACTCGTCGGCGTGGAATGCGCAAGATCTCATTTGCTGACACACTCCTTGCACAATGCTGCTGCACGGTTTTAATGAAATAGGCTGGCTCACGCCGGCCGAGACGAGCGCGTGCTGAAACAGCGAGCCGAGATCACGCGAACGCGCCTGTCGCAACACGTCAAGAAGCAAATGCGTGCAGGGAGTCTGGCGCCTCGCCCGCTCTGGGAAAGAGATCACTTTTCGCGCTCCACTGGCACCGCAAACAAATCAGCTCCGACTGGCAGGCGAACGAGCGGAACGGTTGCGAGCAGATGGAGTCAAATTGCTTGCAACGACATCAACAAAACGTGAAAACCCAATCACGAATACATGCATGCATGCATGCATACATACATACATAAGGGCGGTCACTTCCTCAACCTTGGCAGGACGGAGCTTAGAAACAGTGCACCTTCAGGAAGGCACTGCTCTCGGGTAATCTGCGCCAAGCTACCGCTGTTGGCGGCTGGCGTTCACACGCCGACACACGCACAGGGTAAACCGCTGAATCGAGCCCAAACGCTTGGTATGGACTCCGAAATTTGACGTGTTCTCTGCGAGAGCGCTTAGTCGAACTACAGTGCCGGAGATTGGACGGGGTATTTGCCCTATCGGACGATCGGCCGCTTTCACAGCAAATGATTCTGAGCTCGTGGCATTTCGAGCACTATCACAAAGTAAGCGGAACATGGTGTAGGCGAAGCCACATTACACGTGATCTTCTGGTTGATGATGTTGAAGCAGGCGGGGTTAGCCTGGCATACATTCTGGTTGAATGCAGCGGCGAACACACTTGAGTAAATGCCGGAAGTGCGCCGTTCCACTCGTTGCGGTGCGGATGTCATCTCGCTGTCGTCGACGGACAATGCGAGTGCTCAGGCACTTGTTGAATGCCTCGAAAAGGAAAGTTGCGACAACGGTCGCGAAGAATAGGTGCGTTTTAAAGCCAGATTCGGCGTATGCCCATACATCAAGAGCTCAGGGATCGTGCATTATTTATGGGACTTATGGGGGCCCTTTACGGGGCATTAATATAAGGGGTGGGTGTGATATCAACATAAAAAAAAATGACCGACGATTACGATACCCCCTAATGTGAAATTTGAGCGCAGCTGTATAGGTGCTTTCATTTCGCGATATATTGAGGCAAAGAATTTATGACCGAAATCATCGTACAGACTGGGAGTGGGCCAGTGCCGTGAACGCCTTCGCAGCGGGAGGGGCATTATGGGGAACGCTGGCATGATGAGCGGCATCGGAGCCAGCTGTGGAAGAAGACGACGACGAAGTACGAACGCGTTTGCGCATTTACGCCGACGCTCAACCCAGGAAGAGCTGCGCTCTAAAAGGCATGCACCATAAAACAAAAGCAACAATAAACAGACGAACCACCATGCTTAAGAGAGACAACGAAATATAAAGCGAGTACAACAGCGACCAAAATTTCAATCATCGTTCTCCCCCAACAATTTAAACTGTGTACAACTACAATGGCAGTGGCAAAAATCGAACAAGGACGTGCGAAACGTCGACGAAAAGGGTTTTGCTTTTGCACGGAGCCAATGCAAAAGTTTATCATGCGGAAGTGGTTGATAGCCTATACATCGTTACGCGCGGCATTGTTATGAGCGCATTGCACTGCAGAGCTACCCGCACGCACGGCGGAAGCGATCTATTACGTACAGTCCAGGGTCGCCAGCAGTAATCGGGTTAAACGTCTGAAGCTGCAGGCTTCGCCGGAGAATCGAAACGCCGCGCTGGCCTAATCCCCAGTGCGCTCACGGGACCGCGCAGCGGTCTATCCGCCAAGTCCCAATTGCTCGGTGTTCTCGGCCGAGAGTGTGTGCGCGGCCAGGCCCGATAGGAATCGCGCCATCCGGCGAAGGCGGAACGGGGCGTGTGCGCGGGACCGATACGCCGGCGGTCGCACCCGCGACGGCGCCCCGCTGCGCTCGCGAGAAAGGGCACACGCTGCGAACCCGAACAACACCAGAGGCCCGCTTAGCACTTTGAACCAGGCTGGTTACACGAGGCACGTCACCGTTCTATAATATTTTTCTCTTTGCACCGCGGCAGGTTTCTTTTCATTAACATTCACTATTTTTGAAGTTTACAGGGAATAATTCGGGGCCGCAAAATTTACCTAGCTGTGCTCTGAAGCCCGTGGTAAGATTCTATCTTCCTTTTTTTTTATGAGCTTGACAAAACATGCGATGCTTATTACACCTGAATAACACGATGCTTGGTGCGCAAGATGATAAAGAAAGACCGAAAGAAACACCCTCAGAATGAGCGTACGATGGTTAAGATAGTGTTCTCTCTTCTACGAAACACAGCTGCTTCGCAGGGTTTCACGGGGTGGAGATGATGATGAGGATGATGAATAAACTTTATTGTACGAAGAGTGGTGTGATTAGTCTCGGGTGGAGCCCTCTTGTAGAGCTCGACTGGCCACGGCGGCTCACCGGGCCTGGTCCAGGGTCGCCAGTTGGCTTCCCAGTGCCAGCTCGGAAATCCGTGCCTCCCAAGACCACGTTGCGAGTGTCTGTGATGAGCTGACCAGCCTGGATACTGCCTGGGCTGGGCGCTCCGTAGACTGGTAAGTAATGTGTGTCATGGTGGCTGTGTGCATGTCGTTGCACCAGGAGCATACACTCGTCGTGTATACCTCAGGGAACATTGCGTGCAATCTCGATATGAGCGGGCATGTGTTCATTCGAAGGCGGCGCCAGTACCTGGCTCTAATTGGCTGCTCAATTTGGGATGTGGAGGAGCGCACTGCCGTCTGGTCAGGCGTTGATCCTCCAAAATCTGCCTGCTCGGGATGGGTTCCTTATGGTGGTCTGTGAGGAGCCTCAAGGGAACCAATGGAGCATGGTTGCTGCATGCGGTCATCACCTCAATTCTTTGTCAATACTTTTCAACATTTAGGGTCGAGTTAGTTTAGTCCGAAATACTTCTTTGAGGAAAGAGTCGCAGTTAGCCGGAGGAAGAATGTTAGTTGCTATTTAGCGGCGAAAATCCAGGGCAACGTTTTGCTTTTTAAATTTCGCGCTGGAACCACAGCTCCGGTTCATGTTCACGTGCCGCGCACACAGAGAACGTCTGCAGAACACGACCGAGACGGCTCTCCCCGGTAGTCAGCAGGCAGAGAAGACAGGTTTTCGCCAACGAGCATATAAAACGAAGTCCCTGTTTCCTTGATCACACGCCTCGGTGCACGGCTTTCCCTCCAGTTTTGGTCTGTGACCCTTATTTAGTTTTGTGGCTTTGCAGGATTTATGATAAAATGACAGCGGGCGGTACGCCGTTCAGACATTTACCAGACACCTTCAGAGAGGAAACACGGTCGTGCCTGGTGAATGTGCACATTCTATACTTCCCGGCGAATTCCATTCGTTTCCTGCGGCGGCTTACGCCGCGTCAAAAAGAACGGCCAGGGCCCATCGTTCTGGCCACGCTGCACGATTGGCCCAGAGACGGTTCGTTGACGCGTTGAGAGCGACCGAACGCGATGCTACCACGCATTCTCCGAGCCGGCGCCGCTCGCGTGCTCGCCGCAATGCGCGCTGCACGTCCACCGGTTTCGCCAGCGAGCGCATGTAGCTGCAAGTGCACGAGCCGATCGACATGACCCTCGTGACAAGGGGCAGCGGTCAGAGCGAAGCGAAGGAAGAGCTGCCGAACCACACGAGCTGCCGGAGGCGTAAAGCGGCCCTTCGGACGCCAAGGACATCCGAAGGAACTGCCTTCGCGTGAAAGCGAGTGTGGCAAAGGCGTCGCTGCTGGCGGTTCCTTCTTCCCTGTAACGCTTTCGCCACAGAACAGGAACTGCAGGGCACAACGGCCGCTCAGGTCGTGAGCTCAATGGCCAGATATGCGAACCGCGTTCCTGTGCAGGCGTAATCTGCATTGACTTGGGCGTGCGTTCACGGCAATATCCTAATCGCGAACTATCGGAAATGCTTTAATTGTATAGGCTGCACAGGTTGTAAAAGTTTGGTCAAGAAAAAAAATCAATGATTTCGCCGGACAGGAGACAACGGCAAGCATTTGCCCTCCTTGACCTACTGTTCTGCGGGTCTCATCGAGAATGTCAGGATGCCGCACTACAGTGTCAAAGACCTCTGCAAGCCATTCCATATGTAACCTTTCGGTCACGTGCCACGGTAATAGCGGCATAGAATCGCAAGCGGCAATGGCGGGCGAAGCTGCTAACCACGCCGCCGAGCAAACTCGGGACATCGAACGCAAGTGACAACGGCGGACTGCGGGCATACCGTCAGTGACGTCGTTCTCTCCGTCGCAGCCGAACGTGTATGCAACGTCATAATTGAAAAATACTTTATTGAACCCTCTGAATTAACCCAGTGATAAACACCGGGGCCGCACGTTTCAGCTTCGCTGGTTAACCATCTTACCGGAGTGGAAGGGCCGACTAATTTTTTCGTTTCGATAGTCATATAAAACTTCGCTTTAAAAACAAAATGGCGCATTCGTGACCTAACTGCGGACGTGTTGTTTAATTGGAGCGTAGAGAGGGGTGTGCTCGCTAACCGCACTTTACCACTAAACGCCAGCGTGGTTTGTTCGGGCTTTGATGACAGGCGCGGCCAGCACGGCTGTCATCAACACCCGGACAAACCACCTGTTTGTTGGGGTGCCTTGTCTCTATCTTCTTTTGTGTTCCTGCTTTTGTACGCCTAATTCATTTCCATTGTCATAAAACACTGGGAGTGCGCTCATATCAACAGGAAAAACAATCCGTAGCGCCTTCATCTGTGTAGTATCATGCATTTATATGTGAGCTACTAAATATTACTAATTTCTCAGTCAGTCAAGGGTGCACGCAATTCGAGGTTCAACGTCTTGATTTATATTCACACATTTTATACTGTGAGATGACTCAAAGCAAGGTTAAAATGCCAAAATGCATCAGCAATTTTTATTCAACACTGCATGTAAAGCGAATACAGGTGCCAGAAAGTCCCGACTAAAACGACATTTTCTAGTCATTTTCTAGTCTCTGAAAGAAGTTATGTGACAACCAGTAACTACCGCTAAGAATTGCAAAAGCCGCCTTCCTTCTGAGGGCTTCTACAACCATCGGCAGCACAACATTTGTCAAAAAGGGGTTACCTATATCTACATCAATGTCACAGTAGCGGCACATGAAAACTGACCAAATCATCACGTTTACACGTGATTTCATCGCCGGTGCGCTTAAAGCTCCGTAAAATAGATCGATGGTGCCCTTTTATCTATTTTAGTCTTGGCATTATACGGGAACCAATCGAATTGTGAACAAGAGGTGTATTGCGACTAACACGAACTGAAGCCCATCCTTACAACTGTTTCATCAGCAGCACAAGAACTATATAGTGACCATCATGAGGAATGAACCGAGAAACGCTGCTCTCATGTCACTCAGGTTTGCGCCGCAACTTAGGGCCCCTACAACACTGATGTACTCATGCAAAACGAGTACCTGGGGGGAAATTAGTAAAAGGGTTGTGCTTACCCTGTCCTTTTTGGGAAGTGTGAAAAATTTGGCAGAACTAGAAATGCTGATTTTCAGACGCCAGGAGCCGCACTTATGAGGCCTCTATTTGGCCATATACTCGTCGAAATGCTTGGCTGGCTTGGCTTTCCCGCGTCTTCCTTTCCTTGACGCCAATCAAGCTTATCTGTCCTACGTTTCCCAGCTTCACACTTAGCACCACAACCGAAGTAGGTCACCGTGCGTTAGCTGACCTGCGGTATCGGTGAGCAAGCTATAGCGGCGAAGGTGAGCAAGTCCGATGGGCGCACGCCGTCAGCCGCTTCCCGCGCAGTGCCCGACTTAAAGTTCACCAACAGCAGCAGGCAAAAACTTCACTTCAACCACTAGATCTTAGGATTCCCGACAGCCGCTAAGGGCGCGCATGCTTTTTTTTTAACCAAAACTAGCGCTGGCCTTCCAGGGGTTGGCTGCACCACAAAGAACATGCGCCTGAACACAAAGAACACAAAGAACATGCGCCTGAGGACTGTCTCGCGCGCTATCGTTCGCTGATGCTTGGCAGCGAATGTATATAACACCGAGCAGAAACAACTTAAACGAAGCCAGTGGCAAAATGTGGAAGGCAGGATAGCACGTAAAAGAACAAGCTATGCCTTTCCTCGTCACCGCAGGAAACGCCATGAAGTACATGACGTAGCAGGTTGATATCCATAGCCTACCGGGAGCGTATGACGTGCTCGAACAATGACTTGGCGCGAACTGCTGGGAAGCAGACACTTGTGACTTTTTACTTGATTGAAATCGTCAAGTGTCCGAGCACCGTAATATTCTGCAAGGCGTATGTTTCGCACAAAACGCTCTTTTAGCCCCCTGAAATTAATGGATGCTGACACTAACGATGTTCTGCTAACGAATGCACCCATTTTCAAATTTTGCAGAGAAAGGAAGGGCGATAAATGCGTGTTACAACATCCAATCCACCCTCGAGGGTGTAATTTTTCTGAGTGTGCGCTATTCCGTCACTTCAACGAAAGCTGCCCCGTTTTGGATCCCACAACTGACTATCGCCATCAAAAACTCTTGGTTGGAGCCCTGGCTAGAGCAGCGGCGATCCACGTGCCCCAACCGTGACGGACGTCCTTATTATACGTTAATATGCGGACACAGGAAGATCGAGACATGACGGGGTTCCGTCTCTTTTGTGCCTCGCGTTCTTGCGATTACTCCATTATAAGCGTATTTCAAACAACGCAAAAGGCTTCTTTCTTGGAAGTCCGTGAGACCCGGATGCACGTGACGAACAATGCCGAAGCAGTGGGAACGCCCACCCGCACCGAAGGGATCCGGGCGCTGGTGATTGGATTCCAAACTGTAGCATATCGGCAGCCAGCCAGATCGTTCGGAAGCGATTGAGTCCACGGTGCGAGCATTCGCCACTCGCACCCGGCGGTTAGGAATTCATCAGCGGCTGCTGTCGCGGCTCGCAGCGCGTATAGGGCGAGGAGGAGTGGCCGCACCGCAGCCTTGACCAGCTGCGTCGTCGCCGGGACCTCGTAATAGACGGCGGCGGACGACTCGGTGATCGGCCAGTGTGCACGAGCTCACTCGACGGTGCTGCCCTCGGGGGCGGATCCCGAAGGGCGAAATTCGCGAGCGGAAGTGGACACCACGGGCTGCGACCTCTCCGTTGCAGCCGCAGGGATGCCGTGACGAACGTCGTTTTCGTACTGAAGCCGGAAACTTTGCGATCGCAACGAGAGCACCACTAAACAATACAGGAAAGCGGATTTTAGACACGCTTCGGTTACCCCTTGCCAACAGCTTATGCATATTTTGATGCGACAGTGCTACACTGATCGAAAGTGGGCCGCTGGCGTTGTGCCATGGTTTGCAACACCGGTTAACTCTGGAGGCAATGCAATGCGATTATTCAACTACCACTGCAATGATGGATGGATTTGTCTCATCTTCGCACCTGTTGCTTCAGACATTCTTTTGACGCTATTGATTACGCTTTATTAACACGAAAGTGTTTTATGCCGGGGTCCACCAAGACTTCACTGACGTATTTCCGTCACGGAAATACGTCACACGAACATACACGAACATAATACAAAGAAAGAAACCAGAAGAAAAAGTTCCACAAACATGCAAAATTTGGAAATCGAACCCACGACCTCTCGGTCCGCGACGATAGATCGCCGAGCGTTTAACCCATTGCGCCACAAACGCATTTGCAGAGAGCTACACAGACGCGCCTTATATATCTAACACTCCTCCGTGTACCCGCGCTCTTGCTCGGGGCGGTGCCGCCGCCTACGAGCAGAAAAGAGAAGTACTGCATTATGACACTAACGCGCACCGACAGTGAACGCTTCGGTGGTCTCAGCACTACGACGCCTCGATGCCAGCATTCGAAGGGACGCTGGCATCAAGAATAGGGTGCCTCGATGCCCAGCGCCGCCGTCCAGGGTGGAGACAACCCCGCTGGCGCCGCCATATTGTGTCACACGAGCTGAGACTCAGCTACGCTTGCGTTCATAAAGTGTTACTCGCGGCGCGATTCCAAGTGCTTTGCCTTGATGAGGATTTTTTTATCGGTGTCCCATCTGCATATCTTTATAACCAATAGCCGTTAACTCGTCGAAGGTCGAAGACGTAAATGTATGGCGCCGGGAACATGCCCCAAGTTGCCTAATTCAATCACATTTAATATGCCGTGTGTATGTTTAAAATACGCACTATTTTTTTTGCGCTTCGATGCTTGGTATATAAGGTTTGCGACCCCCTGTGTGTGGAAGTTTTTATTTTCGCTGTTGTATTTTGGTTTACACGTCACGCCTCCTTTACCGTAGCCAGCCACTCGCGCACGGCGGTTAGTTTCCCTTGCGTTGCGCGTGCTTTTCGCGTTCGTTGCAATTATTTGACGATATCTACGCGCAATTTTTGCTTTTTTTGCCCACAAAACTGTGTGCTGACAGGATTAAGCTGGTGTAAAAATAACTGCGATGTGAAAATAAGGTTTAGTTAGTGCTGTAGAGAAAAATGTAACGTAACTTGTCTGTGTCAATCTTGCGTAGTACACACAAGCAATCAAACGATGCACAAAATACATTTACTTATAATATCTAGTACAATCAATCATGAAAGAGATATGTACATGAAAAATTATATGTACTGTGTGGCGCCTGAAGGCTATGTTGAAAGACGAGATAAAAAAAAATTAATTCGCAAGGTAGGCTCGACACACAATTCGGGATAGAGAGAGTTTTTTTTTTATTTATTCATTACATGGGGGGGGGGGTTCAAGTGAGTACATCAACCTTATTACCCACAATATAAATCGAAAACAAGAATGCAATGTAATATTAATCAAGATATCCAGCCCGAATACATACATCAGCTACCATCGAATACGCCGCATCAGCAAAACACATCGATGGCGAGTACAGAACATTTCATAAATAACCATTAGAACACTGATAACTACATTGAAAAAATAAACAACACTGCATACATATCACGTACAAAAACCGTAAATGAAATTAAGACAGTCAAATACAGATTAGCAATGTTTTTCACTTCGAAAATATAGTCCATGATGATGTAGGGCTGTTGACTTTAACAGACGGCGCCCATCCTGTCGATTTCCCTCGTACTGGTCCTCTTCAAAGTGTTTCTAAGTACAAGTAAAACAACAAAAGTGATTATTGATATGAAAAGTTGCCTTGTAAATACAGAGAACCCATTACAGTGCTTAAAAATAAATGTTAGCAGAAGCAATGCTGTATTACCTCGCTTCACACGTTTCGAAGAAATGCACAGGCTACAACAGACACCATGTCAGAAAGCGCCGAAACATTTTGGTCCCATGATGCCCCTTAACTCTACTACACCTGGGCATACCGTGCACAGGCATTTAAAGACCGTCACAGTACCCACTACGATCGGGAATGAGCACGAATGACCATCGGCTTACGATCACCACGCTACAAATATGTACAAGTCTAAAAAATCAGCTATGTAACGTAACACCCTGAGGTCCGCAAGATATCTCCTGAGAAATCAGAGAAAATCACAATGTTTCGCTTACCACGTACAAAACAGCCGCTCTCCCCAGACGAAGCACTGCGTTCTTTAGTCCCAAATAACCAGTAGCGAAAAAAAAAAAAAAAAAAAGAAACAAGAGACACACACGATGTGTGCTTCTCGTGAAAAAGGAAAATAGGTGGCTTACGTGACGATTCGTAGCTAATGTAAGACTATTTCGCGGCTAAGCATCTTCGTCAGTCCTTAAAATAAGGGTACAGACTGCGCCCATCAAAACGAAAAAAGCCTATGCGACGCGCGCTCGCAAACCATACGCTACTCAGACAGCATCGGTGCAGTGCTTACTTAGTTCGTGAGCGAACGTAGGTACGTGAGCGAGGATCAGAGAATACTTTCTTATTTAAATGAAAAACACGGTGCGGTAGTCTAAACATTCTTGACACTGACCTCGCAAATGCAGGAGTTATCCGTTGCCTTCCAGTGATCGCGCTTTACTTGGGCTTCCCATCTCTTCCGTCGCTCTGGGTCCCGGGGGAAGCGAAAATAACGCAGTCCTTTACGCGTCGATCCGGCGCACTTGGGAACACAACAGCCCGTCATGTCGACACGATGCACTTGATAGCTTGTCAGTCATGCGGCTGAACACTGTCTAGCAAGTAGAAGCGTCCGCGAAGCATCCGCGCGCACTGTGCCTCGAACTCAGCACCGGCACCAAGCAATCGCAACGGCTCGCTGTGACACAATATGGCGTCGCAGCGAGAAAGCGGCGGCGCGGGGGCGGTCAAAGGTTGGCACCACCCTGAACGGCGGCGCTGGCATCGAGGCACCCTAATCAAGAAGCACTACCAACGCCACCTAGGTGGCGTTCACCGTACTCAGCACAGCGGAGCGTGGCCTCCGCAATTAGCTCTGAAAATGTTTCTGAAGTTGATCGCGGAGGCTGCAATTACGACGCGCTGTACGCGCTGATTTGACTCGGTGACGATTCAGTTACGTGCTTTGTCTTGCGCGTTGTATTAGTGTGTCAGTTACGTGCTTCGTCTTTCGCGTTGTGCTAGCGTGTGCAGCGTAGTGCAGCTTCCATATGCACGACGGTTGCTCATGGTCATCGACGTTGGTAGTCGTGATGGAGGAGACGTGCCACCAGGCGTCAGCGTGGGTGCATCAACGCCTAAGGGCGCTTTAGCCACAAAACACCAATAGACATTATATATCAATGTGCAATAAACATTACACTACTTCTGTGAAGACACGTTTCACTTTCGTGTTCTATACCGATTCCTATATAAGAGGGATCAACCACATTTTTTTCCATAAATTTCAATGCAATCATGTTTTTTCAAACGCATGTAGGCAACAAGTTTCTGTGCATAATCATTGCTAATAGTTGCATTCACGAGGCAGTATTTCGTTCGAAATGACAAATTTTCAAAATCACGAAACAGTATTGAAGTAAGAAGTTCGTCATTCTCGTGGTTGATTGAACCGCCCTCCTTGCAACTCCCGTATAGATCAGAGCCCACCGTATAGCGCTAGAGTTCTCGCTGGTAACTCGGTTTGTACCCTGCGATCAAAGGTGGGGGTGGACGATCCCGAGACTATATAGTACGACATGCGTCCTCTCAAATATTTTATAGCCATACCATTAAGTGTAGATAAAAATCGGGGTAGATTGCAGTAGTGGCGCAATGCTAAAGACAAAGAGGAGCTGATCGGTTCCTAGCTGGTCCTGGCTATACGAAGTGATGCTAAGTTATACGAAGTAATGCCAAGTTGGCAAGTGATGCTAAGTTATAGGAAGTGTATAAGTATTTCCTCGTGGTCCGCGGCATCAGGGAACGCCTCGCGAAGCACTTGGAGTCCAAGCACACGTAGGCGAAGTGGGGCGAAAGCTATGCACAGTGTACGGGCGGCACGCAGCAGACGACACGCCGGGATGACGTCACGGCGCATGCGCAGCAGCGCGCAGCTGCACGGCCGTGCTCGAGCGCGCGCGCCAGTCGAGCCCGGCCGTGGTAGCTGGTGGGAACTCGGCCGAGCCGCCGCCAGAAGCGCCTGCTGCAGTCAGGGACACCGCGAGCGCGGATGGCGTCGGCAGCACCTCTGCGCGTTGCCTCGTTGGTGCTGCTACAATTTGTTTCTCTCTCGCTCTCATTTTCTCTTTCTCCCGAGCATAGCGCACAACGCTCCGCGTGGTTGCTATAGGCAACGCAGTGGCAGGCGGCACACATTACGGCTGGCCTAAACAGCTCCGCTGTTGAAAGCATGGCCTTCGGATATATAAGTGTGTCCTCTGCGGAGCATCTGGCGAGATGAGAGCAGGAAAGAAAGAAGCAACGAACAGGTGTGACGCAGAGGCACATCACAGGATGCGAACGCTGCAGAAAAAATAAATTTAAAAAATACAAGAAAATTTCTATTCTCACTAAAGAAATTTTTTCAGCGAAATCACATGCTCTGGGCTTGCCCAGCACTAAACGGTCTAGATGTGAACAAAGAGTCACGGAAATCCTCCTTTCATAGCCAGGAAGAACAAGCCCAAAAACAAGCCATCTGTCAAGCCCAGGCCGCCGCCGGAAGGCAACTGATTCCGGCCGACGTCTAGGGGGGAGGTAGACGGTGAAAGGGGGAGCTGCGTCTCACCCCGATCACCCATACTCTCTGACGGGTGCAAGTAAAGTGATTTCTCTCTCTCTCTCTGTCAACGAAAAAGCAACTCCTTTATTTAAGAAATGATCTTTTTCTGGGTATGCTGAAAGAGTTTTTCTTGATTTGAATTTATCTATACAGTGACGCAGCCAGAAACATTTTTTCGGAGAGGGGGTAGGTAGGGGAGAGGCACCCATTTGACCGGGGATGGCGATGGGATAGGAATGGGGGAGAGCGGCTGGGAAGGCCGCTAACTAACGGGAAAATGTCGGGAGGGAGGAGGGGGACATCATGCTTTGCTTGATGCACCTCTGCACGTCTTCTCATTTTTCTTACGCGTTGGAACATGTCTGAACTACAGCTGCAAGCCTTAGGTCTCTATGTTGGCGGCGACCTTGCGATGACCTTTCGGCGACCTTTCCGTGACCTTGCAGTGACCTTGGTGAAACTGTGCCATGATGAAAAATGGCCGATGCCGCAAAGAGTAAAAACACGTCTAAAATGCGCGGATGAACATCACATTTCTCAGGGAGGTTCCTGTAAACAAAGTAAATGATTTACTTTGTCTTTTTTTTTCTTTTGTGGGGTTTTGCGTGCCAAAACCAGTTCTGATTATGAGGCACACCATAGTGGAGGGCTCCAGATTAATTTTGACCACCTGGGGTTCTTTAACGTGCGCTACAACGCAAGCACACGGGAGTTCTCGCATTTCGCCTCCAACGAAATGCGGCCGCCGCGGCCGGGATTCGATCCCATGATCTCGTGCTCAGCAGCGCAACGCCTTAGCTGACTGAGCCACCGCGGCGGGTAAATTGGTGGCGTGAAAGAAAGATTTGGTAAACTTCGGTGTGTGTGGTAGTCGAACCCGGGCCTCCGTGGTGCGAGACGAGCACGCTTCCCTGAAGCCACGGCTGCTCCATGGTTGTGGCTTACTTAAGGTGTACCTAATGCGTGCCTGACTGCACACGTGACGTGGTCACAGATGCGCTCGTGCCACTGCTCGCGCGTTCGACATCGTCTTCCACAGCTGGCAGGCTTTCGCCTTCACGTTTTACAAACGTGTAACACTTGCTTACTTTTTACAACTACCTCCACACAGAGCGGTGTGGTGGAGAGCATTGCACAATGCGGCGCAATCGCTACCACTGTAAAAAAAAAAGAAAGAAAAGAAAAGAAGGAAAAAAGAAGAAATGTGATAACAATAAAACAAAAAGTATGGCAATTTATTTACTTATCTTCTGCTTTTCATTTCTTGTAGTTTCACTAACATTTTGTGTTAATCTATTTTTCCTTGGAGCGCTGTACCTTTTTCTGTCGTCCTTCTTTGTCTGTGTGCCTCTTCTCACTTTACAGCGTAAGCTGGTATGGGCTCATTCCAATAGCCGTCTCGGTTCGCGATTGTGTCCGCAGCCGCCGCCGCCGCCAGGTGTCCCTAACCGCTATCGCCAGAAATGCGAAAAAAATGTGGTTGATCCCTCTTATATAGGAATCGGTATAGAACACGAAAGTGAAACGTGTCTTCACAGAAGTAGTGTAATGTTTATTGCACATTGATATATAATGTCTATTGGTGTTTTGTGGCTAAAGCGCCCTTAGGCGTTGATGCACCCACGCTGACGCCTGGTGGCACGTCTCCTCCATCACGACTACCAACGTCGATGACCATGAGCAACCGTCGTGCATATGGAAGCTGCACTACGCTGCACACGCTAGCACAACGCGAAAGACGAAGCACGTAACTGACACACTAATACAACGCGCAAGACAAAGCACGTAACTGAATCGTCACCGAGTCAAATCAGCGCGTACAGCGCGTCGTAATTGCAGCCTCCGCGATCAACTTCAGAAACATTTTCAGAGCTAATTGCGGAGGCCACGCTCCGCTGTGCTGAGTACGGTGAACGCCACCTAGGTGGCGTTGGTAGTGCTTCTTGATGCCAGCGTCCCTTCGAATGCTGGCATCGAGGCGTCGTAGTGCTGAGACCACCGAAGCGTTCACTGTCGGTGCGCGTTAGTGTCATAATGCAGTACTTCTCTTTTCTGCTCGTAGGCGGCGGCACCGCCCCGAGCAAGAGCGCGGGTACACGGAGGAGTGTTAGATATATAAGGCGCGTCTGTGTAGCTCTCTGCAAATGCGTTTGTGGCGCAATGGGTTAAACGCTCGGCGATCTATCGTCGCGGACCGAGAGGTCGTGGGTTCGATTTCCAAATTTTGCATGTTTGTGGAACTTTTTCTTCTGGTTTCTTTCTTTGTATTATGTTCGTGTATGTTCGTGTGACGTATTTCCGTGACGGAAATACGTCAGTGAAGTCTTGGTGGACCCCGGCATAAAACACTTTCGTGTTAAAAGAGCACCCGGTTGCCGGCGGGATCGAACGCGGGAGTCAGATACCTCTACCACTGTGCCACGCAAGCACTTGCTGTCCGGCAGCGGAAAAATGCCCTATAAAAACGCCCTAGGCAGGCAAGCGCAGACGACGAGATGCCATTTAGACGAGGCGCGCAATCAACGCGATTCCAAGCCTCCGCCAGTGTGGTGGCGCCATCTAGTTAAGGTGCCTGCAAACGCAGCGTGCAGTTACATGCTGCATGTAACTGGACCTGGTTAACTTAAGCAGGCTAGGTGACTATTTGTCACCAGCCCGTTTTGAAGATTCCAATAAACAATCATGATCATAATCATCAACAACGTACCATGCCACGGGTCAAGGGATGCGAGATTTGCGCCACGTATTCTGGATACCTCTTTGGTACCCGTTATGGCGTCTCCTCGCAAGGTACGAATCGCTGCTGAAGAAGCGAATCGTGAGAGCTACGTGCGCGGCTACAACCAGGCATCATCAGTATCAGCAGACTACTGTGCAGAGAGCATTACAAGCCGCAGCTTGCCGTCGTCGCCGGGCGGACAGTTCAGGTCGTTCTCGTCAAAACGAGACGAAGGGACTTTGCCGCGAAGACCCTTTTGTGCGTGCCGAAATTGGAGCTACTCTTGAGCCGCTCCACCAGCTTACGCTGTTTCTGTGCTGCGTGTGCCGCGAAGGCCTGTGACTTTTGTATTGAAATTATACGAACGCTCCAAGCACATTCCTGCCGTCGTGGTCGTCGTCGTCGCCGTGAGGTTCCGTATGAAGTCCAACGGCTATAAAATCGTCGCCGCGCGCCGTACGTGCGAGTGAAAGAGCGCGAGGGACGCGCACTTTCACGGAGAGCGAACGCACGGCGGAGAGCAAACGCGACGTCTCCCGTTGTGCGAAAGGCCGTGGGAGGATGGGAGGGAGTGCGGGGAGGCGAAGTTTAGCTGTGGCACTAAATGCGTATCTTGCGACCGGGCGCGAGGGGAACTGGCGATTCAATCTCCCACGCGAAAGGAGAAAAGCGGCAAGGCAGTGCGGGAGGGAGGGGGCGCGGCTTCTACTCTGCCATCAACCGCGTACTTGTACTTTGCGCGGTTGAGGGCTGTCGCGCGCACCGTATCTTGAAAGCGATCTCCACATGGCTCTGACCTTTGTATGCGCTGTGCTTTCGCCGCTCAGTTTCCGTAGAAGCGATAGACCGCACGATCATTCGGTCGCTGCTCTGCCGCGCTTGCTCAAGCTAGCGTTTTGACAGTGCTTGTCTGCGGTCATCGAGTGTGGTCTACTCATGTTCGCTTGTGCGCGCTGACACCATGCTTGTTAATTCAGTAAGCGAATGTGTTCAAGTATATGCAGCCGATAAAACTACTATCCTTACTGCGTATACTCTACTAGTAAATTTGTTATCGCAATTGATGCTTCGAATTCCGGGTGAAACTGCGACTTTTTTTTCTTACACGCTCGAACATATCTTTGTCTAAATTCCTACTAGCCCAACTCTCTGCCTTACAAGCTGTGGTTTGCAAAGGTATTCTCACGCTTTCATCGTATTACGTTTTGCCGGTGACCGTCTTTAATACCGGAATATCACTGTTTTCGAGTTACTGCTCGAAGCAAGACGAGCCTATAATGTATCCGAAATGCCTCGCATGCTGTCGCCAATTGTGAGAAGCCACTGACGGGCATCAAGGATGTTTGTAAGGTGGTGTCCGGCCAGATTTTGGAGTGTTAAGAGCAAGTCTGGCCATGGAACAAGTTCGCCCTTTGCCCTTCGATCATTTCCGTTTAACACGTAGCGCCAGGGAGATTGATGTGCACTTTGCATCTGGGGCGCACTTGGGAGGCGCCAAAGATGCAGACTGCTTCTTTAATGACCGTTTACATAATCCGCGCAAGCAAAGCGACCATCGCAGCACCGCTCGCACCTTGAGTGGACAAGCTCGAGGAGTGGCGCCCCCCCCCCCTCCCTCCCTCCCTCCCCTCCACCCCACCCACAACACGAGGCGGCGCCGGAACTGGGTCACCCGACGCGGCGGCCGGGCACGAGAGCGAAAGCGTAGCGGCGGCTCTCCCCGTATATAAGCGGCGATTAGAGGGAAAGCCCGCCGATTACACTCTGTCCGCTCACGCAAGCACGCACCGCTCCTGTCCGAAAGAAGGTGAACGGACCGACCGCCGTAACCACCGTGCTGTGTTTGCGCGCTTGTCGCGCGGCTGGGATTACACGTGCAGTGCTGTCAACTACGCATTGATTTCCTCTTCTGCGACGGCTCTGCTGTCTTCGCGTCCAGCGGACAACAACGATAACCATGCGGATAGTGGTACGTACTGCGTGCCGAGGGCCTCACCACCAGTCTTTTCTTTTATTTATCTTTTTTTTCTTTTATGCGTGTGTGTTTGCTTAGCACGCACTTCCTTCTGGCGCGACATCACGCAGCGATCACTTTCGACGATACTTTCGCTATCGCGTCACGTAGCATTTACTGCGATGCTGCAACGGGAATGTGCGTGCCCAAAGGGCTTCGACGGCAACGTAAGCGAGTTGATATATTTTCACGCGATGCGAGTGGAATTCAAGGCACCAAGTAGATACAGGGCGCCGCAGCACGTTCTGCGTCAGTTATGACATACCCGGTGATGAACAGTGTTTAACACTCGCTGGCCTGCAGCGCAATAGAAGGCACGAAATTACGGCACCGACGAGGGCAAGCATGCTTCGGGCACTTCCTACTGCAGGAGAACTTGAACCCAAGTATTCTGCGACTTTTCTCTAAGAGGTTGACGTCGCCGACGGTGTGCACGCTGTTTATGGAATCGGGCGGACTTGTGTTAATCTTGGAGCCGCAAGTTGCGGAAGTGCCCAGCTTCCCAGCCACGGAGATTCGTGCGTTGACAAACACCCCTGGCATTGCCAGCCGTTGCGCATTGCTATAAATAGGGTGTGCAGCTGTGTGCGCACGAAGGGGCGCTACTTGCACAACATGTCCTGCTATGCATATCCTCCTGAGACCCGAACACAACTATGTCATATAATCGCTCTTGAAGGTGGTTTTTATTGTCTATATTGTTATGTTACGAACTTGAAAAACAATTTTGTCCTGTGTCTTACCTTCCTTTTGTGCCTTGTCTCTTGTTTGCGCTTTAAAAAGTTTATCAAAATTTTAAAAGTTGAATACCACGGTTAGATGCCAAAAACTGCGTCTCCATGTACGTGAACATCTCCCCTATCTCCTCATGTTTGCTATGGTAAAAACAGCATTTCATTGCTTAAACGCAGTGATGAAGATGTCGCTGCGTGTAGTACATTTCCATGTTGCTGGCGCGTCCGGTATTTTCCTGCAATCTCAGTGATTTCGAAAAACACTTCAAGGTTGCTTTCGGCTGTCTAGGACGACACAGAGGTCTAGGTCAACTGAGTGCCGAATTTCTCGAAAGCGGATGAGAAGAATATGAGTAAACCACTTCTTTACAGTTACACATGCACCGTACTTTATACCCAGAATAAAAAAATTTCGTAATCACTTCCGAGTAAACTTATAAGAAATGTAGAAGGCACTGTACAGTTTATTGTACAAGGGGTCTTAGGAGGATATAGTCACTTTTTCTTCTCTTCCCTTTTTATCTATTCTTCCCCTTTCCCCCTCTCCAAGTGTACGGTAGCCAACCCGGAACGTCCTTGGTTAACCTCCCTACCTTTCCCTCTTCGTTTCTCTCTCTCTCTCTCTTGTACATTGCTTTTTCATGCGTGGAACATGGAAGATAGCCTTAGCGGCACATTGTGACGCAATTGTGGACGACGAAACATCGCGACGGCTGCGTTAGCGCCCAGCGGCGACTTCAGCATAATCGTGCTCCAAAAGACAGGTCTGGAAAGTCGGTCATCGCCACGTCTGTGAGCTCACTTCTGTGCTCTCACGGGTGACAAGTTGTCGGCCAGACCAACCGTGATATTTACCAGAGTCTCAGATGGCAGGCTATACTTTGAGATTGTGCGAGAACTAGCTCCCACCAGCGACATTCCGTTCGTGAAATTAATTGGGATGAAGCAATTTTCTCCGTAGGTGTAATCAGAGTATGATGCTCCAGGTACATGCAACTGCAGAACCGACAGGAGCCATAACATAGCAGTCGCGACAGTAGGTCACTGCATCAGGCTTAATTGCACTGCTCCCCTTGGGCAAATAAATGTTAGACGTGCTTAGAGCGCTCGAGAGGCCGCGCTGTGAAGCAAATGCAGAGCAATGCCGAAGCAGGTACGGTTCATGATATACCGCGCTTAAGGCTGTGTGACTTATGTGTCCCGGTGAATACATACCGTCGCTCACAAACGTTGCCCTTCAAACCAAGAAGCAACGCACAAACATCGCTTTCTTCGTCTCGCAGCGCATCACACAGACGCTTTAGGCAAGCCTGGGCCGCACCGTGCTGCTTCCGGTCAAGCGATGCAAGCTGAGAGAGATTACGCGAAAAACATCTCTCAGAATTCGACTTTTCTTAGACGCAAGAAATAGCATATGCCCAAGGAAGAAAGCGTTACTTAGCACAATTGCACGCTTTGTGCGAGGGAACCTTTGATGCCGCTTACTCACAGTAATGACAAGGTGACAGGAAGTGTCAGCGGCACCTTTGTAGAAAAAAATTATTTGTAATGCCGCGGTTGTTAATCAGGAAAAACAGCTAGAGGCTTCAGAACACTTTGCGGAAAAGCAACGTTTGATGAAAGGCTGGGTTTAGACACTCGCAAATTGGAGCAGTCTTTTGGTTCGGCACGGCACGCGTGCGCATCACCCGTTCATTCTGTGTATTGGATGAAAGCCACCGAGGGGTGCTTGCATTTATTTGTAATTTTTATCAGTATGTTTATTGCAAGTAATCCAGTTCAACATGTAGTCTCGGCGTATCGTAATTACCTCGAAGTATTTTACTGAGTAAATTTAATGCATACTTACGACCTATACTCCTATCAATATCTGTTAAATGCGCCTTTAGGCTGACGATAACATTCTGAATAACGTGAGCATATTTTTTTTCTCAACACCCGCCGTGGTGGCATAGCGGCTAGGTGTTGCGCTGCGAAGCGCGAGGTCACGGGATTAAATCCCAGCCGCATTTCGATGGGGGGCGAAAATGCAAAAACACCCGTGTCCCGTGCGTTGGGGGCACGTCAAGGTGGCGGTCCCACTCTGGCGGCACGAGCCCCCCCGTTTTCAGTACTTTTGGAGCAACCGTGGCGGCTCTTCTACTTAGGATTTGAAGTTGTCGTATATATGCCATAAAAAATCTAAATTCTTGTAGATTCCAAGTATATATAATAGAAAAAATTGATTAATGCGATTTAGAAATAAATGTTCAAGAACAAGCATGAGATGCATGGTTTTTGCGAACTGTGTCTCAGTTTGTGACCATATTTAGAAGAAACTACTGCATTTACTGCATTGCGGCTTGCTCTGTACCTTTAGGACATATTTATATATTTCCTAGACGCAGCAAAATAATGTTGAATTTTTACTTTTTGGATAATTTGCTTTTGAAGATTGCCAAAATATCGCAAATTCTGTTGTAAACAGCCCGGCAACTACACGCTCAAGGAAGCTAAATTTTGGATAAATTAGAGTTCAAGGAATTTCTATTTAGGACGCAAAACTTTATTCATGTATCTTTATTAGTTTTCCTAATAATGTGACCAACATTAAGCAATATTTAGAATTCTGGTCCCACTTTTGCCCATTTTTGCGGGAAGGTACTAAAGCTACGAAGCTGCGGTTTAAAACTAATAAAGGTTCACCTCGGGTCAGCTGACCCGAGGTGAACCCTTTTTATGAGCGACTGAACTTTTAAAAAGCCCGGATTCAATTTTCAGTTGCTCGAATTAAAAAAAAAAAAACTTTTTTTTCCTTTGTTTATCTGAACTATCTGGGAGTGACATCAGCCAACTTCGGCTTTTATTGAAATTGCGGAATTCAAAGAAACAAGACAGGGTCCAGCGTAAACAATAAAAACAGAACTTGGACTATGCATTCCAGAGTTGGTTAAGGACTATACAAGATCTCAAAATATTGAGGAGCTACGTTCACAATGTTTCAATGTCAAGTTCCACCTCTGGGAAACCGCTCACCATGCGACATGGCAAAGCCGAGACTTGCGTACGTCAGAGCGGCGAGACATGGGCCGCTGGTACTCTTCACTGTAACCGTTGGAAGATTGCTCCCGTCCAAAGATATCGACTGTGTTATTCAAGTATGCGGTCGGGCGTTTAACGTGCGCCGTCCACTGCGCCTGAACGGAATTATCAGTCTAGAAAAGGCTTATCATGCAAAGCCACTATTACAGTCATCTGTGTCAGGGTTTTGGTAAACCAAATTAATTTGAAAGGAAATGGACTTCACGCAATGCATTTTTTTTTTTTTTTTTGCTCAACGTGTCATTTCCTTTCGGGGTTTGTGTTAATAAGGGACGTCAACCACGTTGCTGCCGTCATTGTTACCAATTTAGCGCTTCTGCTGTGTGGACAACCTATTCGGACAACTTAAAGGCCATTCGGCGGCTCCTTGCGGCTGAATAAATGACTGCTGCATCGACATTCATTCGACCACTAACGCCCCAGGCAAGCGTTAGATGCGCGCGCGCGCGTTGGCTGGGTAGCACTTCCGTGCTTTCGCATATACGACGCCTAGCACAAGCGGCGGTAACACTGGCGGCAGACAGGTAAAATGATCCATCAGAACGTTTCATTAGTGTTCTAGCTTTAGGTGGGAACTGGGCGAAGAACAGGACAACACAGGTATATACTACTCTATCACTGTGCGGTGCTGCTGGCACATATGTGAAGCCGGCGCCGAACCGAGCCGGTGGCAGTTTATCAAAACGCTCTCGTTTGCCCATTCGCTGAATGGTGACCTCGTCGATACAGCCTCTCCTCGATGTTGTTCCATATCTTCACTTCCCAAACATAACCACACGGAAGCGACGTCCAGTTACCAGATCTGTCGCAGAGACTCGACCTGCGTTCCATGCTCCCCCAGCGGGCCTTGAGCCGTTGAACAGGGCAACCGTCTGAACCAGCGCGGAGTCGCAGTCTCGCGCCGTATATGCAGCTCCGTTCCGCTCACGCGGGAGCCAAATTATCGGCGCACACGCACGCAGCGCGCCGGTGTCAGTGGGCGAGCTGTCCACGGTCGGCCGGTTGCGCGGCGCGTCTAAGGGGCCTTGCGCAAACAGCGCAACAGGGGCAACCTCCGCGGCATGGTATGCCGAGAACGCGCGCACTGCGGTTTGCTGCTCCACATCGACCGTTCGCGCCTCCGGCAGGTGCCGGCGCAGCAGTCGTGTTCCTTCGTGGACACAAATGCGTTGCGAGCCTCAAAAACCGCGAAAATGGCATACACTGCCATTAAACATCCCGAGAATACGAGGAATGTGGCAAGAGAGACGAATTAAAAAATAACAACGAAACTAGGACACACCGCGTGATTGCGTAATACTGAACGAGTATCGCGTGTGTTGCACGTGCTACACCCGATCAAAGCGAACGCGCGTTTAGAAGCGAAAAGGGAGAAACGTAACAGCTACGTCAGCGATAAATCCGCCAAAGCTAAACGGCGATCATGAGGCGTGGCCGGTGGTGCGAAACAATGCGGGCCGAAACGCGTGACCTGGTGGCGAGAGAGTGCGGGGCGGCGACGAGAAACGCCGGTTCCTGTTCGCTGTGCAACCGCGCCGCTGACCGCGCACCAAGGAGCGCGACGCGGAAAGAGCGCGCGCACCCGGCCTTGATTGTGCCACGGTGGACACCGATCGGTCAACTTGAGCCGTTTCTTTTCGTCCGTTCCACGAATAGTTTCTAAAACAGTGCTAAAATGTGAAAATGTTGCGGTAATTTATGGTTAGTTATTTGCAGTCCAGTTACATTGCCCCACCTATATACCACCCGAACCTTGGCATATTTCTCGTAGCGGCTTTGCGGCGTTCAAGGCTACGGCGGCGTCAAGATTTAACGCCAGGAGCAGAGCATAAATGCATAGTTCACTTGTCTTATCGCACTTGACAAAAAAGAAAAAAGAAACACATGCAGATCCTACGCATACATTGTAAGCTATGTGAAGCGAAGCTTAGGTGAAGCAGTTAAATAAAATGACATGTTTGCCCACTTCCATTCCTGCGCCTTTGGCATAAACTAAGGTGACTGTTTGGGCATGTTGGTAAGACATGAAAACTTTATGCGCACAAGACGAGAACAAAGACGAGGCTAAGACATACGAGCGCAGCTCCTTGGCCTCATCTCTGTTCTCGTCTTGGGTGCATAAAGTTCTTTGGCTTAAAGGAAACTGGAGCGCGCGCTGCAGGAAAGTGATATCAGTGGTGATGTAGCGGTAAATGCGGGAGAAATACGCTAGCACTACGTCGCAGCTCCGTGAGGTATACCGTATTCATGATTTAAACGGCGTTCATCACATTGCGAAGTGGTGGCAGTACTACTGCCGGTGGTCTGGAGCAAACCCCCATAAGTTACACTATATATGTATATGTATTAGTTTAGAAATATACGAGAAATGCATGTCTAGTTACTCACGTTTGGGCCGTGGCACGGCCGCATTTTTCATGCATTTTCGTATGTGTGCTCTTTCTTTCTAAACTAAGTGCATACCAAACCTACAGAACAACCTATATATATATATATATATATATATATATATATATATATATATATATATATATGCAACTACAGTGGCTTCATTTTTATCGCAGCTGAAAATATTGTAACAATTTTTCGCCACCGTATCTGCGCTTATCCCTTTTTGGTGTCCTGATGCTAGCACGTCTTTCAAGGTATGTTATCCATTACGCAATTTTATTTGCATCCGCCGTCACGGCATTGACGGCGGATGAGGACTAACCTTTTCTTGTCGCAGGCGTCACGTGTACGTGTTCTTTTTGAGTGAAGGCAACTGGTCAATAAACCCACACATGCTACCTGAAGACATCAATGCTGCCGGACTCGATGGAGGCCAAGCTATGTAATGAACCAGAAGAAAGGAAACCGAGGGCCCGATTTTTACTAGTCATATCATAAGAAGCCAACAAAGACACCAAGGACAGCATACAGAGGAAATTACATGTTCTTAATTTATTTAAAGACATGATAAATTAATGGAAATGAAAGTGGATGGCAAAACAACTGGCCGCAGGTGAGGCACGAACCCAGTCTTGGCATTACGTGTGCGATGCTCTTGCCAACTGAGCTACCGCGGCGACGCGTTTCCCCACACACTTTCTGGGGTATTTATGTTTATCTGCTAGAAGTAAACCTGCGAGTGTTAGCCAACGCCACACCTTACGACCTTGACGGCGGATGAAAGTGGATGGGAAAACGGCGCCGCGGTAGCTCGACTGGTAAGAGCATCGCACGCGTAATGGGAAGACTCCGTGGATTCGTGCCTCACCTGCGGCCAGTTGTTTTTTCATTCACTTTCATTTTCATTAATTTATCTTAATTAAATTAATAAGTACATCTAATTTCCCCTATGCTGTCCTTGGTGTCTTTGATTGTTGGCTTATTATTATATGACTAATAAAAATCCGCCCCTCGGTTTCCTTTCTTCTGGTTCATATATATTTATAATTATACATTTATATAGACATGCTCCTCTAATCTTTCCCATCCCCTCAGCTAATTCTACCACGTGACCGACTTCACACACCATTTCTTCTACTTTGACACTCCTAATGCTAACGCATAAAAAAAAAGGAAAAGTTCAGTCACACACAGTCATGTTGTGCGACACATTACCACATAACTCAGCGATCTCAATCCAATTTTGACCGGCTGTATGGAGATACGTTTCACTAGACCATCGCAGCCGCAAAGCATGTGTTCATCCCAAGCGGACTGAGTTCAGGAAGGAAGGAGGAATAGACGGAAAGACAGGGAGGTTAGCCAGTTCTCAGACCGGCTGGCTACCCTGTGCTGGGGAAAGGGGAATAAAAGACAATAGAAAAGAGACGTAAAACGATTGAGAATACGGCACTGCTTTAGGACAGCCATGGTGCCAAGCACTCGATAGTGTTTTGTGGAACAGCGGAACTCAAGAGTGGATTTGCTGTGTCCGTCCTTTCCGCTTTGTCGACAACGGCGGCCGTCGTCTCAAGTTTCACCCTTGCCACAGATCAAAGAAAACCAAAACTTCTCCATTGCCTCTGGAATTGGCATTCATGTCATGCGCCAACCACTGCACTACCGCACAACAATGGCGGCTGGTAATTTGTGCAGGAGGTCGCGCGCTAAAGTCTGATGTTGATTTCCATGGAGTCTGTGCGTATGTTTCGGAGGTCACTACGGGCAATACTGTAGCGAATGAGGCCGACGTTGTGTGCATTTTCAACTAGTTCATCTTGATAAGTTGGCGGAGCTTGTTGTGAGAGCCTGCTGCATCCGCAGGGAGTTCGGAGCCAGAGAAATAACTGAAGTGTTCTGATCATTTTTTTTTTCTTGCGTTTCATTCACCCTCTCCTTTTTTCTTCTCCTGACCAACTGGCGTAACCCTCCAGGTAATTGGAAAGTTAGGTGAGGCTAACGTTTTTACGATGGGAGTAGAGTTGAGAAGCGTTCCACGCTACTCGCCTCAGCAGGTCGCTGAAGTTCAGAGGAACCTGGGCCGGCAGCAATTCCTTCCGCTGGATTGTATGCCACTGCTATCTATACCGTTCACTGCTGGCCGATTCCGTTGATAACATGGGCGAAGCGCCGCTCCGACCACTGCCGAAACGCGAAATGACATTGGCATAGAATTGTTACGTTTTCCTTCCCTGCTGTTGCATAAGTTGGTCAGGCTTAAAAACCAAAGCATACTCAAGGTTACCTTGGACCCAAGCGCAGCTGAAAAGCCGGCAGGTGAGACGGCGTCATGGCGCCGGCAGCGCAGGTGCATGCGCTCTGAATGTAGTAAGGCCAGTCTATTAATAAAATCAGTGAATGCGCACATGCCTTTGCATGCATATATGCTACGACGTCACCTCTTCATTATGTCGCTTACGCCTGGCCGTGGCATACACCAATGCGTACTAATTCTTGATTGTAATGACCGGTGATGCCGAAGAAACTAGAACACCATCTGCGCTGTTGCCCGTCCTGTTGTTGTTGCCCGTCCACCAGCTATATGCAATACCTTTCTCGTTGGACAATACATTGGGCCCATAGTCTCGCGTATCACAGCTGCAGAAAGCCACAAAAGTGCTGCTGTGATTTCTGAAGGCAACTGGACTGAGTGACCGCCTGTGATACGGCGCTGAGAATTTTGTCTACGTCAGCATTGTGAACACTGGACTTTCTCTCCAACACTGTGTTGTAGTGGGATTCTCTCTCCTTCTCCTTAATCGTTTCCTTCCCTTCCCCAGTGAAGGAGTTTAAGAAAATTCGGCTGATCCTACGCCTTGTGGGAATCGGTTTAAGAGAAGCTTTCCTTGGTGTATTGTGAAGAACGCCGTTCCTTCTCAGTGACGTGGTTGCAAGTACAAACCACACGACCCAGTTGGACACATTTTCACTGGGAACCACCTCTCCCAACATAAACTCTGCATTGTGCACATGCCAAGCATGACGACGATGAAACGACCACGATGACATGAAGATGACTAATATGTGACGACGACGACGGCACGACAACGATTTGACGACACTACGACAAAATGACAACGGTATGGAATGACGACTGCATGAAGACGCTGTGACAACGACGGCATCACGACCATGGGATGACGACGCTGGAGTGACGGCGTGAAGACAACTTGATGCCGATGCTGGAATGATGGAAGGCATTGGGATGACGACACTGGAATCACTACGACAATGTGACGAAGACGGCATGACAACGACTCAAATTAAATTAAATTATGAGGTTTTACGTGCCAAAACCACGATCTGATTATGAGGCACGCCGTAGTGGGGGACTCCGGAAATTTGGACCACTTGGGGTTCTTTAACGTGCACCTAAATCTAAGTACACGGGTGTTTTCGCATTTCGCCCCCATCGAAATGCGGCCGCCGTGGCCGGGATTCGATCCCGCGACCTCGTGCTCAGCAGCCCAACACCATAGCCACTGAGCAACCACGGCGGGTGACAACGACTCAGTGGCACGACCACGACAGACTGATCCCCCGCCGTGGTAGCCCAGTGGCTATCATGTTGCGCTGCTGAGCTCGAGATCACTGGTTCGATCCGAATTTCAAAGGGAGCGAAATGCAAAAATGACCATGAACTTAGATTTAGGTGCACGTCAAAGAACCCGGGTGGTCGAAATTGATCCAGAGTCATGATCCCCTCCACTATACGGCGTGCCTCGTAAACATATCATGGTTTTGGATGACGGCATGAAGATGGGGGCGTGAGTACAACAATATGTCAACGCAATGACAGAGTGAAGACGGCGGAAGGATGACGATGGTACGACAACTAAGGAATGATCACAATGACATTAAGGCGATGAAATTACAACGACAACATGACAATGACGGCGTGTTAGCGTTGGGGCTCACGTCCGCGCTTAAGTGACCACCTGCCGCCGCGGGCCGTCTTGATTCGCACTATAGCCAGTGCTTGTCTGCAATACATGCGGTACCGTCCAATCGTGCAAGACTGTAGCAAGCAGCCAGCAGGGATGACAATGCTACGCCGACGACGGCATTACGACAAAGGTATGACGACGCTAGAATGATGACGACTGCATGACATCGATTGCCTGACGACAACGTGGTGCCGATGCTGGCCAATGCACCCCGCTCAGCGCATTTTTCCGTGCCTAGCTCACTGTTTCAAAGTTGAAGCCGTGGGCATGGCGACACTGGAATGATGACAGTGAAATCACTACGACAGAATGACAACGATGCAACGAACACGGAGCCATGACAACGCAGGAATGATCACAAGTGTAGGGTAGTAAAGATGGGAGTGCCAACCTGTATGTGAGCTATACGGCCAGACAGCAGCAACCACCAGCAGCAGCAGCGGTAAAGTCGAAGGAAGAGGAAAAGAAAGGCTCGCTTTAAAAACTTCCCGTGTTGGAAAACCGACGTATTGCAAAACCGTGTTGCAAAACATTGTTGCAAAACCGACGATGTATAAAAAATAACGTAGTTTGAACGCTTGTCGAAGTGAACAGCGCCCACGCTGTCGCGATAGCCTCACGTGTTCTTAAAATAACTGCAGCTAAACCACATCCTAGGTGAACTACAGGGCGAATGTTGCAGCAAGGGCACATTGTGAGAGGAATTCATAAAAATGCACAACTCACCTCCGAGACTGATTGTAGGATCAAACGCGTGCACGCATCGCACTTGGTGCTTCGTTCGCCACACCAGCAGCAGAAACTCCGGGCATGTCAAGTTCAATAATTTCAGTACGTCTCACAGAATCATTTTCGCCGAAGAAGACGTCAATTCATACTAAGCAGACCGTGCAAGCGCGAAAGGAAGCATCAGCTACTGCAGCCGCACATATACCTGGCATACAAAACAGAGCATTCGCAGCCATGGAGTGTGGCGGTGAAAGCAGCCAGCTCATAGATGGCGCTGTGCACGCAATGTAGCTTGGTGGCGCAACCCACCGCCCCGTTTCAAAGGGGACGCTCTATAGCATTCATCCATCCTTCCATCCATCCAACTAAAGCCTTTGGTGATGATGATGATTTATCAGCATTCTCTTTGAAACGAGGCGGTGACACATAGTCAGCCTGCTTGTGTTAATCAGGCATGCTGCCTGGATCTTCTAAAAGTAGCGACAACTGCCGCCAGCGCCTCGCAGTTTGTGCCAATTAAGAGAAAATCGTTTCAATAACGCGCACTTGATCGGTGTCGTGTTACACGAAGCGACCGTGTGACATTGGGTGGCTAATTCGCGAGTTCTGCGTATTTTTCAAAGCATTTCGCTCCTTTCCCTTTCTCTTTGCTTGAATAAGCGGATCACAGCAAGGCAACTGCGAAAGCACGGATATCCACGAGCGGATATACGTATGTGCCTTTGTGTGATTGTGGAAGCTATGATCCGATGTTTGCCGATTAGTTGATGACGGGGAACGATGCATGCGAGGCGCGCGTGGCCCGCTAGCTGCTCCAGGGCCAAACCAGTTCAGGACCAAACCAATCGCGTAGCTCGTTGGCAAGATCAAAGCCGTTCGCTAATTTTCAAAGATCAAAGGGCTACAATAAGTTTTCAAAGGGCTACAATATGAGGTGGTGCGAAGAACTTGGAAAGGAGTAATGGTGCCAGCGCTAACGTTTTCAAATACCATTCTGCGTTTATCGAAAATCAAGAAGGGGGCTGACAGATATAAAGGTTATAAACAAGAATAAGGTACCACAGAAAAGCTGGTCAGCCTTTCTGCGGCACCTTATCCCTGTGCTTAAAATCAGACATCTTTTCGGGGTGGAAAGTTAACCTATAGATCGGTTGGCTTTGGGGCCCCACGGTAAAACCACAAATGAGGCAGTGCAGGATGACATGGGTTGGGCCGCTTTGCAGTCAGAGAAGCGTAGAACAAAATTAGTTTTGAAGAAAGATTCAGGAACATTAATGTAAATAAATGGGTGGCTAAAGTGCGCAAATATCTGTACCTCAAGAGCGTTTACACAGAATGGAGGAAGAGGTCAAGAAGGTTGGCAACCAAGTACAGGGTAATTGAAACTGTAAATACACAACCAGGAGTCATCAGAAAGAAAGTGACAGAGACAGTGAATTGGATGCCAAGAATGGAAACAAGAAAGACCATGGAGATTTACAATGACAAGAAATAAATTAGAAAGGAAAACCTGTATACGATAACACAAATGGCAGTGCCTTTCTATTTGAGGCCGGAGCTGGTTGCATAAGAACAAAAGCACACCGGAGCAAATATTCGTGACAGGATGAGGCATGTGTCTGCTGCAGCGAAAATCTGGAAACTACTCGGCACATATTCTAATGGAATGCGAATGTATTCACCTAGCTAGACCCGTAGGTAGCGTCCATCTTCAGAAGCGCTAGGATTCGAAGTGTATGGAAGCATTTACTGATCAGCAGTCGAAATAAACCAGATTTTTAGAGTATACTTGGTGGGAAAACAAAAACAAGGAAGAGATTGATAGGACGGGGTCCGTTACAGGCATATATAATTGTACAAGGTAGTTGTAGAAGTTTTAAGAAAAACAGGAAGGAAAGATAGGCAAAATTCTAGACTGATGGGCATGTATATGGATTACCCGATTAGCTCAATCAGGCTAGGTGACTATACTTGTCACCGCCCCGTTTCGAAGGGAATGCCAATAAACCATCATCGTCGACGGCGGCTGCGCAATACATAGGACGGTCTTAAATCGTGTTGTGTCATGTGGCATGGTGTACAGGTGCCCCAATGGCAGCATCGTCGGCGCTGCTATGTTACATCACTTTTTTTAGGTTTTAATGGTTGTTTAAACCGAATAGATCGCTGCTCAGAGCTTATACGTGCTGGAAAAAAAAAAAGATGAGAGAGGGAAGGGAAGTCAGACGCACGTGTACTTTTTTTTTCTTCTCTCTTCTTTCTGTTTTTCACAGGGGAAGCGGATATGAAAAGAGGAAAGAAGGTGGTAAAAATAACACTGACATGCCCTCACGGCGCTGCGCAGTGCACTAAAATGGTCGCCGAAGTCATTACAAGACCTGCAGTGCGACTGTCATAAATCAAGAGCCGCCAAACAACGGAATCTCACAGGCTTAGCACAAGCTGTGGAGGGGGTGACAGCATCTCTCTTGAAATCCACGCGTTAGCGGCGCGAAGTGCTGAATATCTGGAGACTCGCAATAGCTCATTCCCTGCAAATGCGCAGTGACCGTTTCTCTAACCAACGCTGGTAGCTCTGTGGACGTTGACTATAGATGCATATGTGGCACGCGAATCACATCCCCTTCTACGTCAATCGCACACTCGGATGGCATCGTGATCATCCTATTTTATGTCCACTGCAAGCGATCTGCAGTTGCCTCCGTTTTGCGTCAGCTCACTTCGTGCTGTTTCTAAGCTCATGCATCACACCGCCATACATGTTGGGCCATCCTCGACTGTGCCTCCCTTTGTTACGACGTGGTAGGTCACCACTGTCTATCCCAGCGCTTGAGGAACTACGCTCACAACGCTTCATTATAATGTTCCGCCGCTGTGAAGCCGTTCACCATGCGACATAGTAAGGATGAAGCTTGTTTGCGTCGGAGCGACGATACAGGCTTTTGATAATTATGCGTTTCATGACTCTAATTGTTTGCGAAAACTGTGTCTGCCAAGGCGCATAAACCCCATCTGCAAGCAGATTTTGCCTACAGCTAGCATCGCGTTTTGATTAAAATTACCGTTAGTTGTACTTTGAAGACCCTTTATATGTCATTATTTTCCTCCCTGATTACTGTTTATATATTCTGTAGAACCGAAAAATAAATATTTTGTTCAAGTGAAATGTACTTCAGAGCCACGAGAACCTACGATGCAAAAGACACACATGACTCCTGGACAAAATTAATATAGATAGTGAGCGCTTTGACTTTTTTTGTCCTGTCTGGGCTGAAAAATAGCATTGATCTACGCGTTACTTGACGTGCCCAACTCAATCTCTTTCTTTTAATCTCAACAACCTGGAAACAGTTTTAACTCGTTATAACGAAGTCCCATCGGACACGAAAAAAACCTACGTTATATCCAATTTTTATCATAAGCATACACGCAGGTATCGGCGGGAATCGGATATATGCGAAAGAAAGGCAAGCGTTGTCTATGACGGAACAGCAAAGGTTCACCTGTGGATTATGTATGATCACCCATCGACATCTTGCAGTGCCCATACGCGGCACGGGAAGAACAATAAATTACATACACTCCCCACGGCGAATACGCAACCGTGCGATTGGCGTTATCGCGCGGGTCGGCACGTTGCGCGTGGCCGACAGCGCTTCAATCAAGCCGCTGTGCAAGCCAAGCCGTTGGTCAAAGCGTGCACGCCATCGACAGATTTTCGGACACGGAGGGGACCGCACGTGGATCCACAACTACAGCCGTCAGTCTAGGCCGTGCGAGGGATCTCAAGCACATATTGGCAGCGAGCTTTCCGACATGGCTTGTCCACTCCGTCAGCCGCACTGCTTAGGCCGCTAGGCTTAACCACTGCCGCTTCGTCGGGAGTCGGCCCCCAAAGTTGCCGTTTCATGCTATTTGACATGGCGGCAGCATCGTTCGTGGTGGCCATGTTTGGGGCATCGCACGCATGGTTGATGCCTGAAACACGGTGCAGTGTCCGTAATTTCAGTAATTGCCGTTATAAAGCAAGGCCAACCAATTTTTCTATGTACGTCGTTATATCCAATAATTTGTTATATCCGTATTCATTAATCGAATTTTGACTGTGTTAGCTATACCTGTCTGCCTTGTGCGTGCGTACGTGCGTGCGTGTGCGTGTGTGTGTGTGTGTGTGTGTGTGTGTGTGTGTGTGTGTGTGTGTGTGTGTGTGTGTGTGTGTGTGTGTGTGTGTGTGTGTGTGTGTGTGTGTGTGTGTGTGTGTTGTTGTTGTTGTTGTTGTTGTTGTTGTTGTTGTTGTTGTTGTTGTTGTTGTTGTTGTTGTTGTTGTTGTTGTTGTTGTTGTTGTTGTTGTTGTTGTTGTTGTTGAGCGACGTTCTCGAAGGACCAATGGAGCTTCGCAAAAGAAGGTTATCCCCTGGGAAATGACAATTGCTAACCTTAAGTTTAAACCTGATCTAACCTCACTTCGTGGTTTGTTGCAGTTGGTTTTGGCGCTAATGCTAGGCGCCGCGTCGGCTGGCGATGATAAGGACGACGACAGCTTCTCCATCGGCCTGGGCGTGCTGTCGCCATCCTACCGCCAGAAGATCGGCCCCGACGGAAACACCAAAGTCGACTTCAACCAGGAGAAAGACGGCTTCTCCTACTCCGTGAGCAGCGGAGAGCCGAACGCCAAGACTGCGTCGGGCGGCGTGAAGCCTTACTCGCACATCACCTTCAG
This sequence comes from Dermacentor silvarum, assembly GCF_013339745.2. Lineage (NCBI taxonomy): Eukaryota > Metazoa > Arthropoda > Arachnida > Ixodida > Ixodidae > Dermacentor > Dermacentor silvarum. The sequence goes on from NC_051161.1 coordinate 6,971,072, forward strand.
CCAGCAGTTCCAGGACCCGGCCGCCAAAAAGCACGCCGGGGCCGGAGGCGCCGAGCTGCAGCAAGTTGCCCAGCACCAGCCTGCGCAGTACGCAGGACAGCAGGCGCAATACGGTATGTAGTGCCCGCTTTGCTTCTTTTAATGCGACATCATTTCAAGTTATAGGGTCTTCCAGGATGGCGTTAACGTGAACAACTTCATATGCGCGCGATTCCAATTCGCGGAGCATGCTCACAAAACGCATGCCGTCGTCGCCTTCTCCACTCGTAATGAAAGTTAGGTTACCTTTTCCTGAGAGGTAACGTCGCAACTCTTGTTGGCATAATGCAAGTGGATATACATAAATACTTGCCAGTGAGAGATCCTTTGCAGCTGCGCCACTCAAATTGAAACCATGAAATTGTACTTTATGCGTTATGCGTTGGGTGTTCCATAAAGAAGGATCTGGCCAAGGATATACTACATGGTACTAAGAGTGTCCTATAAATTGACGTACTTAGCAATTTAAACAAGACCGAGGTAGAGAGGAAACTAAATGCTTAAAGTGATCGACACAACAAGGGATGGAGCCAACGCTTCGACAATCTGATGAAGAGAAGTCCCCTTGTTGGCTCTGCAAGGACATCCGTGGCTCGGCCACTCAGTGGAGCCCTGTACACTGCGTTTACCGTATGGCGCGCAACGCCACGTATACGCAACAGACAGTCTATATAGAGACTGTCTGTTGCGTATACGTGGCTTTTGCGTATAAGAATTGCCTTTTGCCGCGTGTTTACTCTCCCGCTGAAATAAACATGTATCAGAGTAAAAATAATATTGATATTTTTACCCATAAACACTCTACGAAAGCAAACAAGCACAATCCAGACAACATTCTGAGCAAGGTGTCGAACCGAATCGGAACTGAACCGAAAATTGGAGCTGAACCGCTACTTTCAATCCCCTTGGAACCAAGCCCGAAGCAAAATTTATTGGATTAACCGTTCCGAACCGGTTCGACAAGTAGTTCAGAAGGCCCTCTTCATCTAAGCAACTTGCAATATCGCGGAATATTTATGCTTATCCACCACAAAGGTTGCAAATTTATTCCCATGAATTTTTGTTTTATTTCTATGCATTGCATCGTTCGCGCGCTATGCCGAAATGCATGGTAGCTTGTGTCTCCGCTTCTACTCCGGCCGCGGCTGCGCCCCTCCTATCGTGTAGGCCATCTGCGGTGGGGTCGAAGGCTGAGATAGCTGATGGCGTCGTGTGCGCTGTGTTCTCGCGCGTATGGTTCGCGTTTAAGCGAGAGGCAGCACGAAGAATTCGTTCGCCGCTGCTGCCACTCTTCATCACGCCATCGTTCTACCAGCGAATGTCCGCGGTCATCGAGTGAGATATGTTCATGTTGGCCTGTGAGCGCGTGGCACCGTGTTTGTAACGTTAGTTAGTAAGCGAATGTTTACAGCAGTTTATATAGCTGATGAAACTACCAACCGTGCGGCATACAGCTGTCTGATAATTTGCTATCACAATCAATGCTTCGTCTTTTGGGCAAAACTGCGACTTTTGCTGGCAAGACGCAACTAGCGCGAGAATACGGACATCGTTTTCCGAATGTTCCAATGTCCCTGCACAAGTGACAAGACCTATCGCTAGATGCCGCAGCGAGGTTCTTTTGCTGAACTTTCGGCACTTCGACACTCAAGAATGTTGGTTTATAACGTTAGCACACAGCGTTACTAGCGTTATTAATGCTCAAACGCTTTTCTAAGATAACCACTGGGCGGATTTTAATGAAATGTGTTGCGTTTGAGAAAGTTAAATTATAGCGGGTGTTCGAAGCAAAATTTTGATGTAAGGCCTGAAGGTTTAAAAGGTATTTTCAAAAATTGATAAGGTCGAAAACAATAGAAGCACGAAGTTTATAAATTCGTAACTCTCTACCAAAAAAAAGTTCTGCAAACGTCCTACTCACATATCAAGGGTCTATATAAGAGCAATGTATAACACATCAATTTTGTCCGCTTTACATTTACTATTAGATGCAATTTACAAAATTGTGATGTCTTTTTCGTAGTTGAGTTACAGAGTAGTTAACTTGATAGTTTCGTTTTCTTCAAATTTGCGATGTTCAACTATATTTAGTGAAAAAATGACGGTCTAAATAAAAGATTCGGTAACGCAGTCACTAGATTTTAATGTGGTTTTTTTCAAAAAAAGTCATCACATTTATAGCAATCGCTGCCGAGAAAAACGATTTCTCCTTTCCCATATATTTAGATAGGAACCCCCGAGTTAAAGCTTCCTCTTAAGCTTTGGAGCTTTGGATGTGCACAGCAGTCTCATCCATGGTCTGGCAGCAGCTCCATGCCTTCCGCATATGATGGCTTCGAAACTTTTCGTGAAAGCTGTGTACCAGCTCGTATGTAAGCACGTGTCGGTATACAGGTGCAATGCCGAAACCAGCGCAGTGTGAAAGAAAGGAAGGACACGTGCCGAAGCAGCCTGGTGTGCGCGAGAAAGAGATAAGCACGATGTTCTCTTGCAGGTCCAGCGGGTGGTCAGGCTGCTGCGTTCAGCCCTGCCTACAATCCCGGTCAGCCAGACGCGAAACTACAGCAGTTCGTGCCTTCCGCCTTCCCTGCAGGAGCCCAAGCCGGTGGCGCCGGAGGGGCCCAGTACGCGGGTGTTGCACCCCATTACGCCGGTGGAGCGCCACAGTATGCCGGAGGAGCTCCTCAGTACGGTAGTGGAGCTGCACAGTACGGCGGTGGAGCTGCCCAGTACGCCGGTGGAGCTGCCCAGTACGCCGGTGGAGCTGCCCAGTACGCCGGTGGAGCTGCCCAGTACGCCGGAGTCGGCGGCCTTGCACAGTACGGAGGTGCACCCGGTCCGGCAGTTCAGTACGCGGCCACACCGCAGGCGGCAGGCTACGGAGGCGGCAACTCACTGGCTGCGTTTGGCGGCGCTGGGTACGGCGCTGCGGCGCCCCAGCACGGCGGGGCACTGAATACGGACCAGAACGCTGCCCTGGCTGCCGTACAGCAAGTGCTGAACGCTGAGCGACAGCGGCAGCAAGCCGCTCCCCAGGCCCAGGCGTACACGGCGCCTCAGGCCCAGGCGTACGCTGCGCCACAGGCCCAGGCGTACGCTGCGCCGCAGGCCCAGGCGTACGCTGCGCCACAGGCCCAGGCGTACGGTGCGCCACAGGCCCAGGCGTACGGTGCGCCACAGGCCCAGGCGTACGGTGCGCCACAGGCCCAGGCGTACGGTGCGCCACAGGGAGCGCAGGGCTTCGCTCTGCCTCAGCACCTTTTCGCAGCGGCACCGCAGCAGTCTTACGCCGCGCCTCAGCAGTCGTACGAAGCGCAACAGCAGCAACAGCAGGCCTACAGCCCCGGGGTTCACGGCAGCGGACATGCTTTAGCTTTCGCCTATGGCGGCGGAGGAGCCCCTGGCGCGGGCGCCGGCTACGCGGGAGGCTACCAGCCACACGCCGGATACGCCGGCGCGCCCTCGGCCGCCGACACAGGATCCGGCCCCAAGTATGGAGCCCACATCTTTGGCCCGGCACAAGCCTTTGCTCCTCCGCCCGGTGCTAGCCAGGGTTACGGTGCCGGTGCTAGCGGTGCCGCCTCCGCTCTCCACGGCGGCTACAACGGCGGCGCGGCGGCAGCTGGTTACGGTGGTGGCGCAGCGGCGGGAGGCTACGGCGGTGGTGGCAGCGCGGCTGGCGCTCCTCAGGGCGTCGCTCTGCAGACGGGCCCCGGAGGAGTCATCACCGGCGCTGCGCTCCAAGGATACGGAGGCAGCTCATCGGCGGGTGGCCTGCAGGCCTATGGCGGTGGACCCCTCGCGGGTGCGGCCTACCAAGGCTACGGCGCAGGAGCGGCTCTTCAAGGCTATGCCGCGGGAGTTTCTGGAGCTCAAGGGGTCTCGTACAGCCCCACCGCAGCGGCTTACGGCGGCGCCCAGCAGGCCGGAGCACCCGGCGTCCACTATGCCTCCGGTTCGACGCTCAGGCTACAGGCGGCTCCGTACGCGGCTGCTCTGACTGCCGCCGGTCAAGGAGCGCGCGCCGGGGGTCACACAGCCGGGCCAGGAGGATACGGCGCCGCTTCGTCCGCCCAGTTGGCGGCGTACCGGCCTCAGGCTCAGCCTGGCTATAAGGACAAAAAATGAAGCCCGTCATGATAGCGTTTTTCTTGTCAAGGGACGCTGTGAGAGAACAACAGGACGGTTTGAACTGCCGCTCGCTAATCCCGTCATCGGGGCCAAAACAGCGACTCCGTATTTATTTTGCCCACGTCGCGCTGTTTGTAGTTGCGACTGTTCGAAAGGTTCTGTCTCTCGCGCTGTGTAGGCCACTCACATTTTTTCTTTTCTTTTTTTTTTCCTTTTTTTTTTGCGAAAGCTGTCGGTTGCACAAAGGAACACACGTTAGCTGCTCCCCTGAGCTGGCCGAAGCTGACGAGGATTGTCACCCGGCAACTTGTTATTTCCAACAGTATGGGGCTGGAATTCATTACAAAACCATTCTAGCCCATCAAGAAGGCTTGATTTCAAAACTGCGCTGCACCGTGGTATATATCAGGAAAAATTCAGCGCATAGCAACTTGTGTAGTCATAATATTTGCTTGATTACAACCGCCTCATCGGGTTGCGTACTCCCCGTCCTCTCCCTGACGCCTATACATTTATCAAAGGCATCTTCAGTACAGACTTTTACGCGATAGACGAGTTGTCATGCACTCCTTCATGGCATCATGCATTCAAACGGCCGTGTGGTGCGAGTCCGTTGTTCACAAACCACGACATCGCATTCGTTTCGCAACCTCACTGACGAAGAAAGCACTGCGCAGCTCCGATCATGATTTATAATTTCGCCCAAACAGCTTGGCGCTGAAACTAGCATAGAAGTGATGGGATATACTGCATTTACCTGGCTATTGGCTTAGTTGAGCCTGTACTTGCGGCTTCTTTCATCATGCAATTTAATCCCCATTTTGCGGCCTAATCACACCACAGCGTTACTTTACGGTGGTGAAATGTTTAACGTTGAGAGGTAGTTCAACTTATTTCATAACTCTTCTTACATTAACTGTATGACGATTGATCATAGTACGCTGTCGTCCTTCATGAAGCTAAACTCGGGCAATGTTTCCACTGATCGTTAAATCTGGGTGCCATTTCAATAGCTACGATCATGTGGCGATATTGTTTAGTTTACTTTTTTTTTTCTTATCGCCTGAAGAGTTTACTTGGATTGAAGTTTGGAAAATTTGAAGTTTTTGCTGAAGTTCGAATTAACCTTGCCATTGCGAGTAAGATAGCTGCGATAGTAGATTAGCTGAAGCTATAAGGATGTCCCAAGGTCAACTTGTCCCAAGAAGAAGTTCTTTTGGGATGTCCCAAGTTGAAATAAATATATAAATTAAAGATTCTCCGCCTTTCCCACGCTCAGCGGCCACGCCTCCCGCGGACTCCAGTTGACTCTATGGCGGAAACATGCGCTCTGAGAACAAAGGAAGTGCGTCCGTTGTGCAAGAATGACTCTTGTGTCCCATGCATGTTTAGCTCTATTGCCGAGAGTTCTCGCACCATGGAGCACAATCACATTCTGATGGACGCACATCGAGTAAACGCACTCCACTGTGGTGTATATATACGATTACTCCAGAAAATAGTGTTGGACACGACACGAGCAGTCATTCCCGCGCAACGAAATCGCCAGCAAGTCATTACATTTATATAGAGTCGTACTGCGCGCGGTCACTGTTTGCCCAGGCGATCGGCACGCGCTCAACGGCGCAGTGAGGGTCCTCTGCTCCGCCGAAGCGTGACTGCAGCGCCCGTTCAAGAAAAGATTTTGGGCCGCACTGCTGCGTGACTTGTACATACAGACCGTGTCAGTGTGCGGCCGTGTGCGACGCTGGACACCGAGCCCGAAGACGCAGGGAAAGAGCTTTGTGCGGGCTCGGGAACACCCGGTGTGCCCCAGCTGTGCCCTGCATTACTGGGTGCCGTAACCTCTATCTTGCCTCAATTAATCGGTGATTAAAAGTTCGTGGTGCCGTGTGCAAGAGTACCCGCGCCCCTGTCATCCGTCTAGTCTCGTTTCATAATGCACTCAGCAGACTCCGAGTAACTGTTCTTCGGACAACGTTGTTCAGAGGAAAAACAACAAACATTTATAATATGATTTATCACGTGACTAATATTTTCGTGCGAGGCATGAAGCTGAAATATGGCTCAGGGCAAAGCCATCGCGTCCAAGGGGCGCTGGTGCACACCGGGAACTCGTCGACCGTCGTGCTGGCACGCCTGACGTCACGGCGCCTTCTTTCGCGACGGATCCTTTCTCTCTCTCCGTGTATTTAATCCCTTTGAACTTTTCTTGTTTTGTTACTTTCAACGTTCTGCTTGTTGTATTGTTTGAAGTTTTGCTATACCTTGCAACTGTCTCTCTATGCACGCCATTGTGGTAAGTGTGGTTGAATAAAGAGGCATGGAAAATGCTGTTTTCATATGTGCTTCTCGCATCGATACCTTCGGGCCACGTCACAGGTATGGAACCGTGAAACTCGACGTAAATCATTCAGACCACCTGACACGACCTTGGGGTGCAGCTAAGTCCGTCGTGTTTTCTTTACTGTAGTTTTTCTCTCTCCGGAAGTCTTTAAGACCACAGCGCACCTCGGATTTACAAAGCCGTTCGTTCCCGGGGTCATCCGTATACAGTATATATAAGGCCGAGTGCCAACCAATTGAGATATGACAACGAAGGATTAGTGTAATAATAAGAAATAAATAATTTTGTCACTTGGTCGGCAATATTCAAAGCAAGTAGAATTATTAGAGAACATTGAGTCGATACAAAGCTAAGAAGAAGAACTCAGTGCACGGGACATACGTCATAGTACAATGAAATTCCGCACACTCATGTCACACGGACAGTGAGGCTGGTGTAGGCGATGAGAGGGCAGAGATTAGATTATATAGTGCAGTGGAGAAAAGAGGCTAATATGACAGGAATTTGATTAAGCGGAATCCTGGTTAAAGCTAATCGGTCGTTCATATATAACAAAAGCGCACAAGAAAAGAAGACACGATGCACGCTCTGCGATGTTAGCGTTCTTCAATATGAACGGCTTAACCGGCACTACGCTTGTTCTTCACAAATTCATAACCCTGCATTTCTATTGCAGTCTATACAGCTAAATGCATGCCAAAAATTCTGAGAGATATAGAACAACGGCCCCTTGGTGACATCTTTCCTTCAAAGTTGCACACATCGTATCAATTGTGCGTCGAACCGGAAAGACCCTAATGCCACTCTGAATCGCCTGTTTGTTGGTGCCCGCATGGTACAACGCTCACAACAACAAAAACAAATTGGATGGTCAGCGGGAGGCCGCCAGCCCCGAGCCGGGACTATAGTGGTCAAGCAGGCTAATAGCTCAGCACTCCAGGAGAGGGCATTACACGAATGGCCTTCGCCGTATCTGCTGCAACGGCCCAGTTCGCCGCACCCAAAAGAGAGAGAGGCAAATCCTTAGAAGAAAAATAGACATATACTGAGGCGTTGGTGAACAATGAGAGTAAACGGCGAGGAATGTCTTTTCCGGGTCCAGAGTTCTTGAAAGAACAAGGAAGACGACGCGTCCTTGCAGTGTACACGACACGAACGACATATCTCACCGTTCTTGTTTGTTCGTTCGTTTGTCGCCAACTATATATGTATGCACCATTATTGCGCGTTTTTCATACGTCAAACACGAGCAGTAACCGATTTTAACACCGCATACAAAAATATAATAATAATAATAATAAGCCTTTCAACAACATACGCGTCTGTTCCAAGTAAGTACGTTGGAAAAGGTCAAGATGAAAATGGATCATTCGACATGCCATACGTAGCTACCAAATGTCGTCAAGAACTGATATCCAAAACAGGGAACATGAGATTTGCGAAAAAGGGATATGATGGTACAATGATCCTGTTAATTCTAATTGTTTTCTGCCAGTGAAGTAGAGGTGACGCTCACTCACAGCTTTTCTTTGCCTATCCCGCAGTCCTGCTGTTCACTCTGTCTGCCTAAATATTGTGATGTGCCTGAATTTCGGTGTGCAGCGAGTATCAAGAAAAAGGAGTCCCAGATGGTTTGCATACCTGCACGTAGTACGGAACTACCAAACATCTCGTTCGCGCAGTGGCCAATTGATATCAAGCATAATTTCCTACAAGACACGGCAATGCCATGCGTAACCATGTCCTTATGTGGTCTATGTTATCGCTTATAGCGGAGATGCATTCCGTAGCAGAATGCAGGAGGGCAGAGCGTCGGATTGCTATTGCAGGCGCACCGCAGTTGTTGAGGTGGAGTTGCGGCGCAATTTACATGTGGCAGAAGCCTCGTCTAATGCCATGTTTGCATTACAAATGCCACATTGTAGGGGCTCGTACATTGCGACGATGGCGTGCCAAGGAACCATGCAAATTCAGAGGCAGTTTGTGCACAGCATGCTGCAGATGAATGGGCATGCAGAGTGAATTACTCAGAAGAGCAAGCTTTGGCGGCTACAGCAATGTGCAACGGCCACAGTGAGCAATGATGAATAAGTAAGACTTCAGACTCCGCCGTAACTGACGTGCACTAGAGGTTGGCACGGACCACAGACACCGCTTGCTGTATAGAAAGAGGTGTCGGCAACAATAGGAAGCGCCGGCTCAACTTCACTGACTAGAGGAAATAATGTTGGTCAGGTTGTAGGTGTGCGCGTAACTACGATCCATTGTCTTTATGACAGTTTAGCGAGTGCGAACGATGAGCCTTCAGGGCTCGCCTCTTCCTCCTCCCCTTTACAGGAAAAGGACAAAACACACGAAACAAATGCACCCTATGGGTACTGCAGTTTGGTCCGGGTGCTCAGGCGACAACCACGGTGCAAAGCTTTCGACGGTGCCCGGCCCGGGTAAATCGGGACGCCGTGCCTCGGGACCCGCCGTCGACGACCGTGTGCGGCGGTTACGCCCCGCACCCAGCGCGTCGAGAGATCAGAGCGAGCGATACGAGTCGGGTCCATATTTCGTATGGCGCGTTATAGGAAGCGCGTATATCCGGAAGCAGCGGCAACAACCGCAGGCGCTCGTTCGTCCCCGTTACTTTCCGCAGAAGTGTGCACGCGCGACAGTACAAGAGCGGGCGCTTCCTACTGCGGCGAGGCGCATGCGGGCACAGACAATCAGCCACGCTTGGGCGATTCTTCCGCGCTCTCGCTGCGCTGCTGACGCGCGTCTTTTGCCTGCACTTGCGTGACCGTCTCTTCCGCGCTTACGTTCGGGGCGGCTGTACAAACAAGGAATGCGCCGGCCGGTAACGTTCGCCAGCAATTTCACCTCGGCCGACCCGTCGCCTGAGATCTCGGTGGCCGGGCGGAGAACTATAGTGCGTTGCGCAGCGCGCTGTCCACATCTGGGCGCCATCTTTCAAGTGGGCACACTGGCAGCGAGCGCGAATGCTCGCAGCCAAGTCACGCGTTAAACAATCGCGCGACGTTGCTCAGAACTTACAGTCGAACGCCAAAGTTTTCGGGACACGCAATTCACGAAAAAGCTCGCCACACGGACTGGGCTGTGGGTGACACGTGTGGTGGGGTCGCGTGGGGAAGCACCCACTGCATATCTCGACTAGAGGACGGATGCATTGGATGCCGTTCTCTATTGAGTTTCAGCGGTGCATTTAATCTGAATGACGAATTTAGCGAGCGAGGCAAGCTTCTGGCCACTCTATTCCACCGGCACTATTGGCTGTTGTAGAAAAATTTCGAGCGAGGAACTTGTACGGCATCGACAAAGGAAAACTTAGGCGACCTCTGGCAGACATATATGAAAGGTACCTCACCAAGAAGCTTCCTGCCATGTGGGACAAGAGTCAAGTGACTGGATGGATTTGGAGATCAGTGAGAGCTAGTTCAGTTTATCCCGTCATAAAGAATATGGGGAATCTTTTCTCCTGAGCACGGTAAAATATTTATGCTTTTATTGAGAAGCATACGAGAATGAGATTTTGTTTGTCTTAGTCTGTCTTAGTCTGATTATATATATATATATATATATATATATATATATATAATCAGCCTGTATGTCCACTGCAGGACGAAGGCCTCTCCCTGCGATCTCTAATTACCCCTGTCTTGCGCTAGCTGATTCCAACTTGCGCCAGCAAATTTTCTCTACAGGCTGTCCAGAGGGCCCACGACGCGGCGTTCAGGCACGGCCTGCCCGTCCCGACGTGGTAGCGGCCCGCGGTGGCTCCTCCCCCGTAAGGGGATCTCGGAGTCGCTCCTCAGGACTGATATAATCTCGACCGGGTGAGGTGGGTCGTCACCGCAGGAATCAGGAGATGACGATGAAGGCGGGCATTATGATGATGAAAAATAGAAAAGGTTGTATTCACTTCATTGGTACATGGTTTTGACTCTATCCGAGTCTCGAGCGGTTCTGATTAACACGGGGGCCAGGACGGCCTTAAATCCCCTCGTGGTGGCCGATGCCTCCTTCGGGGAAGTCCTCTCTCCGGTGGTCAAGTTGACGACCTCCTTTCCCTCGGGTCCTCCTTCTCGGTAGCTCGCCGTTTTCGTCTGCTCCGGTCGTAGAGGTGAGACGCTTTCTCGGGGATGAAGGGGATTATCTCGTCACGGGAAAAGCGCTCGGGCTTGCTTCCCACATTTGAGAGATACAGTTTCCAGGAAGATCATAACCTGCCGATGTCTCCTTCGGGGAACTTGTGGAAGTGTCAGTCCTCTGTCGGGCGGTCAAGTTGACGACCTCCTCTCCCTCGGGTCCTCTTCTTTGGTAGCTCGCCCTTTGCGTCTACTCAGGTCGTAGAGGTGTGACGCTTTCTCGGGGATGAAAGAGGATTATCTCGTCACGGGAACGTGCGCGGGTTTGGTTTCCCACAACTGAAATGCGGAGTTCCAAGCCGATCATAACAGGACCTAAAATAAATTTCACCGTCCGTCTGTTTTTTTTTCTCTTAATGTCAATTAGAATATCGATCGACTATCTCCGACGCTCTCTTCCTGTCTCTTAACGTTAGGCCTAACATTTTATTGCGATAGCAATTATATGGACACTTCAACCGGATTTCTGCCGTCGGCGTCGCCGTCGGCGTCGCCGTGAGGTTCCGTATAGATAAAATCTTCGCCGCGCGCCGTATGCCCCAGAGGCAGCGTGCGGGGACGCGCGCTATCACGGAGAGCGAACGCACTCAATCTCCCACGCGCAAGCAAGGAAGCGGGAAGCCAGCGCCGGAAGGAGCGGGGGGGGGGGGGGGGGGGCGAACTTCTACGCTGCCAACAACCGCGCTCGTCGTTCGTTCGACCGCACCGTCTCTTATCTCCACACGGCTCTGACCTTTATGCGCATTCGCCGCTCAGTTTCCGTTGAAGCGATAGACCGCGCGTACCTTCGCCCCCTGCTGCGGCGTATATATCCGCTCGCTGCCAGCGTTTTGACGGTCGTTGTCTGCAGTCATTCAGTGTGATCTATTCATGTTTGTTTGTGCGCGCTCACACCACGCTTCTTCAATCAGTTAGTAATAGTCGGGCCACATTTTCCAACGCACGCTACACATGCAATGCTGCCCGGGTCGGCAGTGCAGCGCTACAGGTGTGTCCCTTCGCACGCGCTGCCCACGGGAAGCGCTTCTCATCAACACCACCGTTTCACACGCGCCTTCTCGTGGTCATCGAGTCTCTCTTCATGTCGGTCTACTTACGCCGCAGCACACCTGCTCACTTAATCAGCTCATGTTTACTACAATTCATATTGCTACCAAAGCCGCTCACCTTACTTCGTATGACATTGCTGTGTTGCTATCGCATTCATCGCTTCGCCCTTAGGGCGAAACTGTGACATTTTTTTCGTTCCATCGCTCTTTGTGCGGTCCTTAACTTGTTCTCGAGCTCCTTTGCTAACCTCCAAGTTTCTGCACCATATGGTAGCACCGGTATAATGCACACTTTTCTTTTCAGCCACAGTGGTAAGCTCCCAGTCATGATTTGGTAATGCCTACCGTATGCACTGTAATCCAATTTTATTCTTCTGTCAATTTCCTTATCATGATCAGGGTCCCCTGTGAGTAATTGACCTAGATAAACGTACTCCTTTACAGAATCTAGAGGCTGACTGACATCCTGAATTCTTGTTCCTTTGCCAGGCTATTGAACGTTATCTTTGTCTTCTGCACATTAATCTTCAACCCCACTCTTACACTTCCTCGGTTAGGGCCCTCAATAATTTGTTGTAATTCGTCCCCATTGTTGCTGAATAGTTGTCGTCGACTTTTTTCGACGCGACTTTTTTCTGTCTACGCACGCACTTTTGGTCAGAACCTGGCCATATACAGCTTCGACGCGCGTTCCTCTATAGCGGCTTCCCTTCCACTTGGCTAATCCTAGTTTGCATCTGAGGCGTTAAGAAAAGCTACCTCGAAAAGTCTCTGTCCTTGCTCAAGGTAACTTTTAAAGTCTGTATATCTATTAACCTAATTGGGCAATGTTATTTTTGATGATATTGTGAATCACTTTAAAATTACCTCATATTCTTTAATCTAACGTCCGTTTTGACACCTGTGCTAAGGCACTTTATACATAAACCAATATATATTTTACGAGTATTTTGACGACCGTACAACCTATGAAAACTGGTGCCTGTTTCGGAACAAACTAAAAGAAATTGAAGCTGCTTGCGTGCCTAAAGTAACTATAACTTCTAGAACAGATGACCCATGGTTCACGCGAGACGTGAAACGTTCCCTTAACAAGAAGAAAAGGATTTACAGGAAAGCGAGTCGCTCAAACTGTCCTCAAGACTGGGCAGACTACGAAAACATTACTGTTTTAACACAAAGTGTCATTCTCCAAGCTAAAGACAAATACTTTAATGATACGCTCCCTAACCTTATGAAAACGGACCCCAAAAAATTTTGGAATATCGTGAACCCTAAAAGTATCCATTCATTACCGGTATTGACGAGGGAAGACGGCAGCACTTTAGCGGTTGAACAGTGTGCCGAAAAATTTAATAAACACTTCACTGAAGTATTCACTAACGAACTTCCACTGAATGATTCGCTGTCATTGTCGCAGCTGACCTTTTCACACCCTTTCCCAGCAATCCTAATTACAGAACACGGCGTTGCTAGCGCCATCAATCGGCTTCCTCACAAAACCAGTCCCGGACCAGATGGCATCAGCGCCAAACTACTTAAATTAACCTGCCACCATTCAGCTAACCTGCTCGCATCAATCTTCCAGCAATCCCTTAATTCTGGCTGTATACCGGACGACTGGAAATCTGCATATGTAGTTCCTATATTCAAATCTGGCTGCAGAAATCACCCTAACAACTACAGGCCGATTTCACTTACGTCCATTTCGTGTAAGGTACTTGAGCACATCATATATTCACAAGTGATGGGTCATCTGAGCCGTAACAATTTACTTCTCAACACCCAGCATGGTTTCCGCGAAAAATTATCATGCCAGACACAACTATTCGAAATTGTGACAGACCTGCACACAGCCCTACATATGTCCGCCTACATCGATGCCATTTTCATAGACTTTTCAAAGGCTTTCGACCGTGTTCCTCATAATCGACTAATGTTAAAAATACGCAGTCTGGGTCTCGACGAGAGAACGACTGCTTGGATCCAGGAATTTCTAAACAGTCGGTGTCAGTCAGTTAAACTTAAGGATTACGTATCTAAACCGACGCGAGTAACATCTGGGGTACCGCAAGGGAGTGTGCTGGGTCCTCTCCTATTTTTAGTATACATAAATGACATAGCCTCTAACATAAGTTCGTCAATCCGTCTTTTCGCAGACGATTGTGTTATTTATAAGAAAATAACTTGCATGGCCGACGTCGCAGAACTACAATCTGATCTCTCAAGGTTAAAGGAATGGTGCAGTAATTGGCAAATGGAAATTAATGTCGAAAAAACCAAACACTTAAAATTTACTAACATTTCTTCTGCATGTTCAAACTCTTATAAAATAAATGACATAGTAATAGAAAAAGTCACGTCATTTAAGTACCTGGGCGTCATACTTACTTCTGATTTAAGCTGGGCTGCCCACATCGAGCATGTTACCAATAAGGCTTTCAAGAAGCTCGGCCTACTTAAACGACGTTTGCATTTCAGTAATAAAGATACAAGACTGCACGCTTTCAAATCATTGATTCGGCCCTCTCTAGAATATGCTTCTATCATATGGCATCCTCACCTGACAGGTCTGACTAACATGCTCGAAATGGTACAGAACAAAGCCGCGCGGTTTGTCACGTCATCCTACTCACGTTTCATAAGCGTTTCATCACTAAAAGCTGAACTTGATCTAGCTACGCTTGTCATGCGAAGGCGACATGCTCGACTATTGTTTTTTTACTCACTTTACCACAGCAACACAACGTTCGCCCAATCGCACATTTTTCCAGCCCCTCATACTTCAACCCGTCTCGATCATGCGCACAAAGTATCACCCATTTTCGCCCGCACGAAGAAGTACCAAAATTCGCCTTTAGTATTGTGCATAAACGAATGGAACTCCCTGCCGTCTAAAATAGCCGAGATATCAGATGCTTCAATGTTTCACTCTTCGCTGCTGGGTTACTTACAAAATGGAAAACATTCCTAACCTGTATCTGCCTGTCTTTGTTCATATGCGGAATTTCTACGCTATATTTATGCAGTCTTATTTCCAATGTATTGATGATCAGTGGTTTAATGGCCATGTAACAAATTGCTGTGTACTCGTTATCAATGTATTTTGTAGATTATTTTTTTCTCTGTGCTATTCTGGACACCTTGGTTCAAATGAACATGCTCTTTCTTTTTCCTGTTTTGTATTAAGTATTGTTGTATTCTATTTATATTGTTTATACATTATATTTATGTACTCACCTGAAATCCCCCCCTATGTAATGCCCACTAGGGCCTTTAGGGTATTGAAATAAATAAAAAAAATTTCCGCCGCCTAAATTCTTGTTCTACGCGTCGTTTTGTCCGCGGACGCGATCCGCCAGAACCTAGCCCTATACAGGTTCGCTGTAAAACGCCAAGTGCCCATGAAGTCGGCTTCAATGAGGCTTATTGAAGAGCGGCACACACCCACACACCCAGTGACCAAAGTTGGCCCGACGGCTGGCTTTGAACCCGGTTTCGTCAGCACAGCAGCCCGGTGCTCTATAGGGATTGATACAAGTTCGTGTGAAAGGGCGCGGACATACACTGGCATGCCGCAAAAAGGGCCAAGTTCCCAAAGAATGCTAATCGCTTTAATATGAGATAAGATGCGATATTTTAGTGGCTTCCTCGCGATTGATTTTATCACAGAGACGCGCATTTTAATACGAAGAGAGGTAGCAATTAGATAGGTAAACATAAAAGTTTAACTAATTGCTTTTTTTTAGCCAGGCGGGCCAGACAAATGATCCTAATGCAAAGCTTGAAACCTGCCGTTCGAAGAGTCCATTATCGGTTCAGACAAACAAAAGTTAGACGCTGATAAATTCCTATACGTAATGAATTCCGACAAATATGACCCACAAAATGGGAACTGACTTCACTGCCGAAGAACGGAGTTATCTCGAAAACGCCCATGAGAGCGACATGAATATTTCGCCTCACCGTCGGGCGATCTCACGGCATCATAAATCTTGTCACGCATACATGGACGTCTGCTGAGGACGTGACAGCTGCGCTCTTCGGCAAGGTGCGCGGAGGACAGCGCCACCTCGGGATGTTTAAGGGAATCGAGTTGGTCAAAACACTCCAAAGGGTTAAGCTTGTCAACGCGGTGTAAATCCAGTGCGGATTTAAAAATGCCACTTTCGGTGGCTTTAAAGGCTGCAACAGTTGCAGTTTATGGTAATTACATGCTTCATCTGTCCTGTCGCACACATCACGGAAATTGCAGCAGCCAATGGTCAAGGCAATGATCAGGTAATTCTCTTGTCACGTGATGGTCTTGCGTAAAGTCGGCAATAAATGAGATAAGTCCAAAGCATGGCCTTCTGCAAATTCCGAGCAGTAGCGAAGCGCACATGCTTCAGGTAGCGATGAAAAGAAAAATTATTGGGGAATATATATGCTTGCCCTCTTACATTTCATAATTTTAGCCGAGCCGTCAAATGTTGCAATGTGTAGCGAAGCCCCCCCTCCCCTTTTTTTTTTTTTCCTTCGAGCGCACGTAATAAACGTTATCTACTGGTTGCAGAGCGTGATTAGAGAGAGACGAAACGAGCGACATACGAAACAGTGTCTGGTGGCGCGTTTGCCGTGTCCAGCTTTCGTCGGTGGTAATTATTTATTTAGGAATCCATCTAATATTACCCAGTTTGTGAAAAGAGCATATTCGTTGCAGTATTTCATTAACGGGTTTAATTGTGAGCGCCCTGAGTGCCTGCAACAGAAACAGCCGTACAAATGGTGGGTGACTTCGCCTGCACGGCCGCAGGATGGTTTCGTCGGTTGTTTCCCAGTGATGTCACTTCCTTCTGCATCGAAACATTAAACCGGTAAAATCTACTGCGCAGGCTGCATTCAGTGACGCACAATGGACACGTGACACGCTCTGTCACAGGTGTGAAGTAGCAAGACAGTGTGGACGTTGAAGAACTAAGAGGGTGGCGCGGGCTCAGTTCCGGCTTAGTAGTGCCCATACCCTCCTCCATGGCCGCCACCGTAAGACTTCCCGACGTGGTGCCTGGCACCCCACTTGAAGTTTCCGTCGTAGTCCGTCCTTACATATGTGTGCACCGGACCTACGACGCCGTAGCCGCCCCTCCTGACTCGGCGGTGAGCAGACGAGTCGGCAACCACCACGGTGGGCCCTGCACGGGAGAACGTAGCCAGGATTCACCGCTCGGGTAAACAAACGGTTATGCATCCGGGCCGCTCTTCGTGGGATGACGAAAATGAAAGCGAAACACCCTCTACGGCAAATCAGTTCGTCGAGAAAACCCGAAAGGTGCAAGAAGATTCAAAAAAGTAGAAAGTGTCATCCACCTGAAAATGGCACGAAGGTAGGAAAAAAAAATCATGAGATTCTCAGAAAGCTCCCCAGTTGCATAAAATAATAATCTGGCCCGGGGATCGAACCCCGCACTATATGACTTTCCGGGGCGGTCGCTCTACCGTCTGAGCTAACCAGGAGGCTAGATATGGCAGATCAGTTCCGCGGAAATCCGCAAGGTAGAGGCCTCGAGTTCCACTCCCGGACAAGAATAAATCTATCTTCAACTGCGAAGCTTTCTCAGAAATGCGTATGTGTTTCTAGCTTCGTGCTCAAGGGAATGTTTCCCTTTCACGATCGACACACCTACACACTTTTCGCTCACCTTTAGGGAATAAAGGCGCTACCACGTTAAACTCTTTTCCGCATAGCTGCTATTGACACTCAGGTACAAAAACACTTTAAAAAACTGATAGAAAAAGTAAGAAGTTTCAAGTGATCTTTTCAAACACGCGCATAATCGAGAGATATAGCCTCACTTCTATGAAAAAGGAAAACACATGTACCATGAATAGGTATCGCGGCTGGCAGTCTATAATTCATGAAAATGAAATGCTCGCTTCTTTCGTATCTTCTGACATTTACTTTTGTTTCATGTACACTATCCAGCCCTCTTTCTTTATTTATTTTCTATTTCTTCGCCCTCGCAGTTCTGCTAATTTTCTAGTAGAGCTTTTCCTTTCTACATAGGTAGTACACATTTCCCGATCTGGATACACGTATATCGCGGCAACTGAAGGCACCACTGGGCTGAGGCTCACCGTCGGCGAGGGAGCGCCTCTTGCGCTGAAGCACCACCGCGGGCCCCGTGATGGTCTCTGGCGCCGCATACATGGGCTGCATGGCCGTTCCGTCGTAGGCGCCGTCATCGTATCCGCCCTCGCCACCAACAAAGCCGTCGTCACCACCTCCGAAGCCGCCTCCGTAACCCCCACCGAAGCCTCCGCCGTCGCCGCCTTCGCCGCCGTCAAAACCACCGTAACTACCACCGTCGAAGTCGCCGCCATCTTGGGCACACACCATCACCAAGGCGGCGGAGAGCAGCAGTGCGAACTACGCGCGCGGAGCGCCAGTGGGGCAAATTAAATGACATCACCAAAACAAGCATTCTGCGCAAAAACGTTTCACGTGCGACTCTCTCCCGGCGACTTCCTGCCAGGCACGTCTGCAATGGAAATGGCGTGAACATTGGCACGTCCACGTGTCGTCTTGCGCGAAATTTCAAGCGCAGTGACGCTCAAGTATGTGTCGAGCCGTCCTGGACTGCTATGTTGTAGCGGCGCCTTCCGCTCGATTCTATGCCACTCTTATCACCCACTTTTCACGGCCGGCTGATTCCACTGATAACGCGGACAGAGTGTCGCTCTGACCATTGAATCAGCGCGAAAAGGAATGGCATCGGAAAAGGTGCATCCCTACAAAATCACGGCCCTGAGTACGTTCATCGGGCGTAGCGTATTTTTCATGTACTTTGATTCAGAAATAGAGCCAGGACCCGGACAGTGTTGCGATTCTAACCCTTTACTGCGCTTCGCCTTCATTATCAGCAGGATTGGCACTATAGTTAACGGTGGATGGTAAGAAAGGTATGTGATCTAGCGAAAGAAGTGGTTACGTTATACCGACCCTTAGCGGGACATTTTGCTCTCAAGCGTTCGCGCCTGCTCGCGTAATTCCAAGCATGGCCAACGCACTGACCATGGAGCAAAACAATGCGCCATATCAGTGCAAGCCTTTACAAGGGCACGGTGGTTGCCGCATGCTAAGGCAGCTTACTGCAGTCTGCACTGTGTACAAGGCGAGTTTTGCTGCTGCTCTGGCTTCAAGTTACCTGCTGTTTAAGTGCCTCAACTATACCGCATTTCCACTAACTTCACAATATCGGGGCATACACTCTAAAAAGGTTTCAACTCTTTGGGACTTGTCTTGATCTACAAAGATCATCATCTGTCTTGCGAGCATTTCCTTTATATAACGCACTCGCTAAGGAACGTTACGTCACTCTGATACGAGCATGCCCTTCGTGGCCTGTAAGTATCGGGATGCCAGCGTTAAAGGGACACTATAAATAAAAATATTTATTCGCGCTAGATTGAAAGATTAGGCTTCTGTAATAACAAATTCGTCATTCGTGGTGAGAGCAGAGCTTTTGGAAACGAGAAAGTGACGAACAATGGCCCATCGGAGAGGCGCCACCTGTTGACGACTATGGAACTTCTGTGACGTCAACACTGAAGAGCGCTGACGCTCTTTAGTGACGCTGTCAGAGAAAGAGGTCACGCCAACTCGTCTGTTTTGGCACGGGCGGTTCAAATTGATGCGGGACCATCGACGGCAATTTTCTGCGCAGCAAAGTGACATGTTGGCACACAGAATACGATGATAAACTTCTAGACGAATAATATTTTGATCTATCTCGATTGAACATTTTCCTTTACCGTCCCTTTAAAGAAATGAAATGCATGCAAAATAAATGGGGACGAACTGAGCCCGTAAAGGTGCACATTTTTCTTAGGGGGTAGCTATACGGGCACAAAAGACGGACGTTTCCTCTTCTAACGCCTCAATGTTGCGCTTTGCAATGGGACATTAAACCCCACGAAAGAGTTCAGTGGAAGCTGAAGATGTCATTCCTGCTGTATGAAAGGAGCCCTACGCTTCAGATGAAGTGTTTGAATTGACATGAAGGGGTGAAGAACATAAATAAAATCAAATAATAAAAAATACAGAAAGGAGCTAGAAATAAACCAACAAATCAAGCCCAGATGAATAGCAATAGGCCCAAGAATGCCTACAAGTCCTGATAGGTGTAAGTGTGATAGTGATAGGCGATCGGGGCATTCGTGGCTCGGATTGCGTCCCCAAGTTTGTCCCAAGGCCATAGGAAATCACTATACTGTATCTTCCTCGTATACCAAGTAAAATACTTGGTGCTAATCGCGTGATGGTACCGCGGCGGCGGTGACACAGCACGTGCTCAATGTCACCGGGTAATTTGCACTTGTACAGCGGCGAGCTGAGTTGCCGGATCTTAATCAAAAATCTACTGTCTCAACCGATGAATGATGCCTCAGCGTGCTTGCCCATGCAGTCCCCAAGGGACGCTGTAGGTGCACTGACGGCCAATGGCAAAAAGAAGGGCGTACTGACGATCAGAGCCGGCCCTACAAATAACTTGCATTCATCTGATGTGCGCGACAAGAGCTCTGACGCCCTCACGGGAAAATTAAATCTCTGTAGTGGATTGCACACATCACCTGAATCTTAAACCAACATTTAGATTCAGTGCACATTACAACCCACGGAGACCAGGCCTGTTTCATGCCAGTTTGACAGCTCTGAACCTCACGTCTTTTTTTTTTTTTCTCTTCCTATCGTCGATTCACCATTCCAATTCCTTTTGTTCACGCCGCCCGATTCGTGGCCTATCCCCTCCAGTGGGTATGTTCCCCGGTTTCGGAGGTCGTAATCATCGTCATCAACGCAAAAACATATCGTTCAAGCCTGCTTTTCCAGTAACCCATAAGCGTATACTTGTGCTGCACTCAGGCCAACTCGCGCATAACACGCATGCTCGCCTCAATAGCGTGCCGCTGCCCCCACTGCTCCACCTCGCTCGTCCTCCGTCGCAGTGAAATGAGCCGGCCATCCGTTCATTTGTCATGTGACGCAGCGCGGCTCTGCTATGCCACACAACTCGTGGCTCTGTGCTTCCATCAGCCGACAACCGATGCGGCGCCAGGACGCACTCCTTCCTCCTGGCGCTTACTTGCTGCTGATCTCAGAGTTCCGTGTAACTCAGCGCAGCGCGGTCTCTGCACTTTCCTTGAACGCTAGAATCGACCCAGACTTTACTACGATCAGTCAGCAAAGTCGCCACATTCGCCGCCGAAATGAACCACCTTGAATTCGGGACGTGACGAGTAGACGGTTGAAAGCTCAGTTCTCACATGATGTTCTACGCAACCTGGTTCGACAATGCTCAAGCGAAACCTTCTCGATGTAATAATCATTTCTATGGCCACAAATCAGCCCTAGTGCCTCGTTCAGACCACTACGTCTCCATTTAAGCCCTCGTCGTCTGGGCGCGCTGTTATTCGATCGTGCCTTCCGCCGCACTCCGATTCGATACCGACATATGCAGCCCTCATAAACAACGAGAAACCTAATGGGCCTTGGCCTAAAGGTGTGCCGAGGTTCTTACCCTCCAGAGCGAAGCCATACCAAGGCAGGCTGTGACAATCCTCAACTGCGTCTGCTCAGCGTCCCTGCATGTCGTATATATACGAGAAGTAAAATCTGGCGCACCAAGTGAAGCGTGATTTTAAGCCCCCAACCCCCTGTGTCTTTCTCTCGTGTTCTGCTTTTCTGCACAAAACACAGACAGGCACCGGACTCATTAGGGGTTTGACGCTTTTCGAGCGTCTTCTTCCTGCTCGAGCCATGTGCGCGCAGTGACAGTCGCGAGAGGAAAACAAAGGTGCCATTTGCAACGCTCCAAGCGCGAGCCCCAGCTCCTTCATCTGCGCACGCCACTATATTCCCTCTCCATGGCCAGAAGAAAGTCCGTGAGCACGAGTTCCGCTTCACTGCAAATTTGGCGCCGAGCCGTGCTCCCTCAAGGACTGCAGAAGATAGCGCCAACCTTTCCTTTCTCATAACGAACCACTTCGTAGTTCACTGCAAAGGCCCTGTTTCCTGTCCTCGTCGCTACACCAACGCCTATGTATACGAGCGCCTTTCGCGCGACGACGTGTGTGCCACGCCAAGGGAGCGCCACATTCCCCACAAAAACTACTCCGCGATCGTTCGGCCACCACGAGAGTGGTGACTTTCAAACGTTCTTGTGGCATTATTTATCCCGCTAGTTCCAAGAAACCATACTTTTTTTCAAAACGCACTAAGGCAATAATTTTCATCGCACACGCATATACACCGCGGTTTGTAGCATTTATAGCACAATAATTTGTTGAAAGTGATCAATTTGCAAATTCACAAAGTCATTTGAAGCCAGAAGGACACGGTTTAGACAGATCCATGCACTACACCCATCATCTCCCATGCTGTCTGAAACGCCGCACCTGCCGCTCTCGTAGACCCCGTAGCGTCACAGTTCTGCCCATCGTGAAGGCTGCGATGTAGCGTCCTTTCATGTAATGAATTCTCCCTGTCTGTAAAAGCGGCTATATTTAGCATGTGCTATGGCAGCATGTCGCTGACTTTTGCGGCACCACTTGCTCTCAATATTTGCTTCCGACGTTGGTGTTTAAACTTGTGGCGCAAAGTTTATAGTTACTATTCGGATTAGGCACGCCTCCCATGCAAAGCCTTTAATTGATTGTTGCATGCGCGGCCTTTCCAATTAATTAAAATAATCGCTAAATACAATGCGATATATAGGAATAAAAGTTATTATTTAATGTTAGTATAGCGGCGTCGGGCATAAAAGGACTGGTTCTATGCATACTTGTTTAGCTACATTATAGGGTTTTACGTGCCAAAACCAGTTCTGATTATGAGGCACGCCGTAGTGGGGGACTCCGGAAATTTGGACCACCTGGGGTTCTTTAACGTGCACCTAAATCTAAGTACACGGGTGTTTTTCGCATTTCGCCCCCATCGAAATGCGGCCGCCGTGGCCGGGATTCGATCCCGTGACCTCGTGCTCAGCAGCCCAACACCATAGCCACTGAGCAACCACGGCGGGTATACTTGTTTAGCTATCTAGCACCGACCGACTAAGCTATTAGTTGGCAACCTTACGGTTCACCTCGTAGGAATTTAGGCCAGGTAATGCTCAGCCTCATTAGAACTTTTTGATGGGCTAGATTGTTGATCACGCTGAAGTAAAGCTGCAGCACGACATTTTAAAATTTTGTGGTGTTTTCTCGTGCCAGAACCACGATCTGATTATGAGGCACGTCGTAGTGGGGGGACTCCGGAATCAATTGTACCGGCTGGGTTTTTTAACGTGCACCTAAACACGGGTGTTTTCGCATTTCGCCTCCGTCGAAGTGCGGCCGCCGCGGCCGGGATTTGATTCCTCGTGCTAAGCAGCCCAACACCATATAGCCAATAATAAGCAACCACGGCGAGTCAGCACGACATCAACAAAGACGAGAATCCGTCTTAGTCACTTCAGCACAGGTTACGTTTGTTTAACACCACTTTTCAGGTCGGCACCAATTATGATATCCCTGCAATGGGCTAAATAGTATATGGAATGTCGTCTGCACACCAAGTTATCATTGTGCGAGAATAAGGAAAACCGAGGGGCTGAACATTTTGTTAGTCACAACTATAACAGCCAATGAAGCCACAGAAAGCATATAGGGGGAGCTTGTAAAAACATTATATATTAAAAGAATGCGGTCTTGTAACGTATAGTCACGTGGTTCTGGTCACGCAGCAAAGCCGCTGCTGATTATACAGCATCTGTTTTCAGCGCGTATTGTTGTCTGGATGCAAGTTATTAGGGAGCTTTAGAAATCGCCAATTCACACGGTTAGAAGTTGGCCACGAGCACAAGAGATCCAATTATAGATCGAGGTTTCGAAGACATGCAATGCCGTTAATTATATTTCTTGGGTGCGCAATTTATTAACCTTTCAATCATACCTTAGCACCTTGGCCAAGAGTATGCGCAATTCCAATGGGTTTGTAACGCGCTTTGCGAAATGACACCTCCATACTGAAGCTGAGCTAGTCGTGGAATATCGATTAAACAGAAGTACTCGGAAACATTGGATGTTTTCAATGTCTGAATTACTAAATGCGATTTCAAGCTGCCAAGTATAAAGTCGATATTTTTTAACTGTGTAACACTTTCAGAAGTCCAACGTCACTGGCAATCTTAAAATTTGCTGCGTTCTATTATTACCGTCATTTCATGTCATTCTTTTCCTTTTTTGTGGCTCTGTTAATTTATTAGTTTATTTTTTCTCGCTCTTTTTTTTTTTTTTTTCTTGAAGCACACGCCATGTACTTAGAGAGCTACGTACAGGACAGACAGAGTAACGGTTTGATGGAGACAGGAATGGCGGTGAGGACAGCCGGAACATCTTAACTTTTCTGCTAGACATGTGTTTCAACTAGATGCATGGGTTAAGTGCCGTATGTCTTATGTAATGGACAGGAAGGGAAACAGAGGATTTGTTGGCTGTATACGCTAAACTGCCCTACCAAGTGGTAGTGCAACGCACACGTAATGCTGTAGGTCACACTGGCGGCAAGTTGTCTTCCCGCCCACTTAACTTTAGCTTATTATTCCCACACTTCAATACCCGTCATCTCTATACGTGTCTTTTCTTCGTTCATGTCATTTAAGTGCGTAGCACTTTAGGAGCCCGGGCTGTCGTCGGCGTCAGATCGCGTGTGATCTGTTGTGATCACGCTCAAAAACAAGTGCTCGAAACAGGGTCAAAACAAGTGCAGAATTGATAAAAACCAGTTCAAAATAAACTAACGTGATTCAGAATTATTCATAATAACTTAAAAGACAGGAATAATCAAGCATTCGCTAAAAAAAAACAGAAATTCGTTAAAATGGCTCCTATCATCACCAAAGGCTTTGGCTCCATGTGCGTGGCGGTTTCCCACCAGTTGTGCCTTAGCACAGGTGCAAAAACGGATGATGAATTGCTAAACACAAGAAAAACACAAGATAAACAAAGGATAAAACAAGATAAACAGGAGGGAAACACGGGCGAATCACTGCTTCGCACTTCCCCAGGTTTCACGTTAGTGGAGCAGCATTAGCGCTGGATTTGAACTACACAAGCGCAGGATGCACAATTTTCTTTCTTTCTATTTTTTTTTTTGCCATGCCTTGTCTATACTTGAGAAACAACAAATAATTTCTCCTATGATTTCCTTAGTTTTATTATTTGTTAGTTTCATATTGTATGCCCTGTGTGTATCCTCCTGTTTATCATCGCATTTATCCGAAGTAGGTTTTGCCGTCAGGCAAACCTGTCTAGCTTTAATTAGAGTCTCTCTCGTTACTCCAGCCTGCCGTATACTCTCGGTTAGGTCATTAGGATTAAAGGCCACAACCACACAGTGAACAAGACTCACAACTCTAGTAGTGCTTACTGTTGGGCTAGTTGGCGCATGTGGAATAATAACGAATTTAGTGCCAAAAACACGATAACGGAGAGCGGAGGACAAGCACTCGTTCTGTCTTTATGTCCTCCCCTCTCTGTTACCGTCTTTTTGGCGCTAAATTCAATAATGTTCACACCACTCGGAGTTTCGCAACACTCAAGTACATAGCCACGTATGTCGTTCTCGTGAAGTACGCTAACAATGCAGCAGAAAGAAAACGCGCGTATATAAGTCGCTGTCACCGCCCTTAAAAGACCTGCACTAAAACGCCGCGCTAGCCGCCAGTGGTCTATAGCGCTGCTGTGCTCGAGAGGTCGTGCGCGTTCGATCCCGACCACCCAGGTTAGACAGCAGTTGCGTATACACTCTTGGCACCATGTTCGAGCACGCGCTGTATAACATAGATATGCGTCGAACTGCAGGGGCGGCGCGCCACAATTCACACAGCATTCTTGTGACAGTTCTTGGCAATTTTCCAGTCTTCTAGAAATTACTAGAAAGCACCCGCCGAACGTTTTCGTAGTGCAGTGACAGTGACTTTTTGTCTAAAGCAAGTGCTTTGTCGCTCAGCGTTTTCTGTGCGGAGTGTGATTACTGCACTGCGACAGACGGTGTATGTATACGGAAAGTTCTGATTCCATTAAGAAGCACATCGCACTATATATTGTGATGAAGGAGGCGAACGCCATGCACTGAAAATGATACACACCACCAACAGCAGCAGCACCGTGATCGCTAGACGGCGCTGAAGTTACGGCTCAGAGCGCCTGTTCCGGCCAATAAACCACATTTTAATATATATATATATATATATATATATATATATATATATATATATTATTTTGAACACTGTTTTGCGAGCACGTAGTTATTGTAAACATTTTTAACTCTCATGTATCGGTTTTATGCTGTCATTTGTTCGACGACGCCCCCCCCCCCCCCCTTACTCAATGCTCCCCTTGGGGCCTGTACTTTGAAACACAAACACCACACACACACACACACACACACACACACACACACATATATATATATATATATATATATATATATATATATATATATATATATATATATATACGCTCTTCCTGTTCTATGCCATATGTTTTGTTCACTTATTTCTTCAAGTTCGACAGATTACGTCAGCATCGCCTATTCCAAATTATTCAACTTCTTCAGATACATCACAGAAAGAGGCAGATATTACTTGCACGATAAATCACATTGCGAAGGTAGCTCATCAACAAAATTTCTCTTTGGAATACAATTTAGGACACACGTTGTAATTTCAGAAATGAAGCCGTGCATGTCACATACACTCAGCAGAAATTCCGAGGCTGCATGGGACGAGTTTTAAGAACTATGTCTGAAATATCTGCTGAAAAGTATAAATTGGCGTCGCAGTTAATTTAGTCTTGAATCGCGCGAGCTAGGACTTTGGAAAAACATTACTCTGAACGCCAATGCGTTTCTTAGCATCTTCTGTAGACGGATATGAGGAAGTTGTGTGGCGCACAGTATTTCTGTTAAATAGTTACTGCCTGTCTCCAATTCAACCATTGCAACTTGTACACTTAAAATAATTAGTAGAATTCTGCTAATGACGTATAGCAACATTCCGGAATTGTAGTGTCAGTTATGTCCTCCTCCCTGAATTAAGAGGCCGAATCACGCAGCCCGAGTTTTACGCATTTCGACAGAACGATCGACCGTTGTGAACGTAATATCAAGGCGTGCTTTAGAATTTCGCTAAAATATCAATCACCGTGTTCAAATCAAGTATATATCTCGACATTCGAGCGCCCTTTAGACTGATATTTGGACTCCATGTGAAACTGTTGCCCTAGCAGAGCAAGATCATAAACGCCGACGTGCATGGTACCGTGGTATGTATGTGTGTGTGTGTATATATATATATATATATATATATATATGTGTGTGTGTGTGTGTGTGTGTGTGTGTGTGTGTGTGTGTGTGTGTGTGTGTGTGTGTGTGTGTGTGTGTGTGTGTGTGTGTGTGTGTGTGTGTGTGTGTGTGTGTGTGTGTGTGTGTGTGTGTGTGTGTGTGTGTGTGTGTGTGTGTGTGTGTGTGTGTGTGTGTGTGTGTGTGTGTGTGTGTGTGTGTGTGTGTGCTTACAGGCGTCGATGACATAAGCCATGGAAGTCTGTGAATTATGCGGCGGCCGTGATGATGCCTAACCGTGAGGTGAGATGTTTATTAAATACAATAAAAAGTTAAGAAGGAGGCCAACATCCTGTAATTTCGCTCACTGAGTGAAAAAAAACGATATTTTGAACATGATTATCTTGACCGCAATCAGTTTATAATCTCTTCAGCATGAAGTTCTATGTTTATACATACCCGCCGCGGTGGCTCAGTTAACTAAGGCGTTGCGCTGCTGAGCACGAGGTCGCGGGATCGGAATCCCGGACGCGCCGGCCGCATTTAGATGGAGGCGGTCGAAGTGCAAAGACGTCCGTGTGCTTGCGTTGTAGTGCACGTTAAAGAAACCCAGGTGATCAAAATTAATCCGGAGCCCTCCACTAAGGCGTGCCTCATAATCAGAACTGACTTTGGCACGTGAAACCTCAGAAAGAAGTGTATATATATAGATGGACAGTGCAGAAATACCAATTGTGCTTGATATCTTGTTTTTAGGCATTACAATTTGCTGAGAATAAAAAAAAAAAATCAGAGAACGGCTATGTACGCGTAAGTTTCTTCCCGCACCAAATTGCGCTTAAGCGCGCGAATTTTCCGGTTAAGTACTAATTCTCGATAGTAGGTATATACGCCGTACCTTTTTCGGTGTCTATTTTTGTCGCATGCAATAAATAGAAGCCAGAGACGCATACAGGTATACAGTAAACGTGTTTATTTCTGCAGCATATTCAGCCGCCTTGGCACCAGGACAGAAAAAAAAAAAAGCACAGGAACTACATCTCCGAATCCGGAAGACGTCGGCACGATTTATCCTTGAGCAAACGTCCGCGCAATGTAAAGTTGCGACAAGCCTGCGGAATGAAACGCGCAGTTCTGTGGTCGAGAAAGGCGTGCCGAAAAGCGCGACCCGCGTTCATATATGACCAGCTGTATAGACCTGCGAATGCCGCTAACTTACTTCTTCCAGCCGAAACGCTTTGCCTCGAAGCTTGTCTGAAAGACTGACAAACGACAGCGCGCAGCCAGAGAGAACGTGCATCTCGATAGTCTCAACACGTTTGGGCAGCGCGAATGCAGACCGGTGTCGTGGGAAACTGTGAGAAGCTCAGAGATCGGTGGGTATCCTTAATGCTCGAGCGTATTCCACCGCACGTTCTTTGGAAAGGCGGCGCTGCAATTACAGTTGGCAGTGCAATCGTGAGTGGATGTTTGCTCGACGAGAGACAGCCAGGAAGCACAGCCATCGCGGAATGCGTCCGCCTTGGGAGAGTTTCCGTCGCGGTTTCACAGAAGTTGACGTCACGCAGCTGCCTCTTGGCGAGCTACGATCGCGTATATGAGACCGTGAGGCCCTGCGCGCTGTCGGGCCGTCAAGCCCCTTGATCGACGCTCTTCCGAACTGGTCGGTGGAAAACGTCATGCAGGGGCTTTATCGGGCCGGAGTGATACGCGAACAGGGAAGCATAAGTGTGGAGCATCTCACGTGCGCGACCTCACGTATCCGCCGCCAAAGATGCTGCTATAGCCTCAGAACTGAGCGTCAGAGTGGGAATAGCACATAAACGCGAACGCGCGTTCTATAATTTGTTGACGTCGGATAGTGTGCGGCGGCTGCTGCGGTGCTCCTTAGAAGGGGAACGCCACAACTGGCGGCAGAAAGGGTGCGTGGTAGGGCCACTTGAGCTGGCCGAAGGGAAAACCCGCGTGGCTCAGTTGCGCAGAGTGGAAGAAGGCCGACGCTAACGCGGGGTTCGCGTAGAATGCCGGGTGGAAGGCAGCCGGGTGGCGTGGGGCGAAGGGCAACTGGGGCACACCGGCGGGGAAGTACCCGAACGCGGTCGGCGAGAAAGGCCTCGCGGAGGCCACCTTGAACGGGAATCCCCCGTGGAAAGCGGCCACCTGGAAGCCTCCGGGCCTTCGGTGGAAAGGCACGGCCGGTGCCGGGTGGTGAAAGGCTGGCCCGACGATGTGCACGTCTGCTGCGTCCACGTAGAACGGGTACCTGGGCAGATCGACCGTGCGCCTCGGAGGGGTGCCGCCGCGGTGGGCGCCGGGCCTTTTTGGAGACGGACCGGAGGATTCCCCGCCGATCTCTTTGGCAGCCGGAGGAGGAGACTCCGAGGGCACGGATGGAGACGGCGGGAATACGGGAGGCCTGGGCTTGGTGCGGCGGCGAGGAGGCGGCTTCGCGCTAACGTCGTCCGCATCGGTCAAAACTGCGGGCGGGGCAACGTCGCCTCCCGCATGGGCACTGACGGGTGTGTCCGTGTCTTTGGCGGCACCAGGCTGCTTTTCGATAGGCTCGACGCTCACTGGAGGCACCACCGTCGAATGACCCGACGTGGCGCTCGTCGACAATGCTGCAGGCACATCCGCGGTGCCTTCCGGTGTCGCAGGTATCTCGGCGAGGCTCACCGTGGGTTCTGCAGTAGCCACGGCCTCTTCGTCCTCGTCGGAGGGCTCGTCTGCCGCCGCGCTGGACGGTTCGTCCGCCGTGAAATCCACGGGCGGCAGAGCAGCGACCGGCGGCGGGCGGCTTATGGTGGCGCCGGCGGGGTCCTTCATGGGTTCCACCCCCGGCTCGTTGGTGCGCACGTCGGCGCGGAATCCTTGCGCGTCCGCAACGTAGTTGACGACGCGGACGCGGCCATCGATGTCTCGCAGCCCGTACGACCCAACCTTGACTCCATTGGAAGCTCTCCTCTTTGTGGAAGCTGCTGCCCGAAGAATGCACTACGTCGTAGCCGAATCTGTAGTTTCCTTGGCTCTGCAAGGAGCAAGAAAGGGGCAACGCTTTGCTTGAACACGGCCACTGGATAAAAAAAAAAGGTCACCTTTTTTTAAAAAAAATGCTTATCCCATACAGTGCGCGAAAGAAGCAGCAATTCACGCGCACCGAGTACATCGGTAGCTGGCATCACCTCGTTACCGTAGTATATGCATATACGTATAAGTGTGCGCCTGCATACGCAGCATGTAAGACGCTGCTTTTGGTTAAAAAAATATTTCATTAAATACAACTGAAAGGAAGTAAAAAGATGGCCTAAAACAGCATCAAATTTTCACGAACACAGCATTAATTTCGACACGAATATTGGATTGTTATCCCGAAATCGTTGCTGCCGACTGCTCCATGCAGACGAAATTCGCTATGCTCACACTGAATTCACCAATGACATTATTTAAAAGAGAGGAAATAATGGTAGCGACTACCATGATCACAGACATCACATGATCAAATGAATATAAATGCAAATACTCACGTCCTGTGTCTTGAAGTGCGTACTTGTGCCGGTGCGCGTTGCAACCCTTTGCTGGCTCACCGAACCGCCGCTCGCAAATGCAAGGACAGTCACCAGTATCAAAACAGGCTGCGAATGTGAACGCCAAAAATTAGGGCGATGAAGAGCACCGATCGCTATGCAATTCGCACACTTGTAACCTTTGTTTGACGTCTTCGTGGTAACAATTATGAAGGCCTTCCAGGCCCACAAACTTTACAATGGAACAGCGCGCCTTATACCATATTCTGGCGCATATAAGAAAAAAAAAATCCTCAGGTCCTCTCATGCACATTGATGACATTCGGTGACACTGCTTCGATCAACACATGATTTCACGCCTATCTCCGGTAGGAGCCGCCGACGTGATCGACATCATCGGCGAAACGTTGAGCGCTGCCCCCTACAGAGATTTGAGCAAAAGCTTTTGCAAAGCAAAATGCCGCCCGCACAATTAAAGTTGTCAGACAAAATGATAAGCTGGTCGTTTTGACTACCCCACCTTTTAAGCACAGATAATGTCGACCACAGAGCTGGCGGACACCGGCGCGAAAGGTGCCAAACACAATTATATTTGCTTGCAAGTCCCCCAAAAAAACCGTAGCACATATGTTGAGCACCAACTGGGGCATCAGCATGTGCGTCACAAAATAGACTTGCCGACCGTGGTCTAACTACGCAGCTTTCAGCTGTGAACATTTCTTTAACCTTCGACGACAGCGTGCGTTGTGGGCAACGAGACACACGAATCGCATATGAGTCGTACATGGGTGTCTTAGCTGATGTAACCCTCAGAGCAGAGTATAGCAGACTAGAGGATACCACCTCACGACAACCTCTCTTCGTTTTCTCCTCTCTCTCTCGCTAGTTACTGCAAGTATACAAGCACATGAGCGACAAGCCTGAGGCTCATGCCCTTTGGAGCGCATCGTCACGCGTCATATTGGAGTCACATGGTCAGCGTCCTGAACCAGTGTAGTCGCTCTCGACTCTATACGAGTGGTCTCCGACGGCCCGCGGACGCCGTGACGCGTCGTCCACGGCGTGGTCCCGCACAAGAGGCGCGGTCATCGCGCTCAGCTCACCTTCATGGTGCGCGGTTCCGTGCACCGCGCTAGCTGTCCTGCTCGTGAGAAGAAGCCTCTGCCGGCGCTCGCATTAGCCTGCGCGCAATGGGCATCCGACTTGCCCCTTTATAGAAAAGCACACCGGCGCACACAAACATAAGCAAATAGGCGGTCACGTGACGCTCCCGTGTAAACGGCCTGAGACAGCGTCATCACCTCGCCAGGAAGGAAGCGCCGTTCAAGTTCATCCCTCCTCGCCGCTCGAGCGGCTTTCGCTGGAGCGGCGAAGACGAAAACAAGCGTGGCCAAAGACGGGGTGGGAAGCCGTTGCTCCTTCGCCGTCACAACCGGACAGGCCGCGCCTGCGGACGTGAACCCCGGCGGTCACTGCGCGACCGGCGGCAGCATCCATTAGGCGATCCCCGCCCATTATGCGGCGCCCTGTCACGATGTGCGCGCAGCGATGCGGCCCTTCCTCGTGGCGACACCGCGAGGGAGTCGAACGCGGATGTCGGCGCGCCCGCGGGCTCCGACAACGATCGGTGCGTCGCGTGCTGTCTCGCAAAAACAACGTTCGTCATCCGGAAACGGGACGATCCTGCGTTTTGCTCTTCACATACGATAACGGGTGCCTTCTGTGCAGATTCCACTTTCGGACGCACACTTGGCATACCAACACCTTCGGTACTATTGCTGCACGCTCAGTCATGACCGTACATTTGTCATTAAAAGCTCAGACCGAGTAGTCATTCGGGCCGTGTCTCGCCTGTCACGTGACGTATTTGTTTATTGCATATAATTGGACTGTCTTAAGATCACGATATTCTGTCCTTGATATGGTCGGTCTCAGTGTGCTGCAAATGCTTGTGCAGACGCTCGGTCTGGATGTGAATCACAGTGCCACACCTCGGTGAACTTTGCTAGCCGTTCGCACTGCGCGACCGCTACAGGTTGAAAGTGATTCTTGCAGTGAGCAAGAAGAAATGAAAAGCCATAAAGAATGTACTGGTACATGCGGGAAGACAAGCAAGAGAGACTGCCACCGGAGCATTGACAATTAATGCGAGTTGACGTCCAGGCCGCATGCATATAAGCTGGCAGCGCGCAGCTAGAACCTCTCCATCTTCCAAGTGACGGAAGAGGGCAATCGACGCAGCTTCCCCCTCCTCCCCGGCGCGACAAGCTTCGAGCGCAAAAGTGGTCGGAAGCGATGCTGTTCCTGGCAGATTTCGAGAAACCACCGCTGCAGACGCATCGCTCGTTGTTGCAAGCAAAACAGCGGCGACCTTGAACACGCTCCTCGGAGTGTGTTACGCTTCACGGTGTTGCTCCCGTTCGTCTGTCGTTCGTGCTCGTGCCTCTTCGCCGTAAGCAGTCCTAAAACCGTGCAGCACTGCGAGACAGACTGCGGCGCGCAATTTCACTGATCCGGTTATAGCCATGCTCGCCCCGACTTATACAAAAGGACGAGACGCGATTAGCGGTTATTGCAAAACTTGTCAATGGTTCAAAATAGTTTAGCTGGCCCCAAAGAACCCTCTTCTAAAGAGTAAGTGTTGATTTTACCTGTACCCGTGCTGCGGAACTTTGTCATAGTCGTGCCATTGCACATATATTTACCCAAATATCATACGCATTCGTATTTATATTTTCTGCGTTCTTGCCACTTCCACCTCTCAGCTGGTGCTCTTCAGGTGTTAACCTACACGGTGCGGTCAGCAGCCCTTTCCTTTTCCCTGGTCCTTTCTTTTTCCTTCAACAAACAAGCACAAACACCTCCAACCACCAAATCAATAATAGCAACTTGTGTAACAGCGCGAAAAATAACAAGGAAGGGAGGACGATAGAGACCTAGTGAAAAGAGCGCCGACTTCCAACTGTTTATTCTACTGACGATGCTAGGCATATGTACACATACGAAGCGTCAGCAGTAAAGGAAAATCAAGGAAAGAAGGAAAGAAACAGCATGAATGACACAAGGTGATATCAACATGGACCCAATCTCCAACCATCTAAAAACCTCTAAAATCTGCACATGGCAGAAATGTTTAGCTCTTTTTCTGCAAGATCAGCTGAGCATGCTTAAAATTAAAGACCCATTCCTAGTAAAGAATTCCACGCAGGTTGCTGAACACTTGCTGCAGCATAAGAATGCAAATGTGTCTGCCTTTTCTGTAGATATAAAAGACCTTTTCTACTCTTTACCGCAATATGCACTAATATCGTGTGTTGAGCAGGCTATTACAGGTTAGGTGCCGTTTCATTTAAAAACAGTTGTGGAGTATCCGTTAGCGTTTTTTTTTAATTGCTTGAGGTGTATCTGAGATCCACCTTTGCCACTTGGGACAAAGGTATTTACCTGCAAAAACGCGGAATTTGCATTGGGTCATGTATAGCCCCTGTCCTCAGCGACCTGTTTTTAGCTATGCACGACAGGAAGATCAACGCATGTCTCGATGGAACTAGTGTAATCAAAGTTTTTAGATTTGGGGACGACTTTCTAATTATCATTGACAACACTAATGCAGATATTTACGACTCAGTTGGAACGTGCTTGATATTTTCAAGCACAACTTAACCCCCTTAATTTTGACGCATGAACTGCCTCAGAAGAATTCGATTAGGTTTTTAGAATTACGACTAAAGTTTTTTTTTTAATAATCACGTATGTTGGGGTTATGAACCGAGAGCAAAAATTTAAAAAAGCTTTATTGCCGGCTGTATCTGCTCACTCAAAGCTCGTGAAGCGTAGCATTGTTAAGTGCTGCTTTACTAATGCTCTAACAAAGTCTTGTGAACGTATGCTCCAAGAAAGCCTAGCACTTCAAAATAGACGGCGGTCTCACGCGGGATGCCCGAATCCCTGGTGGTCTCCGTGGCTGAGGGCTTGTTGCAAAAAAATGAGAGCAGTTGGCAATCTGAGAAGAAAGATGTGGCAGGTTCGGACGTGCGCGGGAAAATAGCCGTTATTCCGTACATCCACCAAACTTCCCGCAATCTAAAGAAGATTGGCAAACGCGTAGGCGTTGATGTTGTGTTTTCAGCTCCGCTAAAACTTTCAATCCTTTGCATGAAAACAAACCCGAGCAATATCAAATAGAAGACATCATGCAAGATTCAACACCAGGATCAAGTTTTGTCTCTTGTGACGAGGGTGTACTATATCGCGTGCCGTTAGCTTGCGGACGCGAATACGTTGGACAGACTGACAGATGCATAAACACCAGACTAAGAGAGCACAACAAGAATGTAAGTGACGGTAATCAGGGCCAGCTTGGGTTACACTGCCGTAAATGTGGTGATAAGACTACGCGTCGTCGTACCAAGCCATGCAAGCCTAAGTTCAAGAAAAGCGGGATTGTATCTCGACACAGAGATCAGTGCGTCAGAGAGATAATTGAGACGGTTAAGATTGCTCGTGCGGGAGAAAGGTGTGTGTGCATGCCATCACTAACACTGACCAAGGAAGAACTAGGGTTTTTAGATGGCTGGTGATTGGGTCCACGTTGATATCACCTTGTGCCATTCATGCTGACTGATGTTTATTTCCTTCTTTCCTTGCTTTTCCCTTCCTGCTGCCGCTTCGTATGTGTACGTATGCCTAGCATCGTCAGTAGAATAAACAGTTGGAAGTCGGCGCTCTTTTCACTCGGTCTCTATCGTCCTCCCTTCCTTGTTATTTTTCGCGCTGTTACACAAGTTGCTATGAACCAAGTAGCCCAGCAAGCCACCATTCTGCAATAATAGGAGATGAGATGTATTGCTCGGTCATTGTTTCCACGACTGCGCGAGTGCATTAGCAGCCACAATAGACGGACCAGGCAGTCGCGAGCCGTTCCCTTGCGCGTGTCAAAAGTGGCGCGATCTCTTCATTAGCTACAACGCAGCAGCTCGTGCTGCACGGTTTTAGTGCTAACTAGAGCCCGCATGGGGAGCGTCATGCCAACGAACTGTCGAAGAGGAGGATGGGTGGCCCGATCGAGGTTCCACCTGGAGCGATTATGCTAATGCCGAGTCGCCAAATATGCGCAGGCGTCGCCCACCCTTTGGCAGCGTCTGACATCTCGGGGAGCGCCCGTGTCGTGCGCGTGCGCGCTCAGTCGCCGCCTCGCGCAGCTCTACGCCCGGTCACCAACCTCGCGCCGCCACACTCTCAGCGATCGGCTCAGCGAAGGAAAGAAAGTGCGCAAGAAAGCGCCCTAATGCTTGTAGGACATCGAGCAAGAATCACGAAAATACTCTGACATCCGCCCCATATTATTTAAATACGATTAGCATTAGGCTGTATGGTGATGTAGAACGTCGTTGCGGCTTGGTTTTCGGTGCATTACCGCACGCCTTGTTGAACACTATGGAAACAGCAGCTGAGCCGAGTTCCCGCTGAGTTTCGATATCAATAACGGTGCGAATTTCCGTGCACCACTGATATACTTCGACCAGTTACTGGGCTAGACAGTTTTCTATCAGTCGTATGAGAACATTCACACAAGTTTGCATAGACCGAGATTGAAGAATTCGAGATTTCTGGTTCAACGGACATTTTATTTATTTATTTATTTATTTATTTATTTATTTATTTATTTATTTATTTATTTATTTATTTATTTATTTATTTATTTATTTATTTATTTATTTATTTATTTATTATTTATTTATTTATTTATTTATTTACATTTTTCTCACACCACATGATGCTCCGCAATAGCATGCCGAGGCGTATATACTGATGCGCGAAGGAGTCAGTGCATATAAAGAGATACTGGGTCTGCTTGAAATTATTTGCACACAGGCCCTGCCTGCAGTCTGCCTCATGTAAGCGTCGTTGGTGGCAGGGCTATCGAAAGGAGTATCAAGGCAGCGAGCTTGTCTCAACGCAAGAGTCCTTCGTTGAATGAAAACGGCTCGAACTGTGTGGGACCGCTTTTCACGCACAGAATTCCTCAAGTGCAAACGAATAATATCATCCAGCGTTGCTCGATCGCAGACATCCCGAGAAGAGACCAACTTTGGTTATATCTGTCACCACGCATTGTAAAGATGTTACCGCCATATCAAAGCAGAATTAGGCAAGCGGCCTATATGTCTATATAAGCCGAGCATTACTCTCGCGTCGCCTTTCGGAACTCGTGCATACGTTTCTTTACAATTATGCATGCAACGTCGCGATATAACTATACCTATGGGAAGCAAAAAAGAATATGCCTCTCGCTGCAAGATCGCATCGCCGGCGTGGCTCTCACGTATCCGAGTCGCATGCCAGTACTGACCGCGAACACTCGTAACCTCGCAGGAGTTGTATGTGTTTGACGATTGGCGCAATCGCCTATCCGAACAGTCACAGGGAATAAAGTGCAGTTTACTCGAGGGCGTGAAGCTAGCGCCGTTATAGCGCGCAGCTTCACGGTCAGTCAAACACGTGCCGAGTGAGTCTGCGACGCGTCCCCGCGGAGAGCTGTGTGGATACGATTTCTGTGAGGCACATTGCCGCTTTGCGCTCTGCCAAGCCGATCGGTATACTAATCATATGCGGGAGCTGTTCGTGTTTAACGCAGTTTAACGTGTGTAAACATGTCGCGGCGGGACGAGCATGGAGCACATCGATGTTTACATTACTATAGTCATTCTATGACTATAAACCTTCTGAATGTGAAGGCACTACGCGTAGCATGCCGCTCGACGAAAACTTGAGAAGCGCACTCAAGAACAAGTTAGTGGGAAAGCTCGACCGTAGATGTTTAAGTTACAAATGTAAAATAGCGTGTTCTGTACGTCATCAGATTCGCACATCGTTTACCGAGCCGTCGTTTACTCACTGGCGTTTCCGATCAAACACGTGATCAAACATGGCAGGACCCATGCCGTAGCACCGCAAAGTCTAGCAGCCGCGAAGGAAGCGATCCAAGATGCGGCGGAGCAACAACATACTTGAATAGGACTTGTTGTTGGCCGAGTTAACACAGGTTCTTCTTAGTAGAAACAGCACCAAAACAAGGTAACAAATAACTACATGCACCCGCACAGTGCCAAGCCGACCTTACAAACTGTAATTCTGCCTACATACAAGTGCTCGAATGCCAAGCGATGTGTCTCGCGAGAAAGTGTGAGAAACGCTTAGTATCATAAAAATGATGAGGTGACATTTAATGCAGTCCAGTAACCAATGTTTGGGAATCGAACCACAGCTCCCCGTTCGTTTAGTGGCGTAGCTGTATGTGAGGACGAGGCCTATAGATATATAGCAGGGATTTTCCAAGCATGGAGTCGTCCAGCCGAACAAGCTGGGTCGAATGCGACAGGTCACAAAACGACGCAGAAGAGACAGGTCATCACGCAACTTTCTCCATTGAAGCTGGCAGAGAAACAGATATATGTAAGGACAGATACTTCCCGTGAACGATATGCTGGCCCTCCGACGCACGTCAACGGCAGCTGATAAAATATCATACTGGTCATTATTGCCAAGCAGCTTACACTGCGAGCAAGGATTTCTGATGTTTACTACATCATCGTACACACACCATTCGCTGAAGCACGTGATACCCTTGTGGTGCTGTTGTCGTCCAAACTCGTCGCCAGACGTCTCTTTCCAGCGCGACGCCCAGGAAAAGAACACGGGTGACTCGTCGAAGCATGTGGTCTCTCAGGTTCAGCAGTTCCAACCAGGCAGTTCAGGAAAAAAAATGAAATACTTCTCTCCTTATCATGCTTAGATTTTGTAGACGAGCTTGACTGCCCCATGCGCTATGCGTGCTACATAGGCAGGCGATCATGCTGGTATCGTCACTAACACTTAACTGACGTTCGGCCGCAAGCAGTTGGTTGAGCGAGAGCAGCCGAGGCAATTTTTAACGAGCAAGATTGACAAAACATCGCAGATAAACAGCATCGCTTCACTCGCTTTTCTTCCAAGGTCTGAGAAAGACACTTGCACGTAAAGACGCAGGGCAAGTGTTGAGAGGATGTCTTCTCTGTAACGCTAGATGCGGCTCATCGGATCCAATACTGCATGCTGTAGAAATCCAGCCCTGCACTTAGGCAATGTTACATTGCACTCTACAAATGAATTGAACATTGCGTAGACTGACGTCTCCAGAAGCTACGCCCCTCAAGAGGTTAGTGGTACAAGGCGGTACAAGGCGCGAGGTGAGACGCATCATTCCCTGGCTCCAGAACTGGCGCCACATGTTGGCACGTCACTTGTCCATATAGTGCAGAAGCTCGTAATTTGTTTGACGAGTAGCGTTGAAACACGTCTTAAATCTGCGATGGACAGTTGCGCGTAGACGACACTGTTAATAGTGCCGATTGGACGGGGCTGTAGCCAGCTTCACTCGCAAGGTGATGCAGCCAAACGGCGCTCTCCTAGTAATTACACGTTTTCGCTCCCCTTTCGCTACATGCTGCAGACGCCACGGGGCAACGGGTCCGATCTTGACGGGGTCGATTGCCCTTGGAGAGGCATTCCCCGTAGCGGCCAAGGCCATCAGTGGGCCACGCCACGTGTACGTTCGCGGCCTCCGCCACTTAAGGCCGTGCGAAACAGACCCCTGCGAACAGACAACGCATTTTTGGAGCGCCGATGGTCGTGGTGCAGCAGCTGCCTGGAAGTCCGCCTGCAGCGTCTGTTTCAGAGATATGAAACGTCTGAGGGTCCACTAATTGACGAAGAATCAAAAGCAGAAGCTGCGACAGATTTCTGTTCGAATGACCTTGCAGCCTCCTGAAATGCTGCACGCACAATCGTCGACAGTCTTCGCAGAGCAGCACATTTCGTTTCGTAGTTTAGGCAGGACTAATGTGTAATAATGTGCCCACCCAACTCGATCGTTCCCTTCCTTGCAGGCTCAAGCTGGCGTGTACGCTGGTCACGACTCTAACCGAAAGGCCAGTACACCCGGAAGCTGTTTGGCTAGCTTAGGTTACATTAGGTTATTAGTCTTTCAAACAGGCTTTCCCTTTCCGCAATGAGTGACATACGAGAAAAGAAGCAAGGTGAAGCTCGCATCATGTTTCGGACTGGGAGTCAATCGCTTTGTTAAAGAGACACTAAAGAGGAACAATCACTCTACATCGATGAAGCATTCTTCTAAAACTCTGTTTTCATCAACTTCGCTGTAATAGGATGATTATTAGAAGAGAATTAAAATGAAGGTTCAAGTTAGGTCCAAGTTCTTTTTCTCGAACTTCGCGCAGAACCTCCAGAGCTGGTGCGTCAGCGTGGCCCGGAATTCAAAAGTATTTATTTGCGGTAAGGTCGTTGTGGTGGCGGGACAAGGTTACCATTGGAAACTTGCCAAGTGCAGTCATTGGGGCTCTTGCGACACTAAATTAATTTAGTCAACTTTTACAGATAAATAATTAACCGAACTTCTACTCGGTTAATGCGCGAGACTCGCGGCTAGCCGTTTACGTATTGGTAGTTCATAATCTTTTTAAACACTGAATTTTATTGTTGCCCTACACAGAATATATTATAAACAATTTGTTTATTGCGAGCATTTTATCCTCTCGTGTTTATAATGAAATGGTTAGCAGCGCTCTTTCCCCAAACGCAACATGTGCTTTGCAAAGGCGCCCCTCGCGCTACCCTCTCAACCATATCTTAGATCTCTATAATTAATTAATCTGTATACCATACATAGAGAATATTTCAGTGAGCACTCACGTAAATAATATAAATATATAACAGCGGGTAGAACAATAAAGTGTAGAACACGCAATAATATCAGTGTAAACATGTTTGAAATACCTTGGAGAGAAATGGTGCACTTAAAAGCACAGACTGGCCTGTACAAGAAAAAGAATTTACCTATTGGTTTCTTTCCGCAAGACGTAATAAAAACAGGAGTTATTGTTACCTCTCTTCACACAAGACGTTAACTCACAAGATTAGCGTGCCGGCTTCCTTGGGCCAATATTTGGATTCAGGACCCCTGCTATTGCCACAGCCGACGTAGTAGGGAACTGCAAGGAACTGAAAAAGAAAGAAAGAAATGTACAACTGCAAATACATTGTGAATGTCCGGTTAGTATGAACATGATTGTAATAACTTAGAATGTCATGCACAAGCAATAGCGTGTGAACGAACGAAACAGCTTAGCTAAGTATTGAAGGTCTTAATAAAAAGTGCTGGCGGCGTGTCAAGTATAGCTGTTTCTTTTCGATGTATCTGCGGTTCCTCTACGACCACGGAGTACATCTTGCGCAATGTAGCTGCTGCATGAGTCAATAAAGTTCCCGTGATTAACTAATTTTCAGAAGCGGCCGGTGTTACTCACAGAATAAGAGAACGCCAGATTTCACCGATTCTGTTGGGCACATGTATTTCATGCATAGCTCACTTCTTGTTAAGACTAAAGGAACGGGCAGTCATTTTTTAATTTTTTCGCTTCTCAGAATTAGAAACACAAATCAAGAAGTTTAAACCACCTCCGCTGCACAAAAAGGGGGAAAAAATCAGGGTCCAGATTCACAAAGCTTTCCTTTCGTAAGTTGGCTTTGCCATTGGCTGGCCGTATTCGCTAACGATATGTCTGGCATCCTGATCGGCTAATAGTGTTTCTTACGAAAAATTCTTGCGTAAGAAGTTTTTGTGAATTCGGGCCCAGTTAAAGAATTATGCATAATAACTTGGAAATGAGGAGCGAAGATTCTACGTTGTTGTTGTTGTTGTTGTTGTTGTTGTTGTTGTTGTTGTTGTTGTTGTTGTTGTTGTTGTTGTTGTTGTTGTTGTTGTTGTTGTTGTTGTTGTTGTTGTTGTTGTTGTTGTTGTTGTTGTTGTTGTTGTTGTTGTCGTCGTCGTCGTCGTCGTCGTCGTCGTCTCAAAACACAAACTCGTTCACACGAGGGGGATTGGCCACACTGCATTAAGTCAATAGCAAAGCGTGGTGCACTCAACATAGACGAAATTCTCTTACTTTTTTGCTTAATACAGCATGGATAAAGACGCCGAAGAGTTACAGAGTCTAATATCATATTATAGTTTCTCCCAGTATTTTCTTTTGTTTTCACTTTTTTATTCTTTCTACTCCTCGAATAAGAAAATCTCTTATGATAACTCTTGCCACCCGGTTCCTGGCCTTAGTGGGAACGCGCCACAAAAACAAATCATCAACATCTTCATGATCATCTCAGTACATTTCTTTTTCGTAGGTTAAATAAGAAAAATAGGATGTTTGTGCTAGTGTATTTCCTGTATCTATTCAATTCCCCGCAATGCGCATGTGCCACATTACTAAGGACCTCTGAAATTGTAATGTCAGTATTCTTGCTTCTCGCGTTCCGCTTCCCCGTTTCCGGCCGGAATGTGTAATCAACAAGAATACTTTATTGCTGACTCCATTGCGCAGCTTCTGCAATTGCTTGGAAACGATAGTCCAATAGTTTTCTTCTCACCAATTTCTTTTTTCTTTTTTTTTCTGCTGCTGTTTTGAGGCTGGCTTCAAAAACCGCTCACACCACTGTTTCTATCAACTCTTTTGTTTTTACCATTATGTCCATTTCGTTTGTTGGCGCCCTGTATGCTCTACGTTTTCATGATAACTGCCGTCTGCTATTCCATTTATTCTTTTTATCTTTTTCGCAGCATGTTACACTCTATTCCCTCTCTTAGTACTTGCTTTCAC
The DNA here is from genome assembly GCF_013339745.2 of Dermacentor silvarum. Lineage (NCBI taxonomy): Eukaryota > Metazoa > Arthropoda > Arachnida > Ixodida > Ixodidae > Dermacentor > Dermacentor silvarum. The sequence goes on from NC_051161.1 coordinate 7,013,388, forward strand.
TATTATGTTCTTCGCAGCAGCTGTTGCCAATGGATGTCATTGGGGGCGTAGTGCCCTTCAAGCCAACGTTGTTGTTTGCTTTTCTGTCACGTTCCCAGCATCCCACGTATGAAATAATACGAAATAAAGTTGAAGTTGAGCAGCACTTGAGTGTCAGCAGTAAAACTCAAGTTCGGTGTTTCTGTATTTGTTCATGCATTAAAATATGTTTCATTGGCAATGATTCAATATACTATGAAATCTAGGTTGTCATTATCAGTTTATCTGCTCGAAGACTTAATCTACATTCTACGGGGGTCATTCTCCGTTTCTCTGCTCGAAAACTTAATCTACATACTAAAAGGTTTAAGCGTGTTGTCTAATTTTGTGAGGAAATGTGTGGTGCAGTTATCGTCGGAGAGGGATTCGGTATTTGATGAAAGCTGGAGACGTTTGCCTGGCTGACGGCCTAGCATGCTGCTCCAGGTGTTGGGTGAAGATTACGATGTGCACGTGAATAATACAAACCCACAAACGGCACATACATCTACAGACATGCACACACACTCATACTCTTCATAAAATCTCAATAAGGCTCATCGTTCTCAAAATATATTACAGTTTCGCCATAAGGCCGAAGCAATGAATGCGATAGCAACATGTTAGAATATTACGCGAAGTGTAAGACTCGTACCTGTAGTGGCAGTATGAATTGAAGTATTAAACTTAAACCTACTAAGTAAAAACGAGCTGTTGTGCTACTGGTCCTCTGTCTGAATCCTGCTATCAGACCATTTCATTTATGTTTATTAATTAAAGCCAGCGTCTTTTTTAGCGACTTTACCCCCACTTTTCCGTTCGGATATGTATCGAACTTCTTCCCTGGGCCGATCCCGGAGTTAGTGCACAGCCGCGCCAATAAAATAACATCACGTTCACGTTTGAGCTCTGTTATTGTTTCGCACTTTTAACATTTAAGTCTGAGAATATTTAAGATAAAAGGCATGCGCTGTCGGTGTTTTTTTTTTTTTTCATGACATTTGTTTATGGGCTGCCATTCTCAATATTCTGAGGAATAATTTTGTCAAGAATTTAAGGCCTGGTATGAGCAACTTTAGTGATAGAATAGTGTGGCAATATAACCCGCATATAACACATGTCATATAGCATGATGTGGCATATAGCATACATATACCGGAATTTATACTGAACCTCACGGCGACGGCAGATATTCGCTTGGAGTGTCCGTATAATTGCGATCGCAATGAAAAATTTCGAGCGCTTTCACCTCGTGCCATACCCAAGTGACGTTTCTCGATGGACCAATCTATATTTTATCCTTTTTTTCTACTTTCTTCTTTCAGTTCCTAAATTCCCTTCCTCGATTACAGAGTAGCCACTGGCAACTTATTCTGCTTAATTTTCCTGCGTTTTGTTTTACTCATTCATACTCCTTGTCTTTAAAATATTAAAAAAAGTATGCGGTGAAAGCTTTTCGGGTGCACACGTGTGCCTGATCTATATAAGCTCGGCGTTCGCTTCATTGAATCAACAGCTGTCAGTACCGCTTCGTGTTGTCTCTTTCTTCGTCCCGTGTGTTTTTGCGGTAAACTTCCCAAATCATGAATCACCAACTGGCCTACACCCACACTCTTCTAGGTGAAAACTATCCTTGCTCAGTCATATCGTCAAGTGAGCACACCTCCTACGACGCAGTTCTGGGTAAAAAGTAAACGTAATGAAGAGTGAAACGCAAAAAACAGCAAGGACATAAAATTGAAGGACGCTTAAGATTCGCCTTTAAGAGTGGAACGCGATAGCATTCGAAAATCCCTGAATGCTTGTCAGGCTTCCCGGCAACTGCAGCTTTCTTTTTCTCCACCTTCGCCTCTGCGCGCCGCTGTTGGTATGGTAGAAATGCTGAAAAAGAGGTTTGTGTTTGAGTTTCCGCCTAACAGAATTATGTTTTCTCGTACATTCAGATTACAATCCGACGCTATCATATCTGTAGGTTGTGGTTAAGTCGTACTTTACAATTTTTTTGACAGATCTTACTTTAGTAAATGCAATTTTGTTCACTAACGCCTTGCACCACGCGGAGGGCCTGTTTCATCGGAGAGCCAAAATTATCCACGGTTCGGGATGATTTTTTTCCGCCACCGACGACGGCCCACGCCGACGCCGTATTTTCTGCAACACAAGGGCCCTTATCGCTATCGCGTTAAAGACGAGTCACACAATGGACTACCACCACCATTTAACGCAACAATCACTACAATACGCAATTACGCCGATCACTATTCACAAGACCATGGTGAACACAATACGACTGTTGGTACGATTCTCCGCGGTCGTTGTGACAATCGCCTATAAGTACTGCATGTTGCTACTGTTCTTTTGAACCATTGTTACTTGGTTTTTACCAAGGAGATATCGACAATCTCATTGGTGCACCAAATGCAGGTTGTAGACGGGCTTTCAGTTCGTAACGGGGAAACCTTGGCTGTGGAGGAAGTGGCACAAAGTCGTGGCGTCGATTAAAAAATCTAAGAATAACAACATACTTCTAATAAAGAAAAAAATTGACACATGGTTTTTTTTTCTGCTTAATCTTATCCCAACACTTTTTCATAAACTGAAAATATATTTTTTGTTTGTCCCATCAGCCTTCAAATCTGACAATATAAATATCAATGGTCCTCATATGTTTAGAACAATTAGTGCGAGTTAGTGCTAGAACAATTTGTTGACATCGCTTTCCGCCATAAACGTTATCATCGCTATTGCGACGTCCTGACTGAAAGAAAAAAAAAAGTATTCTGTAAAAACAAAGGTAGGACTTATGCACTTCACGTTGCATTTTAGGAGATAAACAAATGTGATTCCAGAACTAAAACTAACCCACCGCGGACGAACAATGGCTATGACGTAGCGTTGCTGAGGTCGCGGTCACGGGTTTGTAACCCGGCCGCGGCGGGAAAATTTGAATGAGAACGAAATGCGAAAACGCTCACGTGCTTAAATTCAGTGCATGTTAAACAACCCCAGGTGGTCAAAATCAATCCGGACTGCGGTGTTCCTCATAATCGGATCGCGGTCGTCAAACCGCAGAACGTTATTATTATTATTATTTTTTTTTTTTTGCAAAACAAAGCACGCTCATCCGGGCACATATCTGTGCGCATGTTTCTTGCAATTCAAACTTTCTACAGTGACCGCTACTGAGGGTAATTAATTGTTCAGCGTTCACGACTCGTTTTATAGCTATCATGACTTGTGTTGTCGCGTTTTATCATCCAGTTTTCTTTTTTTTTTTTTTTTCATTGGAAGGACTCGCCGAAAGAACGCTTTCTCTCCATCCAGTATTTGGTAGGCTAGTTTTGAACCGCCGGGACACCGCGGTGACCGTCTATCAGTATTGTAATCGTCGGGCCATCGGCGTCATCGTGCCATTGTCATCATCATGTTGATCGTGTAATCATCATCATCATTGTAACCATTATCGGGCTAACCAACTCCCTATGCTTTTGCTGACGCTTAACACGCTTTGACACTTGAACTTCCTTGATTGACATTACAAAGATCTCTCCATCATTGGTTCTATCCCTAATGTCTCTGTATGACGAAACAAGTTTCTTTCGATAGGCTGACAAAACCAGCGTGCCGTTCGAAATCATCGAGATAGATTTCAAGGAAGTGTAGGAGGAGTCAGCCGGAAGTCCCTGGCTATCGCTGTTCTTCAGCGCGTAGAAGAAGAAGCAGGGAAACGGCAGTGGGCGCGCATATAGTTGCACACGTCACCGATTGCTTGAATGTGCCAATTACGAATCTTGGATATGACATGGCGTCACATTGTGCCGAAGTGGGAAAAGGCGCTTCAATGAGTGCTTTAGGGCGTATACAGTGAGTGCTGTATTACACACGTTGTAGCAAATAATACAAAACAAATAGTTTCTTAAGGGAAAGACGGAACAATAAGCAGGGTTCACGAAAACGAAATTTGCCACCCACTTCAAGTAGCAAAAAACTGCAAAGGCAGCAGAACTGCTATTGTAACCGCGCGCTACTTTTTCCGATCCCAATGAGCCCGACCTTGCGATCGGAATCGCTGCTTGTTAAGCATGCTTGTTTTCATTTGCTTCTCTCGCAACATCCATGCCAACATTCGTGGTCATGAATCCTTAATCAGATTCTCAATCGCTCCACAACTTATTTCATTTATAATTGGAGCTGCCGAACAAGGCTCTGACGAACGTGAAAGGCAGTACTTGCGAGTGAGCAGCGCAAAGGCGGTATATGACGAAACAGAGCGATGAAAGTGCCCTTATTCGTCCTGTTTACGTCCTAAGCTTTTGCTTGGTTCGTTTACTTTGGTGGGCCACCAACAAATACAATCAGCCACCCGACAGTGTAACTTTCCTAGCACGAAAGTTTTCTGAACTCGGAACAGAAGGCGTGCTAACATTGGCGACAACTTGGGGGTTCATTCCTTTTATTGGGTCTTGTATTGCTGGAGGATCAAAAAAAAAAAAAAAAAAAGAACACGAACTTGTTGTTGTTGTTGTTGCCTCAAAACATGGCTTGTATATGATCATAAAGTTTCATATTACTATAACTTTACTATTACTTTTTTATTTAGAAACTCTATGTATAGATGATCCCTTCAGACCAATCGTGCTGCTCTTTTTTTTTTTTCTGGTAATTGTCTTTTTCCTAGTCTGATTGCTGAATTAAGCACTATACTCTTTCGTTTCTAGATCCTGCTCTTACTTTTTTTAATTTCTGCATGTACTTTTATAGTGTTTATTTCAAGTGGCTCACTCTTGCCGGGTCCCTCTTATCGGTACGTGCCACTTTTGACGCTCGTGATCATCATCATCGTGGATACGTGCCACTGGCTCTGCAGTGGCAGAGATGCTCGCATTCCTGGTCTCCCTAGCGATCGCCGCTACCCTTCTTGCGCCCTTCGCTCAAAGTCTGCCCCTGCAGCGGGAGAGTCTCAGGTATGGCACTAGCTGCCTTCAGTACAGTGGAAGCCGCTGAACACAGCCGCGCGAAACCTCATACTGTTAGGCCCACCTCGCATTCCACCGCGGTGTGACTACTGCAGGGAAAAGAACATTATATGCCAGTGTCTGTAGTATCGTGTGAAGAAAAATCCATTTAGCGTTGCGCTCAATAAGTTCGACGACCGACCTCTGTCGAGAGAGTATCCTACAACATATACATGACTCGATATTCCATCAGAACACAGCGAAAGCATTATTCTGTTTTTTTTTGTTATCTAGCGGAGTCAGTGAACGCATATGGGCAGTTGAAAGCTCCTTTTTATTATTAGTTCTCTCTGCTCCCCTCTTTTCAACCACTTATTTATCAACTCCCGTGCAGGGCAGGAAACCGGAATCTCGCGTTTGGTTAACCTGCCTGCTTTCCCCGTTATCTGTCTCTCTTTTGCCTTCCATGCCTGATGACACCAGTCCTGATGCCCTGCCTCGCCTTCAACATTTCCCTGTGACGTGAGACATATACGTGGAAATCGCGGAGCGTAGACAGACTGCACAAAAGCATATGTACAAAAAAAAAAAAACGTGCAGTAGCAGCCATTATTGAAGTTCTATATGTTCCATAAAAATAAATGAATAGATCACGAGTCTAGTGATTTCTTCAACCGCAACTTTTACGTTTTGAGAGAACACAGATTTTTCGCAATCCATATATGTTTGGGTGGTAGATTCGTTTACTTGCTTTGTCTTTATCTCTGGCTATTTGCTCAATGTTGCTGCCTATACAAATATAAATAAGATCTCAGAGTGACTCACGTACATAATATTTGGCCTCTAATATCTCTACGTTATAGCTGCACCCCACTTTTCTCCTGCAGTCTCGAGGAGGACACGGAGGCACCGGCGTCTACATCCGATGAAACCACGCCAAGCCAGGATGAACAATACAATGAACCACCGGTTCGGCGCCACGTCCCCAATTGTAGGTGGACGAATTGACAGCCGTTTGATTTCATTTCTCAGTCTCTGTGCCTCTCTCTCTCTCTCTCTCTCTCTCTCTCTCTCTCTCTCGGCGTGTGCGTGCATGCGAGCGTGCGTGCGTGCGTAGATAAAATTAGAGAAAGAGACGACTTACGAGTCGTCACTACATCGGGAACATGTTCTAGACGATTTTCTGTTTGGCTTCTTCTGTAGGCTATACCCGATGACAATATACCTCGGACTTCATTATACTATATCCTATACACAACGTAATTTAATTTCGCTCGCTTAATTGATCCTTGGACCTAATTAGGTTGGAACTGCAGCTTCCTTGTCCCCAGGGACCTTCCCGTCTAGCTCGTCATTCCAAGCGCACACGATGGCGATGGCCTGCGGCAGTAAATGCAAGACACACGGCGGTCAGGCTGCTTTATTATCTTACGTATTTCTCAATGTGATCGTGAACTTAGATTGCCCGAAATCAATTATTCGTAGCTTTCAGCGTAAGTGCCGCAGGAGAAACTGTCCCTGCGCCGTTGACTCAATAAATATACGCAAAAAAATTTAACCACACAAAATACCCGCTACAAATGGTCTAAAGACTATTTAAAGCGTCCAACACTTGGAATTTATGTCCGAACTAATCGCGTTACACTGAATTGGTTCATCTACCCCACGCCTGGCCATAGCAAAGCTCATCTCAAGACAGATCAGTTTTAGTTTTTTTCAAATCGTAAGGTATTCGTTTGAACGTTTTCCACATACAAGAACATTGTAATTATGGAAACATAAAACGGACGCACGACGCCAGGCGGCGCCATGCCGAAAATGCGATGGCATTGCTTTCCATTAGGCTGTCACTTAAAACACTATGACAGTGTGAAATTGGGGGTATTCATAACTCCTTTACTTTCTTCTGCGCAGTCACTGCACCAAATGGTCCGGGTTCGCTGTGCCGCCAGCAGTCAGACTGCGACGATTCGCTGGTCTGTCTGGCATCCAGCGCCTGCGGTTGTCCGGAAGTGACGCCTGTGGTGCTCTACGACGAGGCCAGCTTCACCTGTGTCTCCCGTGCGTTTGTATTCGAAAGGTTTTCTTCGTATGGCAGCCATTGAGAGATGTTTCACTGGAGTACAAGTACGGCGTGGTGCGTTCCAATTAGATGTACGCAGTATTTCACCTTGTTGTACGTGCACATTATCCATGGGTCGCGTGCTTAACATGTGCCCCTGTCGCAAACGCCGTAACTGTTTCGATAGCGGCAAGCACATCAACCATTCCGCGGCATAGGAGGAAATTGAAATTATGGGGTTTTACGTGCCAAAACCACGGTCTGATTATGAGGCACACCGTAGTGGGGGACTCCGGAATAATTTGGACGACCTGGGGTTCTTTAACGTGCACCTAAATCTAAGCACACGGGTGTTTTCGCATTTCGCCCCCACCAAAATGCGGCCGCCGTGGCCGGGATTCGATCCCGCGACCTCGTGCTTAGCAGCCCAACGCCATATCCACTAAGCAACCACGGCTGGTCGGCATAAGTGAAACATCAGCTATTCACGTGAGCAGATGATTTCGCCCCAAGGGCTCAGTGAGCCCAATGCTGCTTAGTGAACCGATGTATTCAGCATAATATGGGCGATTGTGGGGCGTATATAACCCATTCACTTGCAAATTAACACGCGTTTTTGCAAGTCTCTCTTGTTCATGTATTATTAACACGAATCACACTTCACAAACAAAAAAAATTCTAGCCCACGCCAATGAACAAATAATATTAAAGCCATGTCTACCCAGTCTTCATAATTAAAGACATTATTTCGTTCTGGATGTTGCGTTGTCGTAGGTGATGCGCTTCTGCCACATAAGAAATGAAATATTTGTTACAAGTAGATAAGCCAGTTGATAATGAGTTCAGGGCCACGTAATATACAGCGCTGGTACATATATAGCAACACGCCCAATTTCTCGTCAAACCTGGTGGTGCTTTCTTTCCCCAAACACCTTCTGGCTTTACTCTCCGCAGAAAGTAACTTAGGAGAGCGTGTCGCGTTTTCACAGGCTTACGCATCCACTGTTGTATTTCCTTGTCCTCACTAAATAGAGCTTTTGTTAAACGGGAACTCAAAGGACAGCAGAAATATTTTCTAATACACGGGAGTTCCGCTTGTTGAGGAAGATGTGATAGGTATTATGTCATACGCTTGACTTTAAGCGTGCTTTTACTGTGTGCTTGAGTCCTTTCCTATCAAATATCTCATGCACACATGCCACATGTCCAATAATATCATATTTTTATATGAGAAGATATACAAAACATACGTGCTTATATATTATATTATTATTAAATATGAGGTGTATGGGTCACATGATATTTTCTTTAATGTATTGCCACTGCTTTTTAAGGCCTGAATAGAAGACAGAACGTTGGAAAAAGAACGTGAGCTTCTGGTTCTTTCTCAACACAATTTTTTTAGAGTTCGCTTCTTTAGCTCTCTGTACAGAGCTGAGAAAATGTTGGTTCCGATCAACGAAAGTTTACTTGCGCTATCCAAATGCAAAACCAACCAACTCGGAGGATATTGTTTCGTTTCAAAGACAATTCCTCTTTAAGCGCAACTTCCGTTTTCTAAGATTCTACTTACTCGGAAACACTAAGAATCTGTCTCCACACGGAGCTAGACAAGGTGACCAGAGAGGGTTAAACTCTGTCTTCTTGCTAAATGTTTGCTGGGCGCAAAACAAAGAAGGTATTAGAAATTTAGTGCTGCACGTCACTCACACTCGTTGTTTCCTTCGTCCTCAGTAAAAGAAATGTTTAAAGACACCGCGATAAAGGATCTAAAAAAATGTCTTATCACATATGCCACGGTGGGGACGATCCTTACGAAAAGCGTGGAGCGTTTTCACTGTGCTGAGTGACCTTTGCGACTGTGTGTGAATTGCGAATTCATTATTGGATGGTGTGCCCTACTGCAGCTCGACGCTTGAGCGAGTTCTGTCAGAGTGACGCCGAGTGCAGACACGAGGACGATCACGCACGCTGCCTGGAATCGTCGTGTCGTTGTCAGTCACTATTCTACGACCCTGGAGACGGCTCGCGTTGCCTTCCAGGTAAAGTCCAGTCGATTAGTCATGAGACTGTTGCCGACTGCATCTTCGCCAGTCATTCACAGCATTCTCTATGCCCGTTTTAGTAGCTGCGAAAGAGTGTGAAGATTAAAAAAAATTAATTTGTAAACGGTTTCAGGTGAATGTTCAGAAAAAAAGGTCAGTAACGACCGGCGTTCCTCAGGGTAGCATCTTGGGACCCTTCATTTTTACACTGTACCTAAATGAAATAACTAATGTACACACGGCTGCTAAATACATAATATACGCGGACGACACGAGCTTGTATATTGCCGGCAAATCAGGTGATGGCTTAATTTAAAAGCTAATAATGCACTAACTAAAACAAGTGACTGGGCAACTCATAATTACATAAAAATTAACGTAATAAAATAATAGTAATTAACGCTCTTCCGCCCGCGCAACAATTCCGTTATGCTTCCTTCCATTAAGCTAAACGACATTGAGATAGATTTAGTGTTATCTACAAATACGCTGGAAGTTTTCTTTGTCGAACACATGTCTTGGGATCACCATGTTAAGTATATTGTCGGTAAGTTGTATGGAATCGTGGGCATATTGGGTCGCCACTCTTTCAATTTTCCTATATGAGTCAACATAATGCTATACAATGCCCTTTTCTTACCCCACATTAACTATGGGCTTCTCGTCTGGGGAACTACAACAATCGAAAACCGAAATAGAATTACACGTTTACAAAAAAGAATAATCCGCCTAATATCCCAAGCTCGTTTCCTTGCGCACACGGCAGGCCTTTTTCAGAAGCATAATATTATCCGGTTCATTCAATGGACTGTTATTAACTATGCCAACAGTGCAAACTCGCATTAGCAAATAATGACGACGTATTAATTAAGATAGCCAATCTCGTAGAAAACGTAACCACACATAATACGTGGAAAGCGGAACAGTCCATGGAACGTTTTAAAATGCCGTACAGATTATGGTAAACAAGGACTGCAGTTCTTATTGCCCACAATACTGAACACCATGTACAATGAGAAAAACATTGACTTGACTAATACTTCATTAAGCGAACTGTGAAGCATATTTATAAATTGGAGCCCACACTGGCTGTGAATTCCTGTTAGCCTGTGATACAATTCAGTTTTGTGCGCGTTGAACCTTAAGTATTCAAGGATATTGTACTGATTTATGGCCCTGTTACGACTTGTCAGATTTGAAATTGTCTTTCTTCGGTTCTTTCTTTTTCTCTATCTTTAAAGACAAATCTAATTTCTAGAACCTGAAAGATGAAAGGTTGTTGTTGCATTGCATTTCATGTTGCCGTATTGTATTGTACTCTTCACCAATCGTCCGTGTGCCGCTCTGTGTTGTAGTGGTCCCTCAAGCTGTCGTAAACAGCTTTTATCCTGGTCATCCACAGCATTCCTTTTATTGGTGTTTGCTGCAAATAAATTCAATTCAATTAAAATTATAGGTGTTTTACGTGCCAGAACCACGATTTGATTATGAGGCACGCCGTAGTGGGGGACTCCGGAATAATTTGGACCACCTGGGGTTCTTTAACGTGCACCTAAAGCTAAGTACACGGGTGTTTTCGCATTTCGCCCCCATCGAAATGCCGCCGCCGTGGCCGGGATTCAATCCTGCAACCTCGTGCTTAGCAGCCCAACCCGAGTGGGAAGACAGGGCCCCGGTGAAGCAACCTAATTAGTTAAACAGTAACTTTGCATTATCGGTTAAAGAATCCTCCATGCTCGTCGTCGACAGGCCGTCGAGCGTTTGACAGAGCGATGTGTTTGGAAAACAAAATATATTCCATCCCACGCCGTCCACTAACGCGACTAAACGGGACTCTAAAATTGTGACGAAATGTTCCGACAAAATGCTGTGTGCAACTACTTGCTTTTTTTGTTATAGTGCTCACTTTCTCTTATGAAATCAAGTTTGCGAAACATTCGCAATCTTTTACGAATCGTTCATATCACAGCTGCAGTGAATAAAAATAAATATGAGGAACCTAGCCGACACTTCTTCCAAGGCACTATGAAGGCTTTATACCTCGTCGTTGTAGTGGCGCAAAGAAAAAAAAAACTATTACATAAAACAATGTACAGTCTGTCAAAAGATTTGACGTTGTAGACCACGCCTCTCTACCTTGTGGCCCGTGTAATCAGACGTACTGAGGTACTTAGTGTCTTATGAGGTTAACTGTGTATTGACTGCTAGGGGTTCACATTGCATGTGTGCAGAGATAAAGGTAAGCTGACTAAAGGTTACGCACTTTCTACTGCAGACACTTTGACATGGAACGGAATCAAGACCGACCATCTTGTCCGCTGTTCTGCTCATCGTGGGATTTATAGTCCTTGGAACGCTAGGCTATCACAGGTGCGGTATGGTCCTTTAGCGCGAGCTTAAGAAGGGATAGTTATTTTAAGCCTTCTATCTTTAGACTAATGAATGAATTTAATGTCAAAAACACTCCCACGGTTTGAGGTGCGACACGTAAAGAAGTCTGGCTAACATTTATAGACTGGAAATTTTACCGCATGGACGTTTCGGCCTCGACATCTATCATAATGGGCCCGCGTGACAGATAACATGTGACCCGTGACATTTCCCTGGGTGGGAAAACGACCAGGCTGCTGGTCCTCTGTGGATTTCACTTGTCGCAATAGTGATAAACTTTGCCTTCTCGAATTACGAGACGTGACGAAAACAATAGGAAGTTTTCGTCGACGCAAGCCGCCCCCAAGCGTTGGGGCACGCAAACCATCGTTCGTAAAAAAAGAACCCAAAGCGAGCACAAAAGAGCGCGAAAAGCCCATAGTGGAGCTGCATATACCCCAACACTTGCGTCCCCTAACCGAAAACTCTTTAATGTAAGAGGCAGGTGGCAACCATGAAACGATCTCAGATCGAGGCCGCGTTTGTTTTGCGTGGTGCTAAACACGCGAGATTAGCATCTATGTATCTCGCAAACGTACTGCAAACCATCTGTGCTCGACCAACAACAGTACTTCTCCTATCGAGAATTTTGTACAGTAATCCGTAGCGACATAACATCATAATGCTAGGGTGTGCGTAACGTTTCTGCCAGAGTAACGCTACTTTGTCTCCGCTATACAGGCTGCACAAGTCCTGGGGCTATAAGTCACGACAGTCGCACGACCTATCGACCGCGATGGAGGATAACTCTAGCTGCGAGTGGTTTAGTGCTCGACCCGAATACCCTGAAGGCGTGGACGGAGGCCTAGCTTCCGACGCGGTTTCAAGTTGGGTGCACTCCATCGCAGCAAGGCTGCAAGCCACTAAGCACCGTTGGAAACGGTCTCGCCTGATTCCTTCAAAGTACGAGAGCCAAAGTACGGGAGACCATGCCACCTCTTTGAATCACTACTCCATACAATCTAACACTCGGGCTCAGGCAAACTGTATTCTCAAGTCCACGCCTTCAGGCACTACGCAAAGCATGTCACCCCATGAGCATCTTTCTGCAAGCGATGCTACGTCACAAACGACTGTGGATGCTTCGCCCTCAAACGGCGCTGGCCATTGCTCGAAACAAACAATACCCGTAAAAGGGACACCGGTCCCCAGCCCGAGGACAAGAATAGCGACTCTTTCAACGAGCACGCTGATGCCAACCCTCCGTGCAAGCAGAAAGCGAAACGTCAGTTCATCTTCTGGTATGTTGACATTCACCTCGTTCTATACTGGAAACCCGCAGAGCGTCACAAACAGCGAAATGTCCAGCCTTCGGTACGAAACCGTCGAAGAAGAAAATGCCAATGAGCCTGACAAGCTTCTTGCGCTCCAAACGCGGGCAGCAGGAGCTGTCAAGTTCACCGAAAGTGAGCTCCGAGCCGAGACTCTCAAGAAGTTCACGTCCGAGAAAGTAGTAGTGCCGGTAGCCAGGCGATCCTGGCGCGCATTCTCGGATTACCACAACCCTCTGGCGGTCATCTCCGAGGAGAAGACGGAATCCTCATGTTCTTGTTGCTGCCACAACTCTCCGAACGTAAAATGCTACCGGACTTCTGCTGAGTCCTCGAGCAGCACGTTTAGATGGGGCACCGAGTCATGCATGAAGGTGTTCGCCAACGAACACAGCGAGCGCCGCTGCCCCGACTCTATGCTCACCCACAGCCAGCTAACATGGCCGTGTGAGCGCGTCCTTTCGAATGTCCTTGAGCGCAGAGCCAGGACGTGCGAAGCGTTCACGTTCCATTGTCCAGGACCGCGGCCCAAGGTGATAAGACGGCGAATTGCCTCTCCGGTTATGCGTCGGACTCCTCGAATGCCTTTGATGAGCTTTGGCCGCCGTCCCGCCAGCGGTGACGAGTCCGTCCATCGGAGATCGGGAGGCGCGAGGCGCAGCATGCCCTACAGAGGAGCGCACTCAGCGATCGCGGCACTGTCACCTCCCCAGGTCCGCTCGTTGGCGTCACAGTTATCCACACCGAGGAACAGTTATGGCTACCCACGCAGAAGCGTCGGGTCATGCAGCCGGAGGCCCACTACACGAGGAAGCTCGCCCGCTGCTCGGGCCTACCAGAGTGCACCTCTGATCCCAAGGGTCGCCCAGGTGGCGCGTTTCAGCCGTGGCGCGCAAACCTTGGACTCAGCGCTTGAAAGTACTGCTGGAAGCGCTGGTAGAAGGGGCAGCGACGACTCCTACAGCTCGTTCTCGTTTTCGCGCTCCGATTGCTCTAACCTTCCTCTGAGCGTGAGCACCCTGCGCAGCGGCCGGACCAACTGGTCGCAAGACACTGACGGATCTAGTGGGCATAGCTAGAGCTCCGGCCTCACGGACACCGTTGCTGCAGACGGGGAAAGTACGGACTGCGTGCGCGATGATCTCTTCCTCCTATGTGTTACCGCGATGCACGATGAATGCGCCCTTGTTAGAGAATAAAATCATGCACCGTATGATAAGACGGTAGGAATTGTTATTTAAGAATATTAAATGACTTACTCTGATGTTAGCAGTGTTTACGGGTGCATTCCATGGCAGTGCGCGTAGAGTTAAGCAGAGGCTTAAGTATTGGCGCCTTGCGCCTGCAATTAAGTCGGGTTTGTCCCATTGTAGAAACTCCGCGGCAACGGATCTATGTCGCCACTTTCCGAGAGTTCCCATTAGCAGCACGTATGCATGATAATTAACAGCTAAAGCAATATTTTAGGCACAAACCATCGTACGATGAATGTCGACGTCAATGCGATTAGCATTGAAGCAACGTATCGACACACCGTAATGCCAAATTACTCACTTATGTGTAGGCGACTTCTTCAAATCCGTGCTTCGAACATTTTTTCACTTCTCTGTAGCTCAGCTATACTCGCTCAATACACGCCTCTGGTCATATTCGCTGCACTTGTTATTTCGCCACACTCGGCGGCTAATGATGGCCACCTTTTCACTTCTCTGCGGCCGACTTCTTTAGTTTTTCCGTTGCTGACTTCCTCAGGTCTAGCCTTTGTTCGGCTTGTCTATCTAGCGGCACTCTGGAGGATTGGGCGACATTGCAATTGAAGAGCGGCACTTAGCCAGTGCATTCATGGCACAGCTAAAGCATCTGGCTGCTAGTGCTGGAGGAACTGTGTGACGCGGGTTCGGCTGCATCCAGCACCGGAGAAATGTTTTAAAGTCAACTCTTATTGAAGAGGTAGGGGGAAATGGCTAGAAATCGGCTCGGATATGCATATCGGAAAGTGCGTCAAGTATTCCGAGGATTCCAATCACATTAATAGCTTAACTAATAGACATAACCAATTGTCGATGTCTTCTTACGACTTCGCCTTTAAAATAGAAATTTACTCGCACAGCAGTGGGGTACGCTTGACGTACCCCACTGCAGGCCCCCTTCGATGAAGTATGAAGTGAACTCAAGAAATATAAACAGGGCAACACACGCATTCGCACAATGGAGACATATGTTTTACATATTTTTTTCTTCGTGTTAAGCATGTGTGCGAAACCGCTACCTCTCGTCAAGAGTATAGTTCTCATTCGTAAAGTCAAAAGCACTATATATGCATGTATGCACAGCGTGCACGACAGACGCGGCGTCTTATTTGTTGCTTTAGCCACCCTAATGCTCATCGCGACTAAGCGTTTATATAATTTGTGTGTTTCTTTATCGCTTTCTGGCATGGAAACTAATGTACCCACAAATCCTTGAGGTTGTTTATGTGGTCTCACCAAGCACCAAGTTGAAAGGGAATACAAATGTGGATGTTTTCGCCTTTGTTATGTAGGCTCTTAAAGATTCACTTCAAGCCTCCTGGCACATCACGCCCTCCTTAACCTTCTTGAGAGTAGGCATGCTCTTTCTGAGTGGTACTGGCAAATCTATACTAAAGAAACTGAAAGCACAGTGTATAGTGTTTGCGCTAAACATATTCCTGCGTTGTACGTCAAACGAACGCACGTATCCACGTTCTTGCAATGATTGTGCAGTGCACCGAAGTACACATTGTGAGACATCGCCTCAACTAAGCATTGAGCTCAATGTAAATTTACGAATCCTCCAACCCGTCGGAAGATCATCTATTTGCACTGCACTCCAACGAACATCTACTGAAGCAAGCGTTCTTGATATTCATAAAACATAGATCAAAAGAAGCGTTAAACAAATGTTTCATCCGATTCTAGAAACACGCGAAGATATACGGGGCACCTAGCGTATGACGCCATCCATAACCACAATTTGGGCTTACTTCTGAGGTCACGTAAGCAAAACATTATTCGCGAATCCAGCACGGCACCTTCGTTAGTACCTACAATCAGATTACATGGAAGCTTTTGATAAGCATGGTAACCACAACGAGTTCAATACTGAGTGCAAAGGTCGCAAGGGGCCATAAAAAATTGTTTACGCAACCCTTCAGCTATTGACGCTTACTACTGCGTGAAAGCTTCACACGCACACGTAAATGCCCTTCCAGCTTGAAACACACACGAAGACAGTCTGTCGGCTGCTGTGAACCACGAAATTACGAAACATGCTTCATAGAAACGTTGTAATCGAACAGGAAGTTTCGGGCAAAGCCCGCGGGTATACTTTAAAACCTTCCTATATATGTATATGTCGCTGTTAGATGCCAGAAATAGAACTTTATTGTATGTGGCTGAAGTGATCCTCTCATCGTGTTTGATAGGTAAAGACTTTTTCTTTTGCATGAACATACATATGTAAAAGCAACATCATGTGGCGAGTCGCTGTGTTGGTGCTGCGCCTTTTATTTTCGTGTCATTTAGCGAAATTCGAAACGAACCTCTCGGTTGCTTTTCCTCGGCAACGACCTATACATATGTCAAATATGTGTCAATGTTTTTTAGAAAGTTGGCAGCAAGAATATGACTAAACGAACGAGTCTTGAAATATTCCACATGCATCTGACATTATATTCGGGATACATATGTTAAGCAGTCGCTTCCTAGCTACTAAATTTTGAGGAGGCCGCGTGCTGTGTAAATTAAATATTGTGCAAGGAGTCTTTGGAGGCACGAGGGCAGCGCTGTGCGTCTATTCCTTCAAGGTATCCTCGCCTGCCGTTTGAACCCCACGTGCCAGTTGGATCTCAGCAATGCATTCTGATAGATCTGCGCTTTCTTGTTCTTATTTTCCTTGATCATGCGATCTGTCTTAGCCTGGTTTAGCCAATTCGATTGTCATGCCGTTCCGTAGATATCGCTCTTGGTTGTTCCTGACCGTCAATTTGACAAGACCGTGACTGATTTTTAAGCATGAAATGCTTTTAGCTCCCGTTGTCGGCGACCTTGAGCCAAAAGCCAGAGCCGTTACTCGGGTACTCAAACGAGAATATCCGGGCATCGTTGCGAGAACAAAACGAGACCCGGGCAACCACTCAAAAGTTAATAAAATGCGGCCTCTGGCCCCAACCCTTTGTACAGGACCGCATTACATACGGTAGTTACTGTCCAAACAAGTTACAAAACATATTGCTTCCGAGTCCTTCCTAATGTTTGTTCACAATGTCACTCAAGCTGTAACTTCTAGTATGCTGAAGCTTTATTTGTCATTTCCAATAGCGACGTTCAAAAGGCAGATACAGGGCACCATACACTCGATTGTCATCTTTTAGCGCTGAGACAAGCCCGCGGGTATACTTTAAAACCTTCCTATATATGTATATGTCGCTGTTAGTTGTCTGTGCTCTTTTCAACGCCAGCGGTCCGCGAGTTCCGCAGCGCGGGTAGAGAGTACTAGAATATTCCAGCACTCTCCATGGCGGGTTTTGTGCTCCATCCTTCGAGAGATGGCGCCACGCTGGGTGACCAGACTCTCTCGAGTGAAGCCGAACAGGACGGTCGTGGCCGAGTGGAGCTCAGCGCAGCAGGAGCAGTGAATAAGTTCAATTTTTGTTTATTCTTATTTGGTTGATAGAAGTGTTAGGGTACCCGAGCTATCTATATATATTGTTTTTCATGCTTTTTTAGTGTCTTGGCTAGTTTGGTAGGACGTTAGTAGGTAGCGAATAGTTCAATTTGTTTATTTTATTTTTTTTGGAAGCGGGTTGTGGCGCACGTGTTGCATGGTGAAAGCAGTGTAAAGCGGCAGTTTTAAACCGCGTTAGGGAAGCTAGCGGAGGTAGCCGGATAGCGAGTTTGCCGTACGGCTTACCGTGGGGCCTTGATCAGGTATTTTATTGGGCTTTCTCGTTAGGTGGACGCGTGGACAATGGCGCGGCAGGCTAGGAAGGACAGGGGTGATGACGAGCTGGTGCAGTGCGAGGAGTGCAAACGTTGGTGTTATTTGGACGAGACGCACTTCGCCAGTTTAGCCGACGCTGAGGAGGCTAGCTTCGTGTGCAGGTCGTGTGAAGGATTTAAGGGAGCTGTGCGGCGGATGGAAGGGGAATGGGCAGCCAGTGTGGAAGAGCTCAAAGGGGAGCTGAAGGTGGAGGGAGAGCGGCGAATTGAGCTCGAAATTCGGATCGGCGAGTTGCTTAACAGGGAGGGGGCCGAGGCCGTCCTGGTAAAGCGAATAGCTGGCGAGCTACAAGAAGAACGGGAAAAGCGGGCCGTGCTGGAAGAGCGGGTGGAGGCGCTAATGGTACAGGCGGCGCGTAATTCCGGGTCAGCTCAGGCGGGCGGCGGGGACAGCGCGGAGACTCAGGCAGAGGCATGCCATGAGAGCAGGGAGGGACGCCTAGGGGCCGTTGAACAGCAGGCGAGAGCCGGCGGCAACACGGCGGTTCCACAACTCTACAGCGCGGTAGTGCGGCAGGCTTCGGGTGGGAAGGGACGAACGGAAGGGAGCACATCGTCACGTGTCAGTGGCGCAGGGCGGGTGGAGAACCAGCTAGCGCGAACTGGAGGACGACAATCGCAGGCGGGAGGCAAACGTGTAGAGCGAAGGGTCCTAGTGGTGGGGGACTCCAACGTAGCTAGGGTTAAGGAGGGCGTCCTTACAACAGTGAAGGCAGACGGGCGGGTGAGGGTGGAGGCCCAGTCAGGGAAGTGCATGGTTGACGCAATGGCAGAAGCTCAGAAGGTGGTATCGGGCAACCTCGAGCATGAACATCTGATCGTTATCCATGCTGGTCTCAACGATGTGCTGAAGGGAAGGAGCCAGAACCTAAACGGACAGTTAGAGGTTGGGTTGCGTAAACTCAGAGAAACCTCTGCGAAAGTGCATGTGACCATATGCACAATCCCACATGTCCGGGGCCAGGCTAGCGCGATGGAATGGAGGGTGCGTGAGGCTAACCGGGTCATTAGTGGTCTGAGCAGACCACTTGGGTACGGTGTAATGGAGGTAAACCGGGAAGTGTACGAGTCTGGCTCCCAGCCTTTTGCACAGGATGGCATTCACTACAGTGGTGCAACGGGCGGGAGCGTAGGTAGTAGGATAGGGCGCCAAGCTACGGCTTTTTTGGGGGGACCCAGAGCCCTAAGACCACCAGTGTAGACGAAGACGGACCCAGAGAGGCTCCAAGATTCAAGAAACGTAGAATCGGTAGAAGAAATAGACGTAAGCACCAGGGGCAAGGTCATTCTGACATAGGTTACATTAACATGCAAGGTGGCAGGAATAGGCTGAAGTGGGAGGAGATAGACGAGCAACTAAGGCAAGAAAAGCTGATGGTATACGGGTTTGTGGAGACACACCTTAGGGACATGGAGCAACCTCCCTGTAACCCTGACTATGCATGGGAATATTGCAATAGAACAGAGGGCAGCAGAAAAGGGGGTGGAATTGGTGCATTTATTCATAAAAGTATGAACTGGCAAAGGGTCAAACAGGAATGCAAGGAGCATTTATGGCTAAAAGGGAAAGTTGCAGGAGAGCAGACACTCCTTGGCTTTGTATACCTGTGGACAGGAGCAAATGCCAAAGAGGAAAACAAAAAAATGCTGGAATGCATATCAAGTGACATTAATGAGCTAGGAGAAGGGTGCGAGATTATTATACTAGGAGATATGAACGCACACATAGAAGACATGGACGGGTACACAGACTCAACAGGCAACATGATGCTGGATATGTGTGAAATGCATGACTTAGTTGTATGCAACAGTACTGAGAAGTGTGAAGGGCACATAACATGGGAGGTAGGGAGCCTGCAGTCGACGATAGATTATGCACTAATGTCACATAGGATGCACGATAGGCTAAATGTAATGAGCATAGATGAATATGGCTCCAGAAGTCTAGGTAGTGATCACAAACGTATTAAGGTGAGTTTTAGAAGGGAAATGAAAGTAGGTAGGAGGCAAGATGAACAACCAGGTGGGATATTTTACTCGGAAAAGCAGCTTGAAATAGCAACCCAGCAAATTGAGGAAGTAATTTCAGAGGATACAAAAACAGAATGGACATATGCAAATTTAACAGGACTATTTGAGCTAGAGCTTACTAAGGTACGAGTCAGGACAAAAGGGAACAGAAGACGTAAACCCAAGAGCTGGTGGGATGAGGAGGTTAAGAAGGCCATAGAGAAACGCCAGGAAGCATCCAGGGAACACAGATATTCAAAGCTGAGGGGTGAACCAGAAGCTGATGTAGGCAGAAAATGGAACAACTTCTTAAGCTGTAGAAGGGAAGCATCCAATTTGATCAATGAGAAGATCAGAAGAAAGGGGAGCCAATGGTTGTCAGAAGTAAACAAAAAGGATAGAAAAGCAGCGAAGAAATTTTGGAAACATCTCAACTTCTTGAGTAATAAGACTAGCCTAGAGCAGAGGTTTATAGTTACAGCTCAAGGTGTTCGACTAGAGGGAGATGAGGCAATGGAACATATAAGAACAATGATGACAGAAAAATTTAAAGAACGAAACATAGCATGTGCTCAATCAGGTGAGGATGGACTAGTCAGTGCAGTGGCTCCACTGGCACAAAGCGAGTGGGAAAGGGCAGAGAAGAGGGTTCCTAGTAGCACGTCGACAGGTCCTGATGGCATCCCAATTATGTTGATAAAGACATTGGGCCCAAAATCTAAGAAAGCATTAAGAGAGGCAGTGAGCAAAATGATAATGGACGGTAAAGCTCCTGACGGGTGGAGACTGAGCAGGATGAGCATGATATATAAAGCCGACATAAACAACTACCGTCCCATAACAGTGACGTCAGTGGTTTACAGGGTGGTGATGCAGATTATAAAGGACAGACTGCAGGCATGGGTGGAGAGCGAGGAGGTGCTGGGGGAACTACAAAATGGGTTCCGAGAACAAAGAAGGTTAGAAGATAATCTGTTCTCATTGACACAGTGTATTGAAATAGCAGAAAAGGAACACAGGCCCCTATGGCTTGCCTTTCTGGATATCAAGGGAGCCTATGACAGTGTAATCCAAAAGGATTTGTGGGACATACTGGGCACTCTAGAGGTGGAAGATGGAGTAAGAAATCTTTTAAAAGATATCTATAAAAGTAACAGGGTGCTTATAAAATGGGAAAACAAGGTATCTGGGCCTATAGAGATACAGCAGGGGCTTAGGCAGGGGTGCCCTCTGTCACCTCTGTTGTTCATGCTGTATTTACAAGGATTAGAGAAAAAATTAGAGAGGAGCGGACTTGGCTTCAACCTTTCCTATTTCAAGCAAGGAGAATGGATTAAACAGTCATTACCAGGACTGATGTATGCAGATGACATTGTACTTATGGCTGACAGCAAGGAAGACTTGCAGAGATTAATGGACATCTGTGGTAAAGAGGGAGATAGCTTAGGTTTGAAGTTTAGTAAAGAAAAATCGGCAGTCATGACTTTTAATGATAATCAGGGCAGCGAGCATAGGATACAGGAGGTTACGCTGGAGGTGGTGGATAAGTACAAATATCTTGGAGTGTGGATAAACAATGGGGCTGAGTACCTAACGGAACATGAAAAATATGTGACGGCTAAAGGTAGCAGAAATGCAGCTGTGATGAAAAATAGGGCACTGTGGAATTACAATAGGTACGAAGTGGTGAGAGGGATTTGGAAAGGGGTGATGGTCCCTAGTTTGACTTTCGGCAATGCGGTCCTGTGCATGAGATCAGAGGTTCGAGCAAGGTTGGAAGTTAAGCAGCGAGGGGTAGGTAGGCTGGCTCTGGGAGCACACGGAAATACACCAAATCAGGGGGTACAGGGTGACATGGGATGGACGTCATTCGAGGGCAGGGAAGCCAGCAGCAAGATAGAATTTGAGGAGCGATTGAGAGAGATGGCAGAAAAGCGGTGGGCAAGGAGAGTTTTCAGTTATTTGTACATGAGGAATGTTGATACAAAATGGAGGAAGCTGACCAGAAAACTGTCAATCAAATATTTGGACTGCAGGAGGGGTGCAAACCAGGAAACAGCGGTTAAGAAAAAGGTTAAGGAAACAGAGAGGGGTCTGTGGAAAACAGGGATGCAGACGAAATCAGCACTGGGCACATACCGAACTTTCAAGCAAGAAATTGCCAAAGAAAATATCTACGATAATTCTAGGGGAAGCTCTTTGTTGTTTGAAGCCAGGACGGGAGTATTGCGGACTAAGATGTACCGAGTCAAGTACCAAGGTATAGACACGTTGTGCTGTGCGTGTGGAGAAGAAGAGGAAACGGCTGAACACCTCATACTTTTCTGTAAAGGGCTTAACCCTACAGTGCAAGGCAACGGGGTTGATTTTTTCAAAGCATTGGGGTTTAGGGACAGTGAAGGCAAAATAGACTTTAAGCGGGTAGAAATAACCAAACAGAGGTTATCTGATTGGTGGATAAAATTAAGGCAGGGGTGAAATTTCACCCACCACAAAGTACAAATTATCTTAATAGTCATGGCTAGGTGGCGTATGTCACCGCCCGATTTAAAGGGTTCAGCCTCATCCATCCATCCATCCAACCCAGGCCGGCAGCGTCCGGCGCGCTGCGGATGGTGGTGTGGTGTGGTGGGGTGTGCCCTTGCGAACATGCACTATATACCCATTTTAAGATTGTGGCTAGCATCATCTCCAAACAATCTGCTTTGCCGGTAGCCATTTCATGCTTACATTTAGTCTCGATTACGGGAGTGCCAGAATTTTTTTTTTGTACTTCTTTACTTGTTACTTTTAAACAATTTTCCTCTACAGGCTGCCTTTTTTTTTTTTTTTTTCACTTTCGACGTTAGCATTTTTTTACTTTCTTTAAAGTTCGGACTATTATTCTTACCGTTCTTTTATTAAGCAATTATTGCTGAATGACGGGATATCCTTGGTGGTGGTAAGTGTGCCTGTGTCGCGGAATTTCATTTAGTTCTTTCTGTAAAACCTCCTTTCATCGTACTATTCTACAAAACTAAGCTTAAGGAATAATGACAAAATAAACAATAAAAGGACAAATAAAGCTTTAAAACGTCCTGGACAGATCCGTCAAAATGATCGGAATCTAGACGCAGTAAGGAAACCTTCGTGAAAGAATGGTTGCGAGCTAAAACGCAATGTTTAAACGTATTATTTCGTGTATCTGTGGGCGCCTCCTATACAACCGCAAAGCGTAACACGTGGGATTCGCACTACTGTGTTAGACTATAACTGCGAGCAAATAAACAGACTGATCAGAAGCCGGCAAACAGCAAAGTGGTACCATGATGGCCAGCTACGCAGATCGCCACTCCCGTCTCAGGTACGCGATCAGGTTGCCAAGAACCATGCCGACGCTGAAGCCGCGATATGTCAAGGTTCCGTACAGGGCTCGCTGCTCCAGCGCGACTTATTCAACCACTGCGTGTGCACGAACTGCAAGAGACATGCACGCACGTGTGTTCGTGGACAGCATTAGCTCAGTATATCTCGGCTACTTCGTGGAATACTTGAAGCAAACGAAATATGCCAAAAAAAGGGAGAAACGTTGTTTGCGAGCAATATAGAACCGCGATGAGCTTACACCTATAAGCACGTGCTATTGGTGAGCATTTTGAGCATATTTTAAAGCGAATTCTGTTTCAGCAAAACCTCTCGGACTTTTCTGACCGTGACTGCTGGTTGATGCTGCCGTCTTGTCGAATAGCTGACTCTTAAAAAAAAGATATTGCATGCCCGATGTTGAGACCGAACCTAGCACAGCAGCTTTTACCGTTAGGCCACAATCGCACGTCTATCCTTAGCCAACTCGCTCTTTGAGATGATCGCCGCATGTGTCACACGGCGCATACCACAGGTGCGCGAGAGCACCGCTTTCCTTTACGCCAAAGACGCAAGAATGAAGTGGGCAAGTGTATAGCATTTGATTAACGCCATTACGAAAGCTTCCCTTCACATCGATTCCAAGACGTGCGTTGGACCTGCATAATTTATTTTTCGACTTTACTGGACTTAACTTTAATCGCGATAATAATTACGACGAAGACCACCGTAAACACGGTCAGCCATGTATAGAGAAAAGAAAAAGATTTGCGTTTGTGTTGGCGCCGCGCATGCACCACACTGCCGCCCGATTCGTGGCCAATCCCCCGTAGTGGGTTGTGCTATTTATATAGGCACCAAACCAAACCAAACCAAACCACACGAAGTGCCTCGAAGCAGAGGGAGGGCAACGTGATCCTCCAGTAATGATCTAGAGCTGTTGCTGAGGAAGCTCCTGATTTCAGGAGCTTCTGGGGGTATTGCTCATCCGGTCTTGCTTCGGAAATCCGGGAACGTGATGCGCATGATGATGCTCAGAACTTGACAATTTTTTTTTCATTTGATATGTTTCCCTAATGTTCTCCTTCTGTACAGAAAGGATGCAATGTATTTTAAGAATTCTGTCCGATTTCTTGCCCTTCCTCAAAGTGCGTAGAGAGTATGCACCCAATGGCACATGCCCTCTATTCCAAGTCGAAGCAATGTGCCTATATAGTTCGTGTTAGCCCTTTATTGACCAGTGTTGCCCTACAGGCAACATACCAGAAAACATATTTTTTCTTACCGAGTTTTGCTATTGAGAGCGAAGTTTCTGGCTAAATGTCTGCGGCCAACCTGAATTACAGGCAGCAAGTGTCATTTGTTGGTTAGAGGAGGAACACGGGACGAGGAAGAAGTTCCTCGTTCCCATTCGAGTACACTCTAATAGAGTGCTGCGCTTACGCCGGCGTGGCGTCCCGTGCCGAGCACGCTCGCGCGTCAACGCTACGTCGGACTATAAAGTGGCCTTTAGAATACTGCGCGCCGACCCCAAGTATCGTCCCGATAGTCGGGGTAGGCTAAGTTTGGCTAAGAACCAGCCAAGTCAAACCATGTTAAGCAAAGCAAAGCAATGACAAAGCTGCCCCTATTATTATTTTTTTTTTTACAGCGGAGCTGTTAGAAACTCGCTATAACGATCATTCCGTCGTCCGCAGCTTCGCCGAGTTGGAGTAGATAGAGCTGAGAGAAAGCGAAAGCAGAGTATAAATATAGCATAGCATAGCGGATGCAATGTGGAGAGGAGTGAGGCAGGTGGTAGTGGGACGCGTAGAGCTGCTGCCGACGCCGACCGCGTTTCCCCGCGTTCGCGCCGACCGCGCCCGGTGTCCGTGACTGCAT
The DNA here is from genome assembly GCF_013339745.2 of Dermacentor silvarum. Taxonomy (NCBI): domain Eukaryota; kingdom Metazoa; phylum Arthropoda; class Arachnida; order Ixodida; family Ixodidae; genus Dermacentor; species Dermacentor silvarum. The sequence continues at coordinate 7,038,423 of NC_051161.1, forward strand.
CTGATGCCTCTGGCGGCGGTGCAGCAGGTTTCGACCAGAGAACGGACACTCGTCGCTTCCGAAAGACTGAAGCGGGAGCTAGGGAAGCTGAAACCAAGCGTCGCAGAAGAGAACAACCCGAGTTTAGATTGAGGGAAGCCGAGAGTTCGCGTAGGCGAAGAAATGAAAGGCGTAAACATCGGGCATTCAAACTGTGTCGCAACGTGATTGATGGAGGATTGCGGGATAGCGAAATCAGTACCTTTCGTTCGGCTTTCAGGAATTTCAAGTCTGTAATCATTGATGACCAGCGGAGATGTGGGAAGCCCAGCAAAAGTTAGACTAAGTGTGTGGTTCGCCACGTATACTTTGCTAGGCTTTCACTAGCTCCGCTGGTCTCTGGTGTTTACGTTAGCAGAGCCACGCATAATTCTTTTTCATATCTAGCAGCTTCGTCAAAAATTGGCATGATCACATTTAAAAAAATTTATTTATCATTGTAATTTACGCTCGTAAATATAGGTAGTACCGACCACTAAGTAAACGGGCACCAAAAGCTTCCACTGCGAACCTTGGCCAACCCCGCATTGTGGGTACGTGCCATATGCTGAAGGCGACAAGTGCACGCGGCAAGATGGCACACATACCAGTAGCCTATCCTCCTTAGTGGGTACGCGCCATAAATATGGATCATCATCATCATTATGTCAGTGGCACGGGATCAACTAGATGGCGGAGCAGCGCTGTCTTTCTTCTTTTACCCTTAGATGATGGGAAACGTGGTGATCGATATCTGTGACAGATGTTGCGAGACAAATGAGCACAATTTGTCATGCTGCACTAATGTTACGTGGCATCTTAGGTTCACTTCCTTTCCCTTCAAAATAGCGCCGTGCATTGGATTCATTGTTTCGATACCTGTCAGAAATTGGCCTTCTCGGAAGGCTTAGAACGGTCACTTTATAGTATATAAAAGCTCATCGTCTCACCCGTAAATATCATTTCCGGGTTTACTCTCTGACTATTTTATTTTCCTTTTTTTTTTTTTTTCACTCTTCAATGGAACCTTCGAATGAACCTTCAAATCCCCTTCCCCCTCCCTATGCATGTGAGCACAATAAATAGCCCCTCTCTTTCTTATACCTGTAATACACTGAACAGCTATCACTTTACAATGCACACCCTCCATTCGAATGCTGCGGGTTCGGCTCCCACCGGCGGCAAACAGCTTTTCTCGTCCGCTTTCACTTTCCTTCATTTGTACACTCCAATTAAAGCAACAAGTTCTCCTGTGCTTTGCTTGAATTCGTTATCTGTTGGCTATATACATGGTTGAGACTAAAAATGGGCCCCTGTGTTCCGCATTTTCTCGTTCATGTCAATAGGCGGGAAGACGCATTGCTGTTAAGCTCACTCTCCAGGGAACAGCGCAGATCTTACGAAGACGGAGAGTTGCACAAAAAAGGCACACACGGCGCCGCACATTAAGCAATACGAAATTTCCAAGGAATGCTAATCGCATTAAAATTACATATGCGAATAAACAGTCAGACATGGATGGTATCGTTGCGTGAAAGCGGCAGGCGCACACTTGCCAACTGGCATATATTTACATAACATATAAATACAGTTCAATCAGGCTGTCTTCGTCGTTATTAGCTCTATAGTCATCATCTAGATGAGAAGGCGTTGGTGCTAAGTCCTGACACCCAAGCCATGGCTCTGAAGTTGTGCAGGTTTAGCTGGAGGTCTCCTCCGCCGCGTGTTCGATGGAAGGCGTCTGTGAAGCTTTCGCCTCCGTGCGTCGTCCGTTCCCTCTATATCTGGGCCGGAGCGAACTGCTGCGGAGGCGTTGTTCTTCCTTCGGCCCGGCGCCACGCAGCATCGTTGAGATGTGCCTCGGACTGTCGTTGGCCAGTTCTTGCTCTCAAGGGTGGGACTCCGTCGTTTGTGGATGGGCTCGCAGCTGCCCGTGCAAGCGGAAACACGGCTGCGCTCGCCTCGCGGCTGCTGTTGGCCAAGTCTGCAGCGCCAACGCCATCCCCGAGCATCGCAGCGGTGAAGCTCATGCCGTTGGCGATGTCGTCGGTGTCCAAGGCGTGCGTCATTTGCAGCAGGCTGTGCTTCTCGTACCACGTACGTCGGTGCGCCTAGAGAGGCCACGACGAACGCGACGACGACTGCTGTCATCTGCGCGAACCACAACGTGGGCCAGTGCTCGAATTTGGCCCCCTGTGGTACGCAAGTTTCTCGACCGCCTCAGGGGGATCGAAAACTACGATTCCGAGGACTGCGAGCGGCTTCTGCGATGCTGCGTCTTCGACTTAGCCACGCTTGGCACCGCCCTACAATGAACGCGACCTCGGACTAGGAACCCGGCGCCCGGTTGCTCCACAGGGAACCGCGAGCGTCCAGCTGGGTGAGCGGAGCTTCGTCTTCTTCGTCTCCGCCAAGCGTTACGTGATCGCCAGCCGAGAAACGCTGATGCTGATTTCATGGATCTTCGCCTTGTGTATGGTCATTTGGCCTCAGTGACTTGAAACCGAGGGAAGATTCGCAGCCGCACGGCTTTTAAAACGGCCGGGCGGCCAGTATAATTTTTGTGTTTTAATGAGAAAAAGAAGAAGAAGAAACAGAAAAACACCGTGAAAATAGGATAGAGAGAGAAACGAATAAAAAAAAAACTGTCAGCCCTTCCACTGGGGTGGAGATGGAAGACCAGCGAAGCTCTACTATAGTGGGAATTATGTATTTCCAATTATGACTATTAATATGTGATGGTGTAATTAGTTATTTGAACTATTAAAGAAAGAGAAATATATATGATCCGGTGGTTTTCATTTATTTAGTGACCACAGGGACCATGGTCTTATGGTCGCTACGGTACACCGCCATAGGGTGTACGGCAAAGGTTGGCACGTTCTTCGTAAACACGTCACCAACGCCGCGCGCGTTCGGTGCGAACGCGGTCAAAACGCCGCCGCCGTCGACAACAGTTCTGCGCTTTGTTTGTGTGACCGCACACAACCGCTGTCAAAACGCTGGCGTCAGAGGCAGCACAAGCGGTGGAGGCGGGCAGGGCTGCGCGCATGCGCCGCAGTGGGAGAGTAGTAGTATTCTAGGCACTGTAGTAGTAGTAGTAGTGATTTTATCGAAGAAAATGACGCTTATTTGAGAGAGCGGGCACGCACACGCATGATGATGATAAGTGGTTCTTGAGGGAAAGGGAAAGGTTGGCGCTATCTTCTGCAGCCCTTGAGGGAGCACGGCTCAGCGCCAACGGGGAGGGGTAAGTGGGAGCGAAAGAAGGGATAGAGTGGAGTCGCCATGGCTGGGCGAAGCAAAACCGGCAGGCATAGGCGGCACGTATCAGGCCGAGATGGAAGGCCTTGGTGTGCTGCAGAGTCTGCAGGGGTGTTGTGCCAGGCCGGTCAGGCCCGGGGTGGGGTGGGAGGCCGTGAGGCCTTCCCGCTTGTAGAAATGTCCTTAGAGGCGTGCGGAGAGCCCTGACGAGTCAAGGAACTCCACGACGCCTCGAAGTGCAGAAAGGTGGTGTCGGCCGGGGAAGAGGAGATCTTCCTCCTTGCCAGAGGGGAGGCCCAGGCGGCGGAACTCCTGCAGGAGTGGGCCCCGCTGCTGGAGGTACGCCGGGCAGGCCAGCAGGAGATGTTCGATCGTCTCCGGCTCCCCGCAGGAGCTGCAGGCCGGGGACGTCGCTCGTCCACGCACAGTCTAAGTTGCCTCGATGCCCTCCTCGCCCATCGCTCCCCTTCCACTGGGAAGTCGCGTTTGCTCTCCGCCGTTCGTTCAGTCCCCGTAAAAGCGCGCGTCCCTCGCCCTCGCGCGCTTTCACTCGCGCATGCAGCATACGGCCAATGCTTTTTATTGCGATAGCAATTATATGGACACTCAAAAGCAGATTTCTGCCGTCGGCGTCGCCGTCGCCGTGAGGTTCCGTATGACGTCATTTGGAGAAGAAATCGTCGCCGCGCGCCGAACGCTGTATGTGCGAGTGAAAGGGCGCGAGGGGCGCGTCTTTCACGGGGAGTGAACGCACGGCGGAGAACAAACGCGCGTTCTGCGCCGTGCTCGCTTAAGGGCTGCAGAAGTAGGCGTCTCTGTTCTCCTTCACAATCACCATGTATGTAGAGCAAACGCGCCTTCTTCCGACGAGCGAGAGGCCGTGGGGGAGGGGGAGGAAAGGGAGGCGACGGTTAGCTGCGGCACGCAGTGCCTATTTATATCAGAGGCTCCGGCAACAGTCACCAACGCCGCCCGCATTTTGAGCGAACGCGGGCAAAACGCGGATGGCGTCGACAACAGTTCTGCGTGTTGCCGATGCTGCTGCATGTCCAAGTTTATACAGCTGATAAAGCTAATATCATTACTCCGTATAGCTCTCTACAAGTTTGCTATCGCAATTGATGCTTCACCTTTCAGGTGAAACTGCGACAACTTTTTTTTTTCTATTGCCGGACGTGACCATCGACGAGTGAGCCTTTAACAGCTTCCCTGTAAAAATTAAGCCAGTTCCACGCTTGTGAAATCTGATGAAACAGCGGAGCTCTGCAAGCGCGGGTGGTATGACGCTCGCCTTCGGACCGTGAGTACCCGGGTTCGAATCCCGCCTCGCCAAGAAAGTTTATATTCATCATTTTTTCGTTCTCTCTCTTTCTTTCTGTACTAGGCAAGTACTTCAGAACTTGCGTCAATAGTAAGCGTAGGTCGATTCACAAAACTTGAAAACAACTGTCGCAGCTGCAGACGTAAGAAGGACTTTCTATGAAAGGGGTACAGTGCCTAGAATAAAAGTATATTCTAGGCACTGTAATAGGGGGTTAGCAATCTTACGAACATAACATGTCTATCTACGTCGCTCAAGCTGACGTGAGTAACTGTTGGAACGTGCTCTTGCGGCCGATTGGCCAGAGGCCACAAGTGATAGCCGAGGATGGCGCGTGCTTTGTGGCGCGCTCTGATTTGTCATGTCAAAGTTCATTGAGCAGTTTTATTGCATAATTGCATTGCGCGTGCGCTGCTGTGAAGTGCAGTAGCATTAATAGTTTTGCAATCTTCTGCTTCATGTCTGATAGTCTGTGTTTCTTTAGGCGCGCAATAGCCTGACTTTTCATACTCGTCATGTGACTCTATAGGGTGGTAGCAGATACAAGTGTAGTATCCGCCTCTGACAACCGTCAAGTTTGTCATTGATGTGTATCGAGCACTTCTATAATTTTTTTTCCCAAGTTTGAGCTTTTCTGCGCTCCTAGGGCTGCGAATGATTATTTTTCCAGACGCTTTTGTGGCTATAATTTTCCACGCGAGATCACAAAACGAAAAACGGCTAAACGTGTCTAATTACAACTTGTTGCTGTTTGACAATTCGCTGTCATCTCCCGTGCTGTTTGCCTCAGCCTTCTATTATATCACTCGTAGTTTCAATTCAGCAGCGACACAGTGTCTGTGGCCACATGCACTCTTGCTCATCCTGCAGCTTACGGTGTGGGCGAAAGTATGCGTACGACGGGCGGCAGTCATGTCTAGGATACGAAGCTCAACGTTAATACGATGACATATAAAAAATGGCGAATAAAATCACGTACCATCATTGATACGAAAATGACGTGAACTGCTCGAACAAGCGTGATGCTGTGAAATAAAATATACCTCATGAACGGAGCGAAGAATCGTCGCATGAGTCCTCTTGTAGCCAATCGTGTCAAACTAAAGCGTACGAATACTCTTCTGTCTGGGTAACAACTTTTGAGCGGACACCTGCGATCCAATGTAAAGAATGTGCCAAGACGCCAACTTTTCACTGCTCCAAACTGTCAACGTGCGTTCGTTATACAAGAACTGCACCCTCTAGGGTACCACCTCATACCGCGGCACTTATGTGTGCTTGTGAGAGACTTTTAACACTTCCTTATTTCTAAATCGCTATTTATTTAGCAATGCACTAAAAATGTGCACTTACGGTATTTACGTAAGGCTCCAGGAAACACACACGCACGCACGCACATACCGATAAGTCCTATGAATTTAGTGAGGCTTCGGTTACGTCGAGTCCTTAGGCTCGAGGAACACACACACACGAATCGGAGGGTCTATTTTTCCATCTCCTCTTTTTAGAGCGCAGCTCGGGCGCCAGTTCCTGCGTTGAGCGTCGGCGTCCCTCGGCGTAACCGAGCGAACGAACACAGCGAAGGATGAAAGAGCGGACGCGGAGCGGGGGATGAAAGACGGCGATAGCGAAGAGAGCGCGACGAAGAAAGCGGAGGGTATGGCGAAAGCGTGAGACGAAAAGCGTAGTGCCGCGCAAGGCGTGTTCTGCGGCGACGATCGCTACGAGATGGCGCCAGAATATCGCGCGTCGTCTGTTCACCTAGACGCCATCGATAAGATTTGCGGCGAGCGCGTCCACCGACACCATATACGGAAACAAAGCACTGCATGAGCGGAAGTCTGTCTGCGTTGGCTGTTGTGAATCGCGCTCACTCGTTACCCACGCGCTGCCTCGTGATCTCCCGATGAGCGAGGCAGTCGCGCCACACTTCGCTCCGTTTACAACATGCCACACGAGACATTGTCCGCTCCAGCCAATATATCGCGAAACGAAAACACGAGTAGAGCTGCGCTCAAATTTCGCATAAGGAGCATCGTAATTGTCGGTGAACTTTTATTGCGATAGAAATCATATCGACACTCCATGTGCATTTCAGACGTCGCCGTCGCCATGTAAAGTCCAAGGGCGATAACATCGTCACCGCACACCGTCGTTCGGGGTCCGCGGCAGTCTTCAGCCAGCTCTTGCAGATTTTACCCATTCGATGGCCCATTACTCTAAAATTAAGGCACCTAAATAAAATGTTTACTACTACTACTGTACCCCACCAATATTTTTGCGGTAAATTCACGCCAGTAGTACTATTGGCCCACGGGAAGTTACATTTATGTCATCCACGGAAAGTTGCATTTATGTAACCCACAGAATGATCTTGAAAAATTGCCTAACTTAAGTTTTTGAGGAACTGCCTCTGGCTGACCCCGAAATCAGGGTTCTTGGCCATTTTAGCTAAGGCGATGAAGCTGAAGCATAGTTGACAAATCTTCAAAAGATTTTGAGCAAACTAAAAAAAAAGAAGTATGCCACTACCAACACATACTTATTTCGTTATAAAATCCAAAAAATGCCAAAATTGCAACAATACTGAAAATTAGAACATTTTAGAGACGTTTTAAAAAATCATCATCCCAAATTTCTATGAAATTTTCATAGAATACCCACCCAGGACTTGTAAATGTAATACTGCAAGAACATGTTGCAATACTTTAAGTGAGAAAATTAAGCCTATTTTGAGACCCATGTATGGACATCCTAACGATGTGCCTAGTTCTAAAAAAATAAAAATCACACTCGTATTGAATTCTGAAGTCATTCGTTTTGTTGTAGTAAAAAAGAGTGACTCAGATTGTCTTTCTTGCCTATTTTTGGTCATCAAATGAGTTCGAGTTTTCAGGGCTCCTGCATCCGTATTCCTACTACAGTACATTGAGGTAGCAAGCACGCGAGGGCGCATACAGCAAGTTTTTTTTTTACTAGTCAGGGAACCTATATCTGGAATTGATCTCTAATTACATTTGCTATCTGAAATCCCCCCCCCCCCCCCCCATGTAGATGAACGATGCACCAGCATAGTGGGAAAGCGCGATGACATCACTGCAGTAAATGAGCCAGCTGGGTATGTTCAGTTGAGGACAGTCGCAAGGCGGGTCGCGAATATTACAGCGAAGCTGTCAATGGCTAGGCCATGGCGTCCGCACGGAAAAACTATCATCAGCAATGGCTCGAGCGTTTTCCGTCTTCCACAGCTCGCTCGTTGGACCTTAACTTCACGCTCGCCATGGCCTCTAAACTGTGCATGCGTGAAAAAAAAAAAAGAAAAACACCGCATATCCACGGGGTGAATGATGAGTGGGCGAAGCTCCGGAAGGAATCATCGGTAAACCATGAATCTTCCGTGTAATTCGCCCAGTCTCGCCGCACTAAATCGAACGATTGACTTCCACCAATGACACGCGCCATATGTGACGTCATTCCTATTTTATAACAGCGCCCTTCTTTATAATTGCACCATCTCCCGCTTAAGGGGACGCTAGCACAAACGCGTTAGAAACGTGCAGTACTCTCTAGTAAGGGGGAGAGGCCACAGCGTCTTACGCAGCCGTTTACACATGGAGGAGGTGTTTATTATACATAAGGAAGAGACGCTTAATTCTGCAGCTCATAAGGGAGCACGGCGCAGCGTCGTAGGGGATAGGGGGAGTAGGAGGTAAAAACGCAAGAGAGCGCAGGAGTTCGTTTACACATGCCGGAACGTGCACCGCGTTTGCCGACGCCATCACATGGCTGCCGAGAGAGTATAACCCCCGTATTCATAAACGCTCCTCGACTTGAACTTGACTTGCCACCGCCTTAACGCGTTTCGAACGCGCTGCCCAAGGCGGTGGCAAGTCAGGTTCAAGTCGAGGAGCGTTTATGAATACGGGGGTAAGGCGGAGAGGCCACAGCGTCTTACACCAGCTTCTTACAAGGGCCGTAAAGCGCTAGCACAAACGCGTTAGAAACGCGCAGTTTCTCGTTATTGTTGGGTATTTATTGTCATCGTGGTGCGTGTGTCCATGTGCGCTTCGTGGCGTAGTGGTTAGCGCCGCGCGTTCGGAAGCGAGGGGTCCTTGATTCGATTCCGCGCTACGGACACAACTTTCGGAATTTTTTTTTTTTTTTCATAAAAGTAGACGTGGCTACCTACTACGACGGGGACGAACGGGTGCCGCTATAAGGAGCTTCGCCCCTAAAAACTGCGCATAGGGACTTGTTTCTTGAAGATTCGCCTGTGTCTAGGTACTACTGAGAAGTTGTCGCTCCTTGAATATGTGACTTTGCCTAGGTACTACCGCGGAGAACTTCCTTTGGTCGTTTTGTATGCGTTTGTCCCTAGGCTAGCTGTCATGTGCGTTTGCGGTCTCGTCTCGCCGTCCCCCGGGTCGCAACACTCCAAATGCTAGTAGATAACAGCGTTCGACCGCTGGCTCCACGCTGCGCCGCTCGCGCGTACCGCGTTTCAAGGTGGTTTCTTTCGCCGAGGGCGCTCGAACGCAATCATATGGTTCGCATGAATGCCAGCCTCGGAAGCGTGGCTGTATGACTAATTTTCGCATATTACTAATATTTCCATGCAATAAAGAAAAAAAGTGGCTGTATGGCTGAGTGGTTACGGCGCTCGCTTCGGGATCGCGCGTAGGCTGGTTCGAATCCCGCCCTGGCTAGAAATTTTTTTTTCTTGATATCACGTTTTTCCTTTTTTTTTTTTTCCTGTTTGCCAGCGCGGTCGCTCCGTTCCAACGCCGGCGGCGGAGAGCCAGCATCGCGTAAACAAACCTCAAGTCTCGGAAGCCAACGTTAGGGACAAACGCATACAAAACGAGCAAAAGAAGTTCTCCGACGTAGCACCTAGGCAAAGTCAGATATTCAAGAAGCAAAAGCCCCCAAATTTTCTCTTGTAACACGACTTCGCGGGCTGCGAGCTCCGCTACGGATGAACAGAGCAAAACAGGCAACTCAACTCCTCAGTAGCACCTAGACAGGCAAATCTTCAAGGAAGAGAAGTCCCTATGTGCAGTTTTTTTTTTTTTTTTTTTTGCACATGCGCAGTTTAGAGAGCATGGCACACGTGACGTTCAGGTGCTCGTTGGATCCCCTCGACGCAACCGCGCTTGTACCACTGTTGCCGCGCTTGTAGTCTTCACAGCTGGCTCGGTTGCCGCTCATCATTCCAACGGAGAATTTAACTTTTCTGTGGTCGTAATGGGGAGGCCGCGTTTACAGGGGTATGAGCCATTCAACGTCTTACGCGGCAAACAGATTTAATAATAGAGGTGATACGCGAATGTGGGTGTGTACTTATAGTCACAATGACCACCGATCAGGACAATACATTTGTAACTTCGTTCCAAATTCTTTCACCTCTGTATCGTGCGCTAAACAGCTTCGCTGGTCATCCACCTTCAGGGTGGAATGGCTCGTTATTTTTTAAGGCGAAAGCCTTATATGTCTCATCGTTCAGTCAATCTTTAACGTTCTTGAGCGAAAACCCGTGTCGTCGAAGTGAAATCGTACAAGACTCGGTGTAGCAATTCCCTTACTACACCGACTTGGCATCGTGTCTTAGCTATATGCAAACGCTCCCGCAACAATTCTGATGGTGTGCGAGTCGCCGCCGTCATCTGAGCAAGCAACACTCGTGCAACAATTCTGATGGTGCACGGGTCAACGTCGTCATCGTATTAAGATAGTTAATTCAGGCACTCGAACCCACGATCTTCGCTGGAAGTCGAACCCACCCACTTTGGCGTAGGATGAATCAAGGCGCAGTTAATTAAGACAATTAGGGTAGCGTCAATTAAGGTATTTGAACCCACGACCTTTGGTCAGAATAAAGTAATAACAAGGAACAACGCATTCGAATGAGAATGACAAATAATTTAATGAATGCCTCTTGAACGCGCAGGCTTTCGCCTTCACCCTCTTAGACTAAAGTGACAAAATTTTTTTCGTTTACCCATAAATTTGTAGATTAGGCATCAAAATACTTGTGCAAATCTGAAGGTCTGCCTTATTGGAATACGAAATGCGCCAGGGTCTCCGATGTCGACCGAAGATGTGCAGGCTCTTTAAGCCGAGTGAGCACAGTGCCCTCTAAAGAATGGTCTGGCCCTAGGAACTCTCGGCATTGTACCTGAAGAGATTGTAGTTGCTACTTCGAAATTAGATGAATAAAGAAGATTACGACGCCCCTAGCATTCCTAAGGGGTTTTAAAAAGTGACAGTGAAATGGATCTCTTATAAGGCGCGCACAAGAAAATACTATACATGAAGAGTTGTGAAAAGCACTCCGTCAAAGACATATTTGATGTGGCGTGTAGCGTCTGCGACCGTCTTTGGATACGATCATACTTCCGGTGGGGCTCATACTGTGGTCTAGTTGTGCAGTGCCCACTTTGGTTGCGGGAGGTGTTGGGTTCAATTTCCACCGTTGCCGGGCACTCACTGGGGCACAAGTGCACCCCAGCCTGGCACTCAGCTTCCTTCAGGGGTTATAGGCATCAGAAAGAAGCCTGCGCCCTAAAGTCTTATCGAAACCCTCATAAGCAGAAAAAAATTTGTTTGGGCCGCTCCCATGGCGGCGATTACCCATGTGGCGCCCCAAATGCACCTATTGAGGTGGGAACGCCTTCCGGTTGGAGACAAACACTGCTTTCCAAGCGTTGAGGTCCCATAATGGCCGAGCACCAGGCTGGGAGCACGCCTGTAAGTATTTTACCGGTAGATACCTCGCTTGCCTCCCACAGCCATGGCGGATAATTATCAAAAATGGTTTCCCCGCTCTTTTTTTTTCTTGCTGTTGTTCTGCATGGACTTGGAATGTGTGCACTGTTGATGCTTCTGCAATAATTGGCAGGTTTGCTAGGCCTTATCAAGCAAGTGAACAGTTCAGTCGTATTTCTACATTGTATGCTTCACAGGGAGGCTTTGGCAGTAAAGGAACTAAGCCAAGAGCTAGCGAGCATGATGCAACATGTTGTCAAAAGCATCAAAGCAAGGCCTAAGGCCAGTTGCTTTTTCGAAGTGCTTTGAGAAGGGATGGGAACAGAATACCAGCACATGCTCTTACACACGGAGATGTGTTTGCTGTCGCATGAAAAGTGCTGCTCCGGGTTTTGGTCTCCATGAGGAAGTAGGGATTTATCTAGCAGAAGACGAGGGGCTGGGAGAGCTTTTCAAAGACTGTTCATGCATCATTAAGCTTGCCTATCTGTGCGACATGTGTAGGCAGCTCAATCACCTAAACTTCAGCATGCAAGGGGTTGAGGGCAAAATTGTATTGTCTGGTGACAAAGCGAGGGACTTCTGTAGGGAACTTCAAGGTTGGCTGAGTGGGGTAGGAAGGGATGATATTCTCCATTTAAGTTGTTGAGTGACTTTGTAATGTCTGGGACAGTATATGCAGCTGACAGACAGTAATGACACATTTTAGTGCACTCAGATTCCACCTAATGAATTACTTTCCAGAGTCTGCTTCAGACAGAAGTCTTGTGGCCCCTTTCCAGGCAGATGTAACTTGCATTATTTGCTGCAGTATTGTACACTATGTGCTGCTTGTGCAATCAATAAACAGTGTCCATTTCACGGTGCAAGTACTTCATCCTTTGTCAAGACATTGTACACAAACAACAAGGCCACTTGTTTGTGGCAGTGCATCAGTATACCCTAACCTCCAGAGCAGCACCTGTTCGCTACCACGACCATACAATATGGCCACACAAATTTTGCTGTAAAAGAAGTACTATATGTTTCTCAACAAAACACAATTTCAGGTACTCACTATTATTTTCTGTACAAGTAACACAAAAATGCATACTTTATAGGCTACTGTTAAGCACAGTACACAAAAATGTACTAAACAATAAATACATTTTATGAGAAACTCAAGCAATGATGCTTCAGGCAGTCATTCCCAGTTTTGTATTCACCCTACTCTTTTTAACACTGTTAGCGACAGCATCAGGTAGAAGCTTCCACGTTGTCTTGGAACTTCTTTTCAACGAACAGGCACAAAATGTGGACAAAAACTAAACCTATAGTTCAGACTGCCTGCTTCAGGAGGCCAGTGTAAGTATTGACCTTAGTCGCAATGGACATGTCGACAAACTTGTCACCTATGCTGACAAGCATTCCACCCATGATGCTGGGGTCCACCTGCAAAGGAGAATTTCATGTCACACACACTGCTACCTGACTACAACTGGATGACTTTCACATGAGATGCACATGAGATGGAAGATTTGGAGAGCCCTCAAGTCTGCCTAGCTGCTCTCCATAAAGGGACTGCGAAACACCTGTTATGAAGGGTGTGGAATACATCTGGTATTAACCCCCCAAAGCCCTACATATGACTTGATACGCGGAATTTGACGGACAGAAACTGATTCAGCACTGGAAACCCAATGTAGAGCCCATACTAGTGTTTTTGATATACTGAAGGGATATTTCAGTAATGGACAGCTCAGCAAATTAATTGTTAATTACTGCATTAATAAATTTTAAGTATCACTCACTGTTTTCTTCGTACCAATATACTCTCCATGGTGAGAAATAAATGTGAACAACTTACTTTTTATTTTATGCCTGAACTTTGCGGGGTTAAAGAGGCCATCTCGCAAGTATGCTCCGAGAAGTTGTCAATGCTGCCACTGCTTCCCTCTTTCAGTCACTGTTAGCACACTCTAAGCTATAACATATCCACATTTCCAACCATCATTGCACTCAACCTTTATGCTGACATGACTCAGAGCACCTGGTGCAAATCTGTCACATTGCTCATTTTGGAGAGCACAGTATAGGCTCAGTGGTATCGTTCTCTGCTACCAGATGGGACCATCACACTAAACGAGATAGCATAGCTGATTAAATCAAGCAGATTAGGTGATTATTTAATGCACTGGTGATTATTTGATTTGATGGTGATATGCACTGCCCCCCCTTTTGTTTGAACTATAAATTTTAAAACTTCTGAAGACGCTAGATGACACAGCCCTGCAAATCTGTCTGCGGGGTGAAATGGACACTGGTGAGGTAAAGCACCAGCAGCCTTGGAAATCGCAGATGCCGAGGCATTCAATTTCGCACAACGGTCTGAATTCCAAACTCCTGCATGATGGTGTTTGGAACTGGTTTTTGTAGTGTGCTTAGCAGATCAGGATCTTCTGCCTCTTTTGGTTCAAGGAACCACAAAATACTGACTGAAACAGGTCACCGAAACAGTGAGATATGCTGAAGCCCAATTCTACAGTGACAAAACTGGCTGCAGCTGGGAGGCCGCGTTTAGTGAAGCTTTCTTTGTGGCATCCGAAGGTGCGCAAGGCCACTAGATACAAAATACAAAAGCTGCATGTCGCCCCAGCTATGTCAATCACGACTATATATAAAACTGGTTACAGAGCCTCCCTTGCAGTTAGGGCTGCCACCTCAGAGAGCCCCATCAGCTGCCCAGCTAAAAAAACATTCTTTCTGGGGTTTTACGTGCCAAAACCAGTTCTGATTATGAGGCACGCCGTAGTGGAGGGCTCAGGATTAATTTTGACCACCTGGGGTTCTTTAACGTGCACTACAACGCAAGCACATGGGCATTTTTGCATTTCGCCTCCATCGAAATGCGGCCACAAGGGCCGGGACTCGATCCCGCGACCTCGTGCTCAGCAGCGCAACGCCGACTCCTCCAAAGTGCAATTGGTAATGAATAATAGAAATCTCGAAATTGCCACTACAGATTGTTACGAAAGGCATGTTCAGCAATACAGTGGATTGCTATATTGCTTGATTGCCAATTGTATTTAACGTCAACAGCATTACAAGAATGGGTTCTGTCAGATTTTTTTTTGATTAGTGAAATACAGTCAAACCTCAATATAACGAACCTCGATTTAACGAAATTCACAATGTAACAAACTATTTTTATTTCCCCATCTTAGTTCTATTGAATTAATGAAACCTCGATATAACAAAATTCTGGATATAACGAAGTTTTTGGCTGCAAGTGCAACTTCGTTATATCGAGGTTTGACTATCGATATAACAAACTTCATGAGCCTGCAGTAAATTGTTCGCTATTCTAAAAAGTCTTTATAGTGAATGCCCCAAAATGAACCGTTCTGCCCATCAACCCGTCACTGCATCAACTGTCGCTGTATGGGCCGTCTATGAAAATGTCAGTTTTGGCTCTCGGCTCACGCTCTTGCATAGATTCTGCCGCCACACACCAGCGAAGCACCATATAGAAACAGTGGCACTAGCAAAAGAAACCAAGACAACTACAAAACCACTGACAAGGAGGAAGCTCCAAAGCACAATGTATTTTTTTTCCTTGCATCCTTTGCCGCGGACATCGCAATTGCCTCGCTTGAGGCGGACAACTGAACTATTCTGAAACGCGAGCGCATCTAAAGACACCGTCCAGAAAGGGCAGGTGGTGTGGCATCCCCGTGAGCCTAAACTGCCATTTCTCCACGTGCGTAACAACAGAAGAAAGAAGCACAAAAAGGAGAGGTACGTGCAGAAAGAAGGAATAGATACGCATTGTTGCTAGGAGACACATGCCTGGGTGTAGCATGCACTCACAAAGCCTGATGCGTCATTACCTCCGCAACTCAAAAAAAGAAAAAAAGAAAGTCCCCTCCCACATTTTTCTCCTGCGCAGCCTCAGATTTTCCAAAGCCATGCGCTGCGGCGTGTGCTTTCTGCACTGTGTCGTCTGCTAGACTACTGCTCCGGCTGTCGTGAAGGATACACTGAAATTTAAGAATCCGAAATGCAAGAACGAGGTGGAGGCATTTAATTGCGAGCACTACAGATGATATTTTCTGGTAACAGTAACTAAATCATGGCAAATTATTTGAATTAGCTTGTGTAAGTCACTTCCTGAATCAAAACCAGGTCAACTCTCTGCAACTTGTAATTGAACTGGCATGCAGAAAAAAAAAACACGCTGGGACAAGTTCGCTGTGCAAGCAAGAGGTCAATGTGATCGGAGATGTGCAAGTAATTAACAGAGCTACAGTAGAACCCCACTGTTACGTTCCCGGGTGCTGCGTTTTCCTGGCTGTTACGTCATTCTCCACCAGTCCTGGCATAGCTCCCATAGGACCCAATGCATTGGTCAGGGTTTGTACACAATATTTGGCTGGAAATTCAAGGACATTTCAAGGATTTCAAGGATGCAAAAAGGCAGAATTCAAGGAGTGTTAGCGTAATTTTATTTCCTCACATGACTTAGGAAAGGAGCCCTATTTTCGCATTAATTTCTCTTTCAAGAGCTGTTATCTCCGCTTCTTTTTCTTTGGCTGTTCGACGGAAACTTCGTCGCCTTTCGCCTTTCTGGTGGCTCTTCAAGGCAGATTCCCCCATCGCTGCAATGTCGACCGTCTTCTGACATAATGCGCACATTGCTCGATAAGGATCGCTTGGTTCCGGTCTCACCCAGTGACGATAGTCCGTATGTTGCAGCCACGCAGGCTGAAACTTGCACTTCCCGCCTGGCATCTTGTCAAAGTAAACACACAACGCAAACTTCACTGAAATGGCGCGCACGAGGCCGACAAACGGCCCGACTATAGTACCTAAAAGACACATACTAGTGTGCCGAGAGCGGGTGTCGCGGTAGCACCGAGTGTGATGCCTGCCGCCGCCGGCCGCTTGGTGCGCTGCACTTCGAGACTGTGCCGGACCATGCTGAGACATGGGCGGACTTCAGGCAAGACACGAGGCGAGTCTCCCATGTGCCCGGCGATCTGCCTCTTATGTTCTTGTCCCAATCCGCAATACGTTCGGGGTCTGCGGACGCGCTGGGTAATGAGATGAGCCGTTTCTTTCCGCGTCTCTGGGAAATCGCGGTTTCGCGACCTGTTCAAAGTTTCTTTAGACAGACGAGTGCACACATAGATGCAAAAAACCCACTCACAATAAGAAAAGACTGCAACGAAAGCGGCAGCAAGGCGAGAAATGAACTAAGCATTGCAATCGACGCGTAGCAATCAACGCATCGCAAACGAACGCGAGTCGAACACCGCAGGATTTAGCATGGTGCCGACAGGCATCGCCGTCTGGTGGCCCGCGGCGGCAGGCATCACAGCCCGCGCCACCGTCCCGCGTTGGAGACTCTCGGTGGACGGCACACTAGAGTATATTCTAGGCACTATACGCAAGCCGAGCGAGCGATATGTCTCGCATTAGATTAGATTTCCAATGCATATTTGTTGCCAGACGACGTAGGGGCTGCGAGATTTAAAACCGAAACTTCCTGATGTTGCCCTTAAGTCAACACAGCTTGTTTTCATGGGCATTCGTAAGCGAAAGGGCCTTAAATATCAGCATGACTTGCGGAGGTACATCGTGAATTTCCTCTAGCGGAACAAATCCCACGGGATTTTCAAGGATTACAAGGAGCCCACGGGTATTCAAGTAGCTTCAAGGGCCCTTGAACTTATACTGTCAATATCAAGGATATTCAAGGATTTCAAGGGGCTGTGCGAACCCTGATTGGTAACCTCGCTGTTGCGTCGCAACTGTGGGACCGTTCCCGCATTGTGTGTTGCGAACTGCCCCGCCGCGCTGACCCGAGTGGCTTCATGTCGCTTTGGGTGGCGTGACGATGGGACTGGCCACCTAAAGTGCCAGGGTTGATACCTATGACGTGCCTCGAGCACGCCTTCTTCAGTCACACTCGAGGCACCAGGAGGGAGGATAGGGGGCGCCGCTGCACTCTGGCATCAACTGCGCACTGCGCAGGTCGTATCTTGAAAGCGATCTGCGTATGGGGGCAGAGTCTAGGCAGCGTAGGTGTGTTGGCAGCTTGTAGCTTTGTGCATGCTGGGTGTTCTCGGCACTCAGTTTGTGCTGAAGCGATAGACAGCACGAAGGTCACATCGATCGCTGCTGCTGCCGCGCTTCCTCACACAAACTTTTGACAGCGAGTGTTTGCGCCCGAGTGGGAAGTGTTTATGTTTGCCTGTGTGCGCCGAGACCATGCTTGTTAATATAGTTAATAAGCAAATGTTTACAAGTTTATACGGAGGATAAAACTGCTATCCTTACATTTATAGCTGTCTTTCCCGTTTCCCGTTTTTCAGCTCTTGCGTTTCCCGGCTCATGTTTTTCTTCACAGAAACCATGAAAAACACATCAGCGGGGTTTTACTGAATTTATTAAGGACGTCTTGTGAGGCCAAGTGGATGACCAGCGAGAGTACGAGGATGCCTATGGGCAGGCGAATAGTAATCATTTCCGTACATCTTGTGTTCCCTGTACGTGCTGCTCACTGCTCTATGACAATCGGACAAGCCCACAAGAAGCACTGCATCTGAAATGCTCTGGACGTAACTGACAATGACAGGCCATGGTATGTTGAACGCAACAAATGGCAACAAGAATTTCAAAAGTTGCATGTGTGGCTTCTGTCTCAAACAGTGAATGTTCAAACTGGCATAACAATGTGTTCTAACATGTTCGATGATGAAGTTCTTAGCACTTTTCCATTCTTATCTAAAAGGAAGGGGCTGACCTACATTCTGATTTACACTAAATCCACCTGCAGCCAAAAACATCCTTTTCATACACAAAAGCAGCAAAACAAACATCACTGCACCTTTTGCTGGTTTTTGCCCTAGCTTCTGCTGTGTTCCATGTATTCTATTCATGTGACACTCAGTAGCACAGAGAGTAATAGGCACCAAACTGAAGCAGCCAAATTAAGTAAGGGCTCTGTGACCATTTAATGGCCAGATCACAGTGAAGCAAATTAAAATTGGGACATCCTCGCATGTAATTAGCAAAGACGACTCATCACACTGAAGTTATTGCTCAAGCTACATTAGCTAGGGAAAAAAGAAAAAAAGTCGCATTTTGACCCGAAAGGCAACGCATCGTTTGCGATAGCAAATTAGTAGACAGCTATACAAAGTAAGTATATTAGTTTTATCAGCCGTATAAACTTGCAAACATTCGCTTACTAACTAAATTAACAAGCACGGTGTCGCACGCACAGGTAAACATGAACACATCTCACTCGATGACGGCGGAAACTCACTGTGAAAATGCTGGAGTGAGAAGCGCTGCAGCAGCAGTGACCTTCGTGCTGTCTCTTGCTTCAACCGGGCGCGCACTTTCTCCACGCCCATGCCGTAAGCTGCAGCTACAGGAGTAGAACCCTCCTGTAGCTGCAGCTTACGGCATGGGCGTGGAGAAAGTGCGCGCCCGGTTGAAGCAAGAGACAGCACGAAGGTCACTGCACGTATGTGCGAGTTGAGCCGCGATCGTCGGATGACCCTCGCAAGCTTTCACTGGCACTTACAGCGTACAGCAATGGCAGAAATGCACTTGGAGTGCAATAAAAACAAGTAGGAAGCCAAGTTCACAAGAAAGTGCAATGCTTTCACGCAGTTTTATGTCTCAAAGCGGCATTGAGTGTGGTGAGGGATTCTGCAGCAAAAGGCTCTGGATTCATTTGCAACCATTAGGAACTCGTCATTGTGCCCCTAAATCGGAGTAGTATGCGAGTGTTTTTGTGTTCCTCTCTCACGGCATTAGACTGCAGAGGTGATATGTTGCGCAGACTTGCACACGTGAAACTGCTAAAGTAAGATGCAATTCCAAAAGGCCAAAAACCTATTTGGAATCTGCTTTTCCCAGTTGCACCAAGACTCCCATGTGATGGAAAACCGCACAGCGCATGACAACAAAGGATGGGAGCAGTACTATTACCTTCTTGGTAAGCACAAGCACCTCTCCTTTTTTGAGGAATGCCTTCAGTGCTGACTCAAGCTCCTTCTCCATGGCAGCATCCAAGGGCTGAAAGAACAAAGTTCCACATGTGGAGGGCACACTTGGGGGGAAGTACACAACCACACTTCAAGGAGACAGAAAGAGGATCCATTATGTCGGCGAGCTTGTTGAAATGCAAAGAGCTCAAATCGCTCTCCGGAATTATTTAAATCGTAATGTTCCTTGAAAAACCTAGTTAATTCATAGTCCACTGGACTACAACATATCTTCAAATTTTGCATATTTTCGAATTATATACCTGAAAAGAAGAACAAAAAAGAAAGGGGGGGGGGGGGGGGAGGAAGAACTGTGCGATACAAGCATGTCACATTTATTTTCCGTGTAGCAGGACTACTTGAAGTAGTCATTGACACAGGATAGCTTGGTACGGTAGTTCACTGCATCAAGAAGGGTAGTCCACTACAGTAGAACCCTGCTGATACGTTTTTCACGGGACCGTAAAAAAAAAAAAAAACATAAGAGCCGAGAAACGTAAGAGCCGGGAACCAGGAAAAATTAAGAAATGGAGTAGTTCCGAACTGCACTCAATATTATTTTAATTCTTACGTGTGAAAAAAAGTAGTTTCGCCCGGCAGCCAAAGTATCGATTGCAATAGAAAATTAGTAGACAGCTATACAAAGTAAAAATAGTAGTTTATATCGTCTGCATAAACGTGTAAACATTCGTCCTATTAACTATATTAACAAGCATGGTGTCAGCGGCCACAGGCAAGTCAGCGGCCACAGGCAAACATGAACACATCACACTCGATGAGCGCGGACACGCACTGTCAAACGCTGGCGTGAGGAATTTAAGCGCCGCTGCAGAAGCGAGCGAAGTGACCTTCGTGCTGTTTTCTATCACTTCAACGCAAACTGAGCGCCGAGCACACACAGCACACACAAAGCTACGAGCCCCCGACGCCTCTACACTGCGTAGACTCTGCCGCCAACGTAGATCGCTTTCAAGATACAGCCCGCGCAACCGTGCACGCCGCGCAGTAAGCAGTTGATGCCGCTATCCCTCCCCCCCTCGCTGGTGCCTCAAGCGCAACGGAAGAAGGCGCGCTTCCTCCCTGCTTTTCTTTCTTTCGCGAGATTTAGACGCGGTCGTCGGCTCCCCTCGCACGCTTTCACTCGCACATACAGCATACGGCGAGCGGCGTTATCGCCCTTGGACTTTATACGCAACATCTATCAGCCAAAACCAATTTTAGGGCCGCAACGCGTCATAGACACCATCTTTAGATAGCAAATACGGATCTCAAGGGCCATATTTTTGCTGGTGGAAACCGAAAATACGTCATAAGCGTCACCCCCGGCACTTTGGCCGGTCAATGCTATCGTTAAGCAACCAAGCCAAGCGACATGAAAAGTCAAAATGGCTGCTCGGGCCGGCGCGGGGTGGCAGTTCGCAACGTAACAGCGGGGTTACCAATGCATTGGGTTCTATGGGAGCTGTGCTGGGACGGGCCGAAATGAACGTAACAGCCGGGAAAACGCAGCACCTGGGAACGTAACAGCGGGGTTCTACTGTAATCATGCGCACCATCTCAGTCATCATCGCTACACTCAACAAAGCTGCAGACGACGTTCAGGGACTCAATAACCGTTGCTGAAGCAGGCATACAAGTGGGCTCATTATCATCCCTGCCATCACCTACTCGCACACTGTCGGTGACTTTGCCTTCCAAGTTAGGACACGATGCCTGGACGTCTGCTTCTATGTTAAAGTTCAAAGCAAAGCCTAGCAGTACTAGCCCGTCACCATCATCGTACACTAGCTGAAACGCGCACATGGCTAAGATATTTCATGCGGCAATGCATCAACACACCAGCAGTGGAGAAAACTTGAAAACCAGAAACGAAAAAGCAAAAGCAGCATGTTTATTGATCAATGATATTTTTTGTTGAAGAGGGCAGCGATTATGTGAGGGAAATGATGGACCAGAAACCTGTGATCATACAGCTATTGGGCACAGGTAGTCTCAGCATTGCTGGTGATGTAGATTAGGTGCATTTGGAGACCATACTTTCATATGTCTGTAGCGACAGCCATGCAATGGTAGACAAACCGACTGATCAGGTCACATGCAAGCGTAGGTGCATGCAGCAACACACTGACCAGCTTTTCTGGCTGCTTGTGGAATAACAACTTATTTTCTTGCAAATTTAATAAGACCCCATTAATTTTGACTTTTATATGGTCCCCACCAAAACCAAATTATCAGTCAGCAACTTACTGTGCACTTTACCATACACATTATTGAGTACAATATTGAAAAGGGCTCTTTTTGTTGAACTCCATTTTATTCAAATAATTTTCCGGTCCCTTTGGAGTTCGAATTAACAATGTTCCATTGTGTAGAGGAAGGGCAGACTAACTATCCATTCAACAATCTCAAAACAAACCAGCAGCAACAATTGTTGCAGCAAAAGCATGGTGCAACACACAATGAAACAAGTTTAATGGGGGATGCGGGGCTAACATCGCGATTTTCGCCAGAAACATGCATATACTAATTTTGTTTATTTTGGATTCCTAAACATGTAAAGAAGCTCCTCACCAAGCTTGGTATTCTGCTCGACAGAAAAGAAAAAAGTTAGCTTTTTTTTACATAGCAGTCGGTAGTTATTACACGTTTCCCGTCGAAAGTGCCTACAGACGTCATTTTCAAGATGTGGGCCACAGAGCAGGCAAGGAGCCCAAAGTGAAGTCAATTCACTCGTTAGGTTTGTCTTTTGCCCTTTCTAGTGATGAGTGACCTTATGTTGAGAATATTTACATTTCTGACCATGGCGAGTCCGGACTGACAGCAAAACTGAAACTTGGCTTGGTGGAAATGGAACATGTGGCATTCCATTTTTCCCACCAGCGAGCTTCTTGTGCCTAGCCTCGTTTTCATTACCGTTGGCACTGCTAATCTACGTATTAGTCCAGATTTTTCCAATATTTCAAGTGTCATCGACAGATAGTCGGTGATATCGCTGACTATGCCCGCCACGGTCTTCAATGCAATAAAGCACCACAAAACAGAAGCAATTGCCGCTGAGCCACATAAGAGTTCAAGGAGAGGGCCTAACCTACTACTATATGCAGCATATGCATATTAGCACTCTATTGAGCCCAATTGCCTGTAGAATTAAATGGCATGTTTTGAAATCTTTGAATTCATCTTTCTCAGTTTGCACTTTTTAGTCAACTGTCACTTTTAGGAAAACTATTGTTTAGAAACTGCAATGACGAAAACTGTTTGCAAGATTGTTTATAGGCTGAAAACTTGAACAGAACTATGGACGTCTTGCATTTCTAATTTACTTCTATCAAGAAAATGGTATAGATTTCTGGATCACAGTAACAACAGAAAACAAAAACTTCGTTTGATTCAAGTGTTGTGGTTTCTACAGAAAAAGGCATAACATTTCAAGTGGCTCCATTATCCTGTAATGTAGAGTCCACAAGAAATTTATCCAGAAAAATGTTACCTATTTCGATTTTTGAAGAGAGTTTTCCTAAGGTGACACTCAATTGCTCAATGAGATCTGTAGTATAACTTCGGTTCCATTTGTGCTCGGATAATGAAATTACTACATGTTCTAATAACTACAAGACAAGACGTCCTGCTAAATTTTTGTAAAATCAGCATGTCAGTTGAAAAGTTAACCTTTCAAGCCCCACATCCCCCTTTCATAGGCAAGCCAGCCAAGAATATCCTCACCTTGGCAGTGACCACCTCACATGGTACCTCCCCTCGCACGGCACCCATGATGCGTGAAAAAGCACCAATCACCGACTTCACATAGCGTGACCGGCCATTCTCAGCCAGGGCACCTGCACAGGTGGTGATAGACAGCAAATTAACACACATCAGCAGAAGGCTGTCTTTAACATCGAATAAGCAAATGAGGAGACACTGTAATGCAGGACTCCATATTAGTACTTTGACCAGCTGGGTTTCTACAATGTGCAATGAAAGTGCTGTACAGAGCTTATTGTCCATAGGAATGTGACTGTTACAGCCAGAAGCCAAAATCGCGAACTTCAGCTCAGCTGCAGAACACAGCTGTTGAGCCACTATGACGGGTACACCTATGAAGGACGAGCAGCTGACTGCAAGCAACTGTGCTACCACCCATTACTCACCGTGTAAACGTTGAGAGCCTGAAGAAATATTGCAAAGTCAGAAAGAATCACAATAAAATGAGACAAAAAGCAATCAAAGCAAAAAAGTATTTAAAATGCTTTCACTCCCTACATGAGCAAGCACATTAAGTCCGTAATAAATTTTTGGTCGGCATCTGCCACATGTCACGTTACTCTATAGGTTATCTCAAAATACCCACGGGTTCCCAAACCTTTTGCTATCATGGGAACCCACTGTTAATCCATCGCATGTTAAAAAACACCGCACAAACATATACACACACAGGGATAAGCAAGGCAGAGGTTGCCAGATGTGCATAAAGGCAACGCTTCTAAGGTAAGGTCCTTAGATAAAAAGTATCAACATAGCGCCATTGTTTCATCTAGCTGTCATCCTCGTTCTCCCACCATTGCCCATGCATGATTGGCTTAGTGCGGTCACCTGATATTTTGGCCGGTTAGCAGTGGTGTTCTTTTTGTTTTGAAAAGGTTCCAAAGCATGTTTTAACAACATATGCAAGAATAAGAAATCACTGCATGGAATACAGTTCCCCAACAAGTTTTTATAAATGTAGTACAACACACACTACAGTGGAACCCGTTTATAACTTACTCGATAGTTCCGCAACAAGTGGTTGTTATATCAGTAGTTTGTTATATATGGACTTGCGCTTAAAAACGTTCAAAAATTCACCGCACTGAACCTGGCGTCAGCAGTTACAATTTGGCAGCACTTTGGTCCGAAAACCACATTTTCAGTCATTTTTGTTCGCAGAGCGTTCCCGCACCTAGCTGCAAACTTCTGTTTGGAAACGTCCATCTAACGAACAAAATGCAGAGTTGTATAGCTCTTTCAAAATGAAACCCGGTTCAGATCACCTGTCACTTCGAAACTGCAAGCGCAGCTGCAATTTATTCTGAGAGCTTGTGAAATATTTTACTACCAGCGGGACATAACTGTATTCTGCACACAAGAGTGAAGCGTTCTAGTTGGCCGAAAGCAAAACCTTCGAAAACTGCTGCGGCATGCCACCATTCTGCGAAGGTCACGGACAATGGTCTCAGCATTACGACTGCAGGTCAGCCACACAGGATCCGTAAAATTACGTTATGTCACTTCGAGCGAAAAAAAAAAAGTACGATGTTCGAAAAATAAAACATCACTGAGAAGCGTTATCAGCAATTGGCAATGCGTAAATGAAGCGCCGCCGCACCCTAACAGCGTAGTAACCGCCGACCCATTGCAATATTGTGTGGCGACAGCGTGTGGCGCAGCATTCTCGCCAACTTGGACTGCATGGACAGGAACACTTGAGTGGCCGTTCCAATGGTGGAGACAGATGATCATTCCAAATCGTTGAAACAGCTTTTAGTTGCTCAATATGTACTACATGAAAGTGTTTTTTTCTGAGCGTGAAAGATGCCCGCGAATACACGCAAAGTGCCTCGAGCGTCCAGTCTCGCAGCAATTTTGCGTGTATTCGCGGGTTTCTTTCTGAGTATCTCCAAGCGACGGCAAACAACATTACCTTGGTTCTGTCCAACTGCCTCGCATTTGCATATTTTTAAACCTTAGTGCACGATAGTTAGGACTGATGATAGTTGGTATACGGCACAAACACCGAGGAAGTCACTGCACCAAATAATGGCCCACTGTGCAATCAGTAGCGATCAGTATGGTCACAGCAGACAAGACACTCGGAAAAGGAGGTTACAGCTGATGGTGCAGATAAATTTAAAAGCATTTTTCTAAATGTCCAAAACATGGCGGTGCAACCTTTAACACAGACCTGGAGTTTACATGAGAATTGATGGTGTTCGGTGACAACCTTATTGATGTTGGCGGCTGTGCCCGTTTAACCCTTTCAGGGTCAATATCGTACATGTACGACCTCCGCGAACACCCTCAAAATGGTCAATGGTGTACATGTACGATATCGCTTGTACATTTAAAAAGCGCGCCTCTTTCGACCATTTCTTTTGCTTGGCATGTGCTGCCACTCGACGGAAACACGTGGAATTTTTTACTTGCGCCAATGCCTCTCCGTTTTTTTTTTTTTTTTTTTGCAACGGCGCGTCGGCTATCGCTCGCGTATCCGGGCGCACGCGCACGCGCGGCGGCGAAGTGCACGATTCTTTCGATTATTTCTTGCGCTTGGTTTGTGCTGCCACTTGACGGGAACACGTGGAATTTTTACTTGCGCCACTGCCTTTTTTTTTTTTTTATGGCAACGGCGCGTCAGCTACCGCTCGCGCATCCCGGCGCGCGCGCGCGGCGGCGGCAAGTGCGCTCCTCCACAAAACACCGCTCTTCTTTCTATCATTTCTTTCGCGTGGTATGTGCTGCCACTCCACTCGACGGGAAGACGTGGAATTTTTACTTGCGCCAATGGCTCTCCGTTTTTTGCGCGTCAGCTCTCGCTTGCGCATCCGGGCGCGCGCGCGCGCACCGGCGGCAACGGTTTTCTCCTGCGGCGGATTCCGCTTGTTGCACTAAACTGATGGCTATCTGGTTTCAAATCTCTCAAAGGGTGACCGCTTGTTACTCGATCGTTTATCGCCCACCGCGGCGCGATTACACCTCTTCCCAGGCAGCCGCCTATATACACAAACGACGCTGCCGTTTTTGCGGTTCCTTTTTTGGGGACCACAAAAGCTCTATAGCCCCTTGTTGGCAATAAGACGAAGGCTTCTCACTTGTTTCGGTTTCCGGACGTGCACACAACCATTTTTCAGCGCGCTTATCTTCTTATTCACGAATAGACATTGTGTATTTTAGAACACAAACGATTTTTTCCTCACTTTACTGTCACTTTAAAAAAATTACGACCATATTTTTTCGAAATAGATTCTTTCGAAGAATTTAAATCAGCAATAAAAAAAATCGACCCTGGGGGGTCGCATTTGGCAAAACAATTCGACCCTCAAAGGGTTAACTCAGTTGTAGCAAACCGAGTTCATTTTGCAACAGCAACTGCCAAGTCATCAAAATAGTCAAATTGTCTCACACAAGCATAGACACCATTGTACTACTCATTGACGATGAAACTTGACACCCAACAAAGCATTCATAATCAGAGTTGAATCACACAACATTGTCATTAAAAGCAGTCATTAAAGGAAAGCGTTGTGTGCGGGCTGAAATGACTGCCATGCAATTAGTGCAGGTAGCCTTGGATATCCCGCTGCAATCATGCTTGTCTAGCACACACATCTGAACTCAGCCTGAAGGCAACACTCAGGCTGAATTGGTTTCGGTGTGCAGTTAAAACAATCATTCAAAGAGGATTCCAAAGAGCCTCTTCACCATCCAGAATGTAATCTTACATGCAGCAATAGCAAAGCACTTATGAGCACTAAGCCAGTATGTACTGAGTGTTACGTATAGTCAACGTCCGAAAAAAAAATGAAAATTTACTACTCCCAAGGGCACAAATCACCACAGTATCGTCCGAAATAGCTCTGAAGGCCTGCCACTACAATTATTAGGAGTATCGGTGCTCGTACTATGATAGGAGAGGGCGGGTGCACACAGTGTATAATTAAGGAATACATTCCGTGTCCCATGACAAGTGCCCCCTTCCCACTCATGGTATGCTTCACCGCATAACATGGCTGTATTGAGGCAAAGCTGGCTTTCAGGTACCAACATTATGCATCGCGCTATGCCTTCCCAGCTTCGAAAGGATGAGGATTACAAAGACGGAGTCAGCGCCATTGCTAAGAGCAGGGAATTGTTTTAATGAGAAACACGGCACCTAAAAGCAAAAAGCTTGGTAGCGAACGTCACAGTAGCTAGGCCTAGTGTTGCCACAGTGGTGGCTACAGCTGCCAGCGGATCTGCGTGAAAAATCGCTGGTCTCGAGGCAGGCGAGATAATCAAAATGACAGAGGTGGTGGCTTCGATTAATGCCAGTTCAGACCTGCAGTCATGGCAAAAAGTCCGCAAAATCGGGACGGCGAAGGTTTCTTGCGTGCGGAATTTCAGACGTTCTTATAAATTTACTCTATGGGGTACGTGGCGGTGCTGCGAAGGCATCCGAATTACCGGACATGTCCGCAAAATCGGTCGTTGACTGCAGTATAAGGGAGCCAGGCATATATATAACTGTTTCAGCTAAACTGCTGGCTTCTTAGTGCTCAAATTTCATAAAGAGCTGGAATTTTCTGATGAGTGCTCTTGGGTGAAGCCGAATGAAGTCAACAGACCAATGAAACCAAGGAAAGCTATGCTTGGCTTCGTTTGGTTCTAGCTAAAAGAAAGCTGACCCCATCAGCACAGTGGAGGAATGAGATGTGTATGAATAGGGCTCCATACAAGAGAGAAGGCTTGGTAGCATCGCACACTTTCTGTGACAGATGCACGGCAGAGCGGGGGCCATCTTTAGGGTTCCACCGGCTTGAGCATGTATGCTTTACGAGAGTATGCACAAGCAAAATAACATTTAGAACATGTTCTGCAACTTCTTTTTGCACAATCTTTTTCAAAAGCCAGTACTACTAGTAGACTGTGCTGAGTATGACGTTTCCATAACTGATATGCACGCATTAACAGATATAAAAATTTTGTATGTAGACAAATGGCTGCTCCATTCGGCAGTTTGGAGTATGTTAAATTACACCTTAATAAAGTAGACTTATGTTAATTCAATCCTAACCGAAGGTCACAGCTGGGGTCCATGCATTTCAATGGGCCCAAGCTTGCATTATTTCGATCCTAAAATTATCCATCAGATAATTCGAACTTCATCAGTCAGCATGCCCGTGCCTGTCCACTATGGTGACCCCAAAAGTGACCCCGTAAAGTTCATTCACACTAGGCCAACACGACACCAACTTTGGTCTGCCGACTGTTGGCAGCAGCGTTTTCCGTCCTGTAAAATGCTGTTGTCATCAGTCGGCAGACCAAAATCGGTGTCGTGTCGGCCTAGTGTGAATGAGCCTTTAGTGGCAGCATCTCTCTTGACAGAGCTTAGGAGACAGCGAACGCGTTGAGCACGCATCATTTTCCATCGAAACACACGCATCATTTTCCATTTTTGGCCTGCCCTAAGAAGTCTTTCAAGTAGTAACTATAGCTCAAAATGTCTCATTACAGTATTTACCAGATTCTAATGCGCCCCTTTTTTTTAATGAAAATTCGACCGAAAATTGCCTGTGTGGTGCAATCGAATACAAAACCAGTCACCTTCATGACGCTTGCATGCTTTACCGCATAACACGAATGTATTGCGGCGAAGCCGACTTTTGGTAACCGGCCCACCTAGTGCAGTATCCAAGAAACCCTTGCCCATTTTTCTTGCTAAAAATTTGGGCGCATCAGATTTCTACTTTGTTTAGGAGCTTTAATGTCATCTAAACACCGCCAAATGAATCAGCAGTGTGTTCTGAAATTTTTTCTGCATCCTGTTTAATTCCACCCGCCGAATCATATGATCAATTTCGTTGGCCCCATCAGGGTTGAATTAACAGTTGACTGTAATCACGAGCGCAAAATGAAGCTACAAGCATTCATTCAATGTAGCCAAATACCTAGATGAGTCTCTGATTTCGTCCCAAACATTCTAACACATAGTGTAGCACGCAGATGGAGACAGCATCACCTGTGTGATTTCGTGATGTTACATGACGATAACCAGAAAGCACATCGTGAAATATTTTGCACAGCGGTGTTTATTTTCAAGGATTGTAACAGCCAAATTCATCGCCCTTTCAATGTTGCATTCTATAAAGCAGTTCTCGCAAATTCACTGCTTCAAAGGAGCACCATTACTTAGTCACTGGGGAAACTTAAAAATCCACAGGCTCTGTCGTGCCTGTAAACTATTCCATGGATTTCAACACCAGCAACCTGGGAAACCAAAATTTTATGTGGTACAAGGCATTGGCATGTTTCTTTTGGCTGAGTGAGTGCCTGAACGCCTTTATCCAACTGAGTGAGTGTTTACAGTTTTACTAGCGACTACAGTAATACAATATTTTGAATCATGGTTCTTATGCATCTTCTAGGAGGATGGGCCTGTCACAAAATTGTGTAAACATGACAATGATTGCAGCACGTGTACATATTGTCACCCTTCCTGCCAGACAATATATTTATGAGGTATGCATCTTACTGAAACCTGGCAAAATTTTACTGCATTTAGTGCCGTACAAAATTTTTATTTTTATCGCAGCTGAACCGTACAGCAGTCTGGCAACAATGAGTAGTGATAAAATTAAATCGCACCCCTGGAAACTGCACCCTAGGAACAATGAAAGCTGATCTACAGGTCATGCTTTTGTTTTACTGCAAACACAGGAAGCACACTCTAAGAACAGTTGCACCCTTTGGGGCGTATTTTTGCCACAGAACAATAATCGTCATCTGACTTGCGTGGCTTTCCTTTCTTTAACGCTGTGCGCCCGGCACTTCTCGGTCACGAACGACAAGAGCGTTATCAGCGTGACACAGCGTTCTTGACAGGAAAGTAGCAAGTGCAGAGTTTTCAAGATAGTAAACGCAAGCAAGACAGATGACGATTATTGTTGTGTGGCAAAAATGCACCCCAAAGGGTGCAACTGTTCTTAGAGTGCAATTGCAGGAGCCAGACATACATCATGGCCGCCATGCGTCGTTTTGGTTTTGCATGTGCATATCGGCAATCTGCTGCTGCTTTTTATGGCGCAAGTGAAGTAATTGTGGGCAAAGTTCAACGGCGCCCTTCTTGCTGCATAGGCAGATGCATGCGAAACAAAACATCCAATGTGGTATCGATCTACTTTCGAGCAGACAACAAAATTGTGGCCCTGCATTTCCCATCGTCACACCGTCACTGTCTATGGGAAAGACTTAAATTCAGCCATTTCAAACTGAAACTATAAGTTAAAACTTATAGTTTTTAAAGTTAGCGACAGCTTAGAGACTTTTTTTTGTGTGTATATAATCATATAAGTTGTGTCCAAAACCCAACATCTATGATGTGTTTCTGGCTCCCGCAATCGCTTCTGCAACATTCAACTAGCAAAAGCACAGCCTTTCATATTTACATTTTAAATCCAGAGGGCGCCATCCTATCGGGGCGTGGATTTGGACACCACCGATTGGGCTCTATTCCAAATTGCAATGATAGCCTGAAAATAGTTGGACAACCTTATCGTCTCTTTAACATGTATCCCCCCCCCCCCGTGACTTGCACGAAATTATCTTCAGCAGCCTTAAATGCATGAGAGAACCTCGAGTAACAAGCTCTTGGGTCATGCTCAAGAAATGTGCTGTACTGATCAGAAAGACCGTGGTGCGTCCCCTTACCAATCAGGTTCACAGTCAAACTGCTGAACTGCAACTTCTTGAGGGCATCCTGGAGGGCATCTGGGGAACAAGAAAAAGCAAACAATGATCAACTGGAGACAGGGCCAGTTGCACTGCTGCAAGACAAAAAGAGCCATAGTTTCGCCCGAAACGCAAAGCATTTATTGTGATAGCAAATCACTAGACAGCTACACAAAGTAAGGATAGTAGTTTTATTGGCCGTATAAACTTGGAAATGCTTGCTAACTAAATTACCAAGCATTGTGTCAGCACACACAGGCAAATATGAACACGACACTCGATAACCGCGGACACTTGTTGTCGTAACGCTGGCGTCTGGAAGCGCGGCAGCAGCAGCGAGCGAAGTGACCTTCGTGCTGTGCATTGTTTCAACATAAACTGAGCAACGAGAACATTGCCCGCACAAAGGTATGAGCCGCTTTCAAGATAAGGCGCCCGTGCAATGTATGCAGTCCCCCCTCCCTTCCTGCACACGCGAAATTGAGCCGCGATCGGCGGTTCCCCATGTGCTGTACTGATCCCATCCCCCTGCGGCCTTTCGCCTGATTGAAGACTGTGCTTCCCTCTCTCGCGCAGGCCAGATCATTGAGAGCCGCGATCATTGGCTTTCCTCGCACGCTTTCACCTGCACCTACGGCATACGGCATGAGGCGATGGTGTTATTGCCCTTGGACTTTACACAGAACATCACGGCGGCAGCGATGGCAATAACACGCTTGGAGTGTCCACATAATTTCTATCGCAATAAAAACAATCCAAAAGCAGATTTGCAAAAAGAAACAACACACTTCAAGAAGCAGAGATGCAATCGAGGGACTCGATTTTTTTTAGTCACAATCAGAAGAAATGACACAATGAAGCCAGAGAAAGTGATCTTTTCCTCCACCTTAATTTTTCCTTTACCCGATTATTTCTACATTTCAATTAAACATAACGATTAACTTCCCCTATGCTTTCTCTGGTGCCATTGTCTCTCATTTCGTACCACACAATTCCTTTTTCCCAGTTGCTCGTGCATGCAACACTTGCATGAATCGTTTCCAGATGGCAAGTCTCAGGGTTAAGGCATGTTCAGTGGCCAGTTGAACAAAGACACCACATCACTATTTCAAGCATAATTATGCATAACATGGGCTTTACTCTAGCTCATTTGTTAACGGCCAACTGCAATGAAATTTCCGACTGCGTAAAGAGCCCAGTTTCAGATAGTTTAGACAGAGTAGTCTCTGCAGAAAGTTTTACGCTGAAATGCGAGTGGGTGCATCACAAAACGCATCTGTAGTAAAGGATGAGAAGTAGCCGCGGCTTTACGCAAAGTGCACAGAAAATCACGGCCAGACTCGAGGGCGTGATAAAGTTTTGCCCGTTTTGCTCTGGTGGCATTGCATTCCGACATAGTGTGCCGCCGCATCTACACCATGGACGCAGCGTTGCGTTCTTCATAACAAATGCAGCATGTGGTTCCTGCTGACAGCGTCTCTGGCGCTGTGTAAGAAAGGCTTTCGTTCATCTACTTCAACGTCTCCAATGTGCGATGTATCGAAGATGATGCACCACTGGAAATGGTCGCTAAAGAATATCGCTCCTGAAAAAACTTGCACTTGCTTCTCATGTGCCATCACGGCCCATAGTACCGAGAAAGTGTTTGGCAAGCACATATTTCGCTGCTAAGTAAGCGACTGTACTTGTGAATGTAGCCTGTGCAGCTTTGTCAAGTGCAGTTTACTACATGCTTCATGCACATTGGCTGGTCCGCGGGGTCCACATCGCACTTGCCTGCTGCGGTGCAGCACACACTTGCGCCTTGAAAGCTGGGACAGCAACAATGTGTTCTACTCAGCGTTGTGTACTGCACAGCCATCGTTCGTATTCGAGTACGTGTTCGAGCACCCGACGGCCACGCAACTCGTCGGCATGCATTCTTGCAACAATTCAAATTACGTGTGCAACGAGAAAGCACGATCAATTGGCAAAATTGAGCTAGTGCCTGGGCGCCTAGATGTAATTGAGAGATCAGCAGCCATGTACAGTTCTGGGACTTTCACCACATCCGCATCACTACCGCTCACTGCCAGGTGCACGTGTTGTCTGCTTAGACACTATGTAAAGGCTGCTATAATAACAAAATTAGTCAACTACCAGCCCTGTGGCTCTGTCAAGATTTCATTGCATATGCTATGCATTTATAGCCAATTCATAAATTTTGTTGCAGTTCGCCTTTAAGTGTTTGTCTTGCTCCAGCCTCCATGCTTCTGGTAACTTCAGCAGCATCATACATGCCACACTAAGCTTCATGGGCTGCATATGCAAGACCTGTGCAAGCTGCCACAACAGACACTATTTGCTCAAAAACTCACTTTCATGAACTCGCTATGAACGGAGGCAACATAGCTGCAAACAGAGTTCAGCTCATCACATGGCTATCCTGAAGAATGCGCATTTTCGTTTCGGAAACTGTACTTCCCAAGGTAACTAAACTTAGTCACTAAAGAACACAAACTTTACACAATATGGAATTTCAGTGTTACTAAAAGATTTTCATGCTTGTTAAGCAAGCTCTTTCAGCACATATTTTAAATATACCTTTAGCTTTGACAGGAATGTACCAGTTTCAGAAAAAGAATGTTAAAGAACTATACAATCCCATCGCCTTCTGTCATCTCTTGCAAAATTTGTCAGAAAAGCACTGCTCATAATACAACTTGATAATGAAGTCACTGGGACAAGAAATATACTTTGTTATAAGCGGTATTGTGTTAAAGGGAAAAAAATGCTCTACAAGAGCTATAGTAAAGCAGTGTGTGCACATATCAAGGGTGGGACTGCCCAAAGTCATTTTGGAGCAATTTTTGGAGCAAGTAAAATTGCGTTTTGGAGCAGACCAAATCGCATGTTGGCCAATATAAATTTTGGTAGAATGAAATGTGGCAGCACACTTCGAAACCACGACAAATCACAGAATAAACCAACACGAAGCGCGTAGCAGACGCGCGCTTTGTAGCTAAAGTACTAGAATACGGAAGAGCGGGTGAAGTGGTGGCATGGCACATACTTTCTAGTAAAGACGAAAACATCGGTGGCACTACGATCAAACTATATATTCTTGCGCCGACGCTTATGATAGTGGAAAATGATCTCAAATCAGGCGGTCCAATCAAAGCTGTAACAATTTCTGGGTCACCATATGTCACTGCAGACCGAGAGCCGCAATAAACACTGGGGGGGTATAACGTCCAATCTGTCTGGGGGTATAGTCCAATCTGTCTTTACTGGAACAACAGTTATATGGACACTCCAGGAGCATTTCTGCCATCACCGTGACGTTCTCCATTAAGTCAAGGGGCGATAACACGGTCGCCGTGCACCGTATGATGTTGAAAAGACAAGTGTACAATCCCTGCATTCTAATACTGCTAACATATGGGGCAGAAACTTGGAGGTTAACAAAAAAGCTCGAGAACAAGTTAAGGACTGCACAAAGGGCGATGGAATGAAAAATGGTAGGCCTAACGTTAAGGACACAGGAAGAGAGCGGTGTGAATCGGAGAGAAAACGAGGATAACCGATATTCTAATTGACATTAGGAGAAAAAAAATGGAGCTGGGCAGGCCATACAATGCGTAGGATGGATAACCGGTGGACCATTAGAGTTACAGAATGGATACCAAGGAAGGGAAACGCAGTCAAGGACGGCAGAAAACTAGGTGGGGTGATGAAGTTAGGAAATTTGCAGGTGCAAGTTGGAATCAGCTAGCAGGGAGAGGCCTTCGTCCTGCAGAGGACATAAATATAGGCTGATGATGACGACAGTTCAGAATGGCTCAGGCCTCGCCCATATGGGCTTAAAAACAGATTGGAATAGTTTTGCTTTATACCGGCCCTGGGGCCAGCTGAACCTGCTGCAGCGCGTGCCTCCATAGTTCGCTCGCGACGCCCTCAGCTTACTTTTTGTCGTTTTGCACCTCATCTAGGGAGTGCCGCGCAACTCGGCCCACTCAATCGTATTCAAGTAGACATTAAAGTAGACATGCCGGTTTCCCTGACCTAGGGATCTAGGGAGAACAGAGGGCGTTTAAGCGGACTTTTGGCTCATCTGGAGTGCTCTCCCCGAACGATGTAGTCTGCTCTGATACGTAGCTCATGCTACGAGAACGATGTACTCCGTGCTTTGGCCAGTATGAGTATCCCTTGTTCTGTAAATAAGTTTGCCTCTCCTATATAAATAAGCCCCCTGTTTCGTTTCCCCTACCTCTCGACCTTGTAATCATGACTAAAGAAGCAACCCTCGTCAAGAATGCTCAGCCGACGGCGTGGGCCCGCTTAACCTCTGTGTGACGCAGCGTAGGCCAGCTACCCATTACAAGACACACCGGCGGCGTGGGCTAGAGCGCGACACTCAGTTGGACGTCGGACTCCAAGACTACGAGTCCCAAATCCTACAACACACACACAGTTGGTGTATAGCTATACTAGAAATTGTTGCAAAACTATTTGTAACTTCAGAAATACAATAACTGCTACTCACTCCTATGCCCTAAGCATTATCCAACCACCCAATCCTTTCTCTCAGACAGCGGCTGTCTCACCAATTGATACATAAGAACCCATCGGCCCTGGAACACACCTCTTTTGACGAGCTTGTTGACAAGTGGGTTCTCAAGAAACTGGGCAAGCTTGGTGTCTTGCTCCATCAAGCCCTATAAGGAAATTAAAAATTAACATTATTTGACATCCACAAAATTTTACTAGTGTTTTCTTGCATACCACGTAAAGAAAACATCTGCTAAAGCATCAAAAGAAATTTTACCCAAAAATGCAAATATTGTTGAACTTTATGGCAAGCTAGAAGAATAAAGAGAACTGTGACTCAATTTTTAGCAACAACCACATGAAGCCAAGAGAGAAGGCCAAAAAAAAGCACACAGAAAATGCTCTTTTTTTTTTACTGATCAGAACTTCATAATTATTTACAGAGGAGGGTCGAACTTGCAACATATTTTAACAAAAGAAAAATGGAAGGAAAGACAACTGTTCTACCAGTGAGAGCTGAGTGTACAATTTCTGCCATAACATATGAGGTGCTCTTCCTCATAGCTACTGAGATGACAGTCCCTCCACACACCTTTTGCAATGTGCAATTATCTTGCAATCTGTGAATGATGGTTAAGTCCCCTATGCTCTCCTTGGCTTCATTGTCTTGGCCTCAAATGGATATGATAAGGTAGTTGGATCCCGTTCAATAAGCAAGTTACTGCACAAAGTGGTGACCGAATACACAAAAGAGAAAAAAAAAATTTTTTTCCTGGGCCACAGCAACGTCAGAAACAGCTCTGAATGGCTGCCAGTACCGTCTCTGCTCATGCTGTTACCGGAGACTGCAAATGTGCGTGCATAATTAACCCCTTAAGTGTTTTGGATGAGCTCAGCTCATTAAAGCTGATCCTGGTTAATTGTGCTGTGGACAAGCTGAGTTCAATATTCCCATTTTCAAAGCGATTTGGACGAACTCAGCATGTCCATGTTTTTTCTGCTACACAGACAGCTGCAGTGCAGCGTTTGAAATCCCAGTTGTTTCGCTCCTTTGTATTACTACATAGATGTCAGTACTTTTCTTGCAGCGCCTGTTCATTGAGTCATGTTCTACAACATAGATGGCCACCATTTCGTCAGCACCAGAGGGGCACATTTATTGCAGTCTGTTTTCTACTATACATAAGTGGCAGCACTTTGCCAGTGCTCAAAGAACACGTTTTGCGCCTTTTGGAACAAACGCGTCTGCCACTGTCAGCTACCACGTGCAAAAGAAAGCCGCTGCTTGACTCTGATAGTGAAAGCAATGCACTAGAATTTTGTTCGAGCAAAGAAGATAATACTAGTATTCTTATCACTTCTACCGAAAATGACAATTCGGAAAGTAATGGCAACGTTGACTTGGCGCGACAGTGGTGCATGGTTTTCACGCCTAAAACATGAACCAAATTGGTTGAAAACACTTTAGAAGGGTTTTCTATGGAGCGAAGTTTGAAAATAAGCCATAAAATGAAAGCAAGAAAGGTCACTTTTGGTCAAAATAATAACACATTTAAGGGGTTGAGGAACATGTGCTATTTCCCATGACAGTGGCCCCTTTCCACTCCAGATTTGCTTCACAACAATATTTTGTGTATGTTTTTTTTTTTTTTGCATAACAGATGTTATGCAGCACTGCCGTAACGAAACCAGTCATTATGCAGCACAGATTGGACTCTTGCCTCATGCGCACTCAACAGTTATCTCGATCTGAAGCGAACTTAGGCCTGCACTGCCTGCACACAAATGGCTTGTATTGAAATCTGACTTCAGCAAACTGCCTAGCGCATAAGGGCAGTTATGATATTGCTGTGCTGCATGACACATGTTCTTTTCTTTCTTTTTTGCAGTGTGGTTGGGCACTTTTTCAGGATATTTATGGCCATAACCCGCACAATCGAGACAATTGGTCAGAATTCCAGGACTCTCCTGGGCGAATTGGGAGAGTTGGCAGGTATGCTAGCGTCATTGTCTATAGGAGTATCTTAAAGGGTAGAATAACATCATGGGAATCCGCCTTCATTTTTCTGTGCTGCCCTCTGCCACAGGAAACATTTTCGAAGGGTGCCGGGAGTTTCGACGGTTCATCCGTGTACCTGCACCCATGTTGAATGCAGCAGCCTTGGAATTTGTTGCAACTGATTTCTGCACTTGCACCTCCCTTTTTGTATTCCTTTTACACATTCATTAGACATTTCGCATATTCGAGAAGTGCCGAGAGAAGCCGTGAATTTCTTTTCACCGACATCTACAGCCACAAGTCATTGCTTGCTTCAAAATGTGATAAATGTGCATCACTAATATGAAACCACACCAAAACATAGCAAAAACATCCATATCTGTGCATATGAGCCACGCTGTTCCACCCTGAGACGAGTCAAAATGAGCTGCCGAGCCAGTTATACAATGGCAACTACGATCCAGATGTATAATTACATTACAGACTGTTAATACTGATTATCGCTTTTCTTTAACTTCACCATACTTACAGTCCTGCATGTACCATAAAGTATCATTAGAGAAAAGCACTCATTTACAGGCCGTGTACTTTTCTCGCGAGAACGTAGAGCAGATGCCATCACTGACACCGTTGGCAACTGAGAGAGGTGGTTGTTCACGCTGCTGTACCCAATGCACTGTCTCTTCCCCGTTTGACGCGGCGCTATACACTGCACCTCTGGAATTAACAAATGTGTCAGCATCTATGTAGCGAATGGAAGAGGCAGCCTTGTGTTGCCGCTACAAGCATACTGTGTGCACGCCGTGCGAAGGGAATAGTAGTTGATTTCGAATCACTAAGGCCAGTACTGAACTATAAATGCAGTTTCCTTTGTCCTAACTGCAAATTTTTTTAAGTTCAGGTCCACCGGTAACAGGCCCGATGCACGAACTCGACGGCGCCAGGCTTAACCTTTGCTGAGCAAGATCAACATTGGCTCAAACTTCATGTGCACGGCTTGAGGGGGCTGGAGATTATGCTTTTCAACTCTGAAGGCGTCTTGACTGATTTCTAGCACGATTATTTATATATACGAGAGAGGGCACTCCAGCTATATAGGAAGACTGATCCCGCAAGGTTCAGACAAACGGTGGTCGGCACGCTGATTTTGTCGGTGCCGTCTACAACGAAAAGCAGAACTCGCGCTCATCAGTTGTGTCGTCTGCATGCTATGATAAAATTTTCTCAACGACACATTCTACTGAATAGTCAGCCAATCGGTGGAGTCAGCGTCTTGCCGGCCTCATATTGAACTAGTGTACCCCGACTATGTGAAATCAGGCACGCGGTACTACCATCAGCAAGTGAGGGCCGACGCTGCAAGAAGACTTCGTCAGAAAAGGGTTGTTCTTGAATTGTCGCCTAAGTGTAACGCAGAGGCTGTTCACTAAATTTGCTAGCCATCAATGAAAGGCGGCAACTACGTAGTTCATGGTGCAATTCGGACGAAACCCTGGCCGCTTTCTGTTTTAAAGTGGAGTTGCAGTCTTACGCTAAGCATGATTTCGGCACAGCATTGACGTAGAGCTAACAGTGGAGTTGCAATGCAGTACACAGCACGAGTGTTTGCAGCAGTGCGCGTCCACGGGCTTTTTTTTTTTTTTTCTCAGGAAACTTTTCCTCGATATGGGCTGCCCAGCCACACGCACGGCCCTTCAAAATCGTTTTGCAACTAATGCGCTAGGTCAGGGGCACATGTGCCTATTGGGCTGTGAAAAAAGCAGATTCCCATATACGCATGGTTCTGATTGTCGTGGCTTTGTCCTGAGAAAGCACATAAAGCTATCTTGGAATTAAGTTTTTATTATAAGTCTCAGTTCTTGCACTTATGCTGACATAATTGTAGTATAACAAATAAATGCATAAAATGGAAACATACGATTGAAACCACCACACAGTGGCCACAGGCCTCCATTTTTCATCCTTATTTGACAACCTGTCGGTCATACTGCTTAGATAACTGCCCACCCTAGCATGAGGGGGAAAATTTTTCTTTTGTAACATAGAAAGAATGCATTGCACGCTGTTGGAACAAAGAAAATCATTGTTATGGACGGAATACCAGTTGACAGACTTATTTTCAAGGTGTCCTGACTCTCCAAAGAACAGAAGTACTGCGAATTGGGCAAGTTGGTGCATCGTATTCGTGATGCACCATCTCCAAAGATGATGCCAGTACCAAGCACCTATCCCCCATACATGCAACAGCACTCCAGACCCACTTTTCGTTCTAGGTAGTAGCAGCAAAATCTGCCTGAAAGTGCCAGCATAAGAAGGGGACATGAATGGCTCTTGCAGCAACTTCCCTTAAGTGCTTCCACACCAGAGCAGTGCTAACCTTGAACTTGACGAGTTCCTTTTCAACAGCATCAAGCTTCTTTTCCTTGGAAGCCGCCGAGTACAGTGCGTTCGCATACCGGCCTTCAATACCGAACACTGCTAAAGGAGGCTGCAAAAACAAATGAGTGCATTAGTCAGATTATTATGCTTTCATGGTAGCACCAGCTGCAATGAATCGGGCAAGCTTCTCTCTTCACACGTTCATTAAGCTTTCTAGTACCAGGTTAACGCAATAAAAGCTTTTTATTCTGACAAGCGCTAAGCAAATAGCCTACCGCCTAAAAGGGCAACAGGAATGCGCTACTAACTATCCAAGACACGTTGAACTACACGATAGGTTAACTTTTAATTGCGCCTTTCCTGTCATTAGACTGCCTCACATTTACCACGTCCTCGTCATTTGCTGAAAAATGTGTTAAGAGAATGCAGAGTGTTGGCAAAAGATACAATTATTAAATCTTCTCGCAGCAAATGTGAAGCGGAGTGGTGTTATGTCAGGATGAAAAAATCTGCTCACCTTGACGAGACCGGCGTTGACCGCGCCGGTCGTAGAGAAATGGCGAGTCTGAAAAAAAGCCATAAAACTCGAATGGAATAAATGCAGGGCATTTTAAGCACATGCAAACTCTACCCCAGTGGCGCGCACAATTAATAAATAGCCTTAATTGAGGCCACTCTGCCATGCACGAGGAAACAACCCGTCGTAAGCAGAGAGGCTTACACACTTTTACAAAAAGCCTTTACCGCGGCGCATTAACTTCTTATGCTTGCAGCGATGGCCTGCATTTAATAGCTATTGTTCATCATTGTGCTGTTGCATTTACTAGAACACGTTAACTACCATAAAGGAGTGAAAGAGGGGGCTTACCAAAGTCAGCACACGACCACAACCCGCCATGTCGAAGGTCAATGCGGTGGCAGCAGCATGATGATGATGATGCAGCGGTGAAATGACAGCAATGTTGCCAGCTTCTAGTTCGCTAGTTTTCTCAAAATGACAATCTGATCCTTTTTCATTTCCATTAATTTATCATTTTCTTTATTCAATTAGTAAGTGCAAGTAATTTCCTTTATGTTGTCCTTGGTTTCATTGTTTGTTGGCTTCTTATAATCTGCGGCAAGAATTTCTAAAGCTAAATGCATTTCAATATCAGATATTTTATTTGGCATAATTTGAATGACGTAAGTTTTTTGTGTAAATGCAGGGTTTCATTATTAATTTGTCTAGCTGCTTACATGACTTTAAGATTTGAGACAGGCTTCTCAAACGTTACAAATCTCGGAGACCATTTTTTTCTGCTATCGCACCACGCCGCCCGAACGTTGGCCCGCACCGTCCTCCACCAACGATCTTGCTCCTGATGATCATCTCCTGATGCGTGCGCTCGAAGTTCTGTAGGTGCTGTTGCTTTACCCTGGACACCACTGAAAGATCATGCCAGCATACGAAATGACTATGATTTTACGTAAAATGGCGAAAGTAAGTACGCGAAGTTTCCGCCATCTCCGAGAAAAGAATCTCGCATCGCTATGGTAGGTAGAGATGTTGACCATATTTTCATTTTCTTCCTTCAGCCGGAGCTCACCAGTGCGCTCAAACGCATGGGTGAATATGTACTGAAAAACGGAGCGATCCTTCGCTACATCCAAAACCTAGGCACGAAGGAACTTCCTCTCAAGATGAGCAGACATGGTCGGACGAATTGGCACGGAAGGTTTGTAACGAGTTATATTGTGGTGTTCGCTATTTAAAGCTGTTGGAGTAGCGTAACCAGTGGTGAGGCGTCCACTTGTCTGCGTTTTGCAACTTCAATATTAAACATCATATTAATAAACTGTATGTATCACGTGTGTTAGTCTGTGAGAACCAATGTGTCCGATGATTACCAATAGCCTTTTGAGATGCTTATTCTTCTGAACACGCACAGCGTCAGTGTGCACGTTTCTCGATAGGCTTTCACATATATATATATATATATATATATATATATATATATATATATATATTCTTTTTGTTTATGCATTCAACTTGAGTCATTGGTCATCACAAAGCTTGCTTGTGTCCGCAGTTGCTAGAATTATTAAAAAATGCAGTAAGACAATGTTAGTAATAAACACATAAAATGAGTGGTGAAATAAAGGATGTTAGCATTCACTTTCTGTGAAATGTGTGTTACGTGCCTCTGTAGCTGTAACTTGACACTGGATGTAACAAAAGTATGATTGCAACCTTATGTGATAAGATACATCATTTACAACTTCCTCAGTCTATTTGCTTACTTCTCTCATACAGTAAGTGACAGCACACTGCACAACTGCTGCTGGTGCTGCCATGCCTTTAATTTATAGCTGTGCACTTCTTAAAAGTAAGACCCACATCACTTGCAATGAAAAGTAAGAAGGCCCTATGCACCCCTGCACACATTTTGGTGCTTTAGTAGCTTGAATATCTGCCTGTTTGGTCAACGTATGTACTCTTTCTGCAGGATAGCAGCAATATCTGTGCTAAAATTGAAGACCTTGAATAACAATCGATCTCGATAGTTGGTGAAAGGCATAATTGGATCATG
This sequence comes from Dermacentor silvarum, assembly GCF_013339745.2. Classification (NCBI taxonomy): domain Eukaryota; kingdom Metazoa; phylum Arthropoda; class Arachnida; order Ixodida; family Ixodidae; genus Dermacentor; species Dermacentor silvarum. Next base: position 7,080,771 of record NC_051161.1, read on the forward strand.
AGGGTACCTTGTCTTCTAAATTTCAGTTCTTTTACAGTGTAGTGCTGTCATTGTGAAGCACATGGATGAGTGCACCTTTTCTTTCTTTCTACAGCTACTTTCTTTTTCGGTTTGATGCATCACCGGAGCTTACAGTGGCATTGCGTGGAGAGATCAAACGAGACGTGGACATTATTCGTGCCACCTTCATCACGCTTTCACCGCCAAAGACTATCCAGTGCACACTCGAAGAAGAGATGCAGCCACCTGCCTACCGACCCAGCGTGCAGGCACTCATGGCACAGAGCCAGGTGAAGAAGAAACAGATCTTCGAAAAACACACAGACGGTCCAGTCTGAGCAGAAAGTGGCTGTCGCACTTTTCTGCCTTTAGCATTGTGCATACTTCTTGTACAGTTATAGTTTTTCTGCGAGTACTCAGCTTTTTTGTGCCTCACTACGAATAAAGCCTTGAAGGAATTCAACATTACGCTAGCCGTTACTTATCCAAGATGTCACAGTCATGCTCAGTATCACCTACAACGTGACAGAAGCTGGCATTAAGTTCATTACATTCTACAGTGCAGTAACAGGCAAATGGGAATGTAGAATGCAGCGTTCCCTTTCACGTTAAATGCAATAATCACAGGCACGACCAGCCATACTTGTAATAGTAGGTAGTGATAATGCCTTGTATATAGGTTGCGGGATCGAATCCCGGCCACGGCGGCCAGCATTTCGATGGGGGTGAAATGCGAAAACACCCGTGTACTTAGATTTAGGTGCACGTTAAAGAACCCCAGGTGGTAAAAATATCCGGAATCCCTCACTACGGCGTGCCTCATAATCAAATCATGGTTTTGGCACGTAAAACCCCATAATTTAATTTTAATGTTTTTTTTTTTTTTTTTTTGCCTTGTATATGTGAACTGCACCAACTGTGGCTGTAGGGCAGAACGAAAAGAACTGTTAGGCAAGCTGCAGCTTCTGACTAAACATTCTGCAGGGCCGTGTGCAGAATATAAATGATTTGTTGCTCACATTCCAAAGCTTGCTTAAAAAAATAAAGGCATGCCAGAGAGGGCAGGGGCTATACAATGCAAAAGGTCATTTTTTGGAGCACTTACTAAAAATGCTAAATTTGATGATTCATCTGAGCCAAATGCCCTACTTATAATAGGTTTACAAGTGCCTTAGCACCTATTGCGGGCCATACCCTTTCACCTTTAAATCATACCCTCTTTCAGAATAGTCTTGTTTGTCATACAACTTCTGAAGTAGTTTATATAGTACTTATATTTGCAACATAGTGCACACGTACTTCTGGCGACTGTGTGATTGTGAAGGACCGTGCCGTCTTTGCAGCGTTTCCACTGTAGGTGAAAACAGTGCCAGTGCTCTGACCTGTTTGTTAACCCAAGTGATGCCCGATGCTGTTCAGGGTGAAAAAAATAAATGTATGACTGGTTTGTTTGCCATCACTGAAAGAACAAAACAGTAGCCACACTCAGGGCTGTTAGAGGTCTTAGCAGCCATTGAGCATCACCAAGCTGCTGATCTGGTGCATCCCTCTGATGCACCAGAGTCATTGTTGGAGGAACCAGTTTCTAGATCTCTCACACCTTGCTTCATTGTCAGAGAAAAGGTGATGCGACAGTAGCCAACAACCACCTTGAACAAGGCAAAAACAAGTGTCACGTGCACAACCAGCTCTTTGCTGGCACCTTTGTCCCTCAGTGTTGTGAAGCAGCTTTGACTAAAAGTTTGAACTAAAGCATTTAGCAGCAACTTCTCTAAGCTGCTGCATCCTTCTGCAGCTCAGTCAACTGGAGCAAGAGAAAGAACATGAAGTGACCGTTGGTACACTCATGACAGAAGGTGTTGGTAAGGAGCAGAATAGGGCCATTTGGTGAAATATAGTACATTAGACTTCAGCTATTTCGACCCCGACGGGACCAAGAATTTCATTGAATTAACCGGCGGGTTGAATTAAATAAGATGCAGAAAATATGCTCGAACATCGCTGATTCACTAGGCAGTAAATGCCCGATTCTAACATGCCCCAGAATTAAATGTGCACCTGCATTTTCTGCATCTGAGGTAGAAAACTAACATAGAAATGAGATTAAAGTCCCTAAACAAAGTAGAAATCCAATGCTCACCCGACTTTTTAGCAATAAAAATGGGCAAGGGTCTAATATGTGTTGCACAATGGCAGCCTGTTTCCTGAAGTCAGCTTTGCCGCAGTACAGCCTGTTGTGCGGTAAAGCATACAAACGTTGCAAACGTGGTTTTGGTTTGGTATCCGATTGCACCGAGGCAATTATCGGTCCAATTTTCTTGGAAAAAGGCGAGCATTCGAATCGGGTAAATACTGTAATCATACATTGCGAGCTACCATCATTGCTTGAAACATTTACTGGGGAAGGCAGAAAATAGGTAATTTCGATGGGAGGATCGTTATTGGGGTACGCGTCTGCACGCTGACTGGTCAAGTTCGAATTATCCGGCAAAGATTAATTTTTAGAATCAATATACATGATCAGATAATGCATTCACTGTCCCCTAAGCTCTGCTGACATATGCTGCCACGAAAGGGATCGTTATTGGGGTACGCGTCTGCACGCTGACTGGTCAAGTTCGAATCATCCGGCAAAGATTAATTTTTAGGATCAAAATAATGGAAGTCTGGGCCCATAGAAATGCATGGGTGCCGACACGGTCGGAGTCTTCAGTCTGGATCAAATTAGCCGAAATATCAAATTAATGGAAGTATACTGTACTTGATAAACGATTGCACAAGTGATGGAACAAAAAAGTAGATGTAGCAGATTGCAGTGTGGAGAAGGGAGAGAGCAGACAGGTGTAAAGTTGTAATCAGTTGGGACTGGTCAAGTATTCTTTCAAAATTTGTGTTACATGTATGAAAGAGGGTTGGTACCAGTGTATGAAATAAATACCGAGTTCACACCCAATTATACTGCCATTATGGTGTCGCATATTTTTGAGTGTCTGTGTTTGGGCCGTGTTTGCGCATAAAATAATCTTCGTAACTCAGCAAGAAAAGTATTTGGCTCCTTCAGAATGCAATGTAATGCGTTTTTATCAATGAACAATTAAGTAGACCTGAGAAGACACGCAAGTCCATGTCACAAGGAGCTAGTGCAGGAATTTCAATGTGGCATCTCGCCACCCTTCTGTCGCTTTGGCATATTTTCATTTTATGAAGCCTTCACTTAATGTAAGAGTGACTTTTCTTGGTATATTTGAAAAAAAGTAATTTACTAACGAAACGTAACCTTCTTTATGTAGTGTTCCTTTAAAAGCAAGAAGTGGAGTTATACAGGTCGTGAAATGTGTAGAGCAGATAGCCAGTGCTCCGAGTAACACAACAGGTTCAGAGCGAACGAAATGATGATAATTGGATGTTATTGGCGTAATGTCCAAAGAGCACGAAGGCAATGCTAATTAGTTGTCAATGAAGCATGTGCTGTGAATTTTGGAGGGTAGATGTCAGACGGCTGTATAGAGGCCTAAAAACATAAGAAGTGCGTAGAATATAGATTCATTAAAACTATGAGAATGACACATGAGGTGCGAGACATGCGATGGTGATAAAAGATATGCAATGAGAGCATGATATAAATAGATGTGGGTGTCAGTGGCACTAATGCATCAGCAGGACCCTTGAATGCAAGGGCCTAGAAGCACGGACTGTCTAGCGTGCTGTTCCCTCCTGAAGCAATTATTAAACTTTCGGGAATAGGATAGAGCCGAGTGACAAGACAGGCAATGGGCAAGACGAACCTTTGTTCTGCAAGTGGACATAAACAGATTGATGATGATGATGAAAAGGAATGATGATGAAAAGGAACACTTTATGCCTCACTTTTTGAAATCACTTTGGAAATTGCTCTGATGTCATGCATATGGCACTGGCTAGTTGATGAATACAGCATACTGGTCGTCTAGAGTGCCGATGTAGAACCAAATTTTCCTAGTATAATTGAAGATTTTCAAATAACCTTGTAAAATGAAAATATTTTAAAACGTCGTTGGTATAATCATGAATAGCGAATTGACCCAACACTGCAGTACTGTGAAGATCCATTCCCTCATTGAAAATCTGAAATTATTGCATCGCATACCCCTTTCCTAAGTATAAAATGAACTGTAAAGTTCATTCAGCAAATTTGCTTCAGAATCTAAATAGATCTGCACTTCCGGTGTACAGATAATCATGGTTGATCTCTAAATGGTAATTACAAAAAGTGGATTGATTTGAATATGTTTACAGTCACTAAAAGTTAAATTTATCTATAATCCAAGGATGTTAATATTCATCACTACATCTGATAATCTAGAAACACCCCCACTAGATAACCTCCTACTCATTACCTAGTGGAACATTTCCCACTAGGTAATGAAGCCAACAATTCTAGTTTCTCGCTTTGCTTATTTCATCACCACAGTCATTAAGAGCTGCCGGAGTATTATAAAGAATTATGTATGAGGAATGCAAAACAATTAAGCATTAAATGTTAATCATTCTTTTGAGTAGCTATTTCAAGATACAGATTTTGTGCATGATGTGTATTGTGCGTTGGGAACATTTCAGACTGACTTTACTGCGAGACCTGATAAATGAAGTCAGTTTTTAAATGCTCCTTCAAGGTTCTGAAGTATCACTACTGCCACGCAGCAGCAAATGAGACTCGGGCAATGCAGAAGCTTGCACAGCACTAAGTCTAGCCCTGTCCGATTCCCAGTATTTGTCTGTTCCTTATGTATGGTGTAATGAAGACACAAGTTTAAAACTGTAGTACTTTATTCAGTACGAAAATAACAGTTTAAAATGGGAACATTCTTGCACAGGTAACAAATGTTGCTCTTAAAAAGGCCACACATTGTTCTTTCTAACTGTAGAGCATCAAAATTTGGCTTCCAAGTGATAGGTAACCTTTGGAAAACGGGCTTGAAGCAAGAACAATAGTGTCTAAACAATAATGGTGGCTGTAACACTCGGAAGCACGCAAATGCCCTACTGTTAGGGCTCGCTGTGCACAAGTGCAACTCTCCATGTTACTTGTCCATTTGCACTGTGATGGTACGAATAGCCAAGTAGTTGCAGCCTTGACAAGAAGCTAGCGTCCGTAAGTAAGCAGAGGAAGTTTGGTTTGCAACTAGACTTGGAGTGCCAGTAGGCTCATTCTTGACGTATGTGTTTAGCCACTCTTGGAATGTACAAAAGCATATTCCTAACCAGCAAAGCATTTAAACAGACATGCAGTGAGTCTCACTGCATTTCCAGTTTGACAATGCTGCATTTGTGGGATCGCCTTTGTTCCCCTCTATTGTTTGGCATCATCCCAGCCATTTTGACTGAGGTATGGGAACTGTTTGTTCCAGTTATCTTTACATGTGGCGGGTGTTGCCAAAGTTGATGCCACTTTGTGTAGCACCCTTGTTGGATCCATACTGGAGACTGATAACATTTTGACCGGCCTTCAGCTGCTCCTCACTGAAGTTGCGAACATTTGCTTCTGCCTCCTTAGGTCCCATGCCTTTGACACCAAACTTGGGTGCCTGCAAACAACAGATGAGAACATAACTTAGATCTCGGGAAAAAAAGGCTAATTAATTTTCCTGGATATGGCAGAGCATGCAACATCTCTAACTTACAGAAATACTGAGAAACATGGCCTTCATGGCAACCATTTCAGAGTACATAAGAGAAAAGTAACTTATGAAGCAGAAAAAAGTAAATACACAGAGCAATGATGCCTATGGCAAAAGCATGGAAACAAAATACTGCAAAATTTGAAACTCCAATACAACACTATAGCACCAAGGAATGTTAGGAACCTACGTCCCGAGTACCAAATTTGCTGTCATGATAAGCGCAGACACCTAAGAGAGAATGTGAATGGATTAAGAAGAAGAAGCAAATGACCGTTGCAAGATAATAGTCACTTTTTCATATAGTTCACAACTACATGATATGGCTCATCCAGGTATTTCTCACGCCTGCAAGCAAAGGTGAGCTGAAATCAAGCACACTCAACTCTACCTATGAGACAAAAGCAGAGTGTGCTAATTATGTATGTTTCTTAAACATGCGCAGAATAAAAAATTTAAAAATTATCGGCATATACAGTCAAACCCGAATATATCGAATCTGAAGGGGGTCACAAAAAAATTCGATATATAGTTAATTCGATATATAAAATTTTTTTTAAATTCTACAATTTTCAAGGGGATTTTACTGCTCTTCTTTATACACAATAATTCGTTATGTGTGGGTTCGATATATCCGGGTTCGACTGTATTGCTTTTATGTTGATGACAATGCAAATGGTGTTGGGGAAAACAGTGTTTTCAGTAGCAGCAACTATGTGCCTACAAAGCTTAAAAAACAAGCGATCCGAGACATATTTCAAGAAAGAAATCATTTCTAGTCTTTGTTTAATGTTCTTGCATGTCACTGTCCACAGCATTGTACAAAATAATGCATAAAACACTAGGAAACAACTGGCATGTTCACACTATTCTCAAAATTATATGATCGGTGAAAAGTTGGTCCAATGTAAGAAAGCACTTGGTCATTGATGAAAAAACTCGGTACAGCAGTGACCAATTACAGAAGGATTGCATTGAGGACACAGATAAGGAGTACTCAAGGGCAGAAGTTAAAAGATGCCAGCGGGGTGGCAACAATACTCCCACTTTCCTGCACACTTTGCATGCTTTCTCTCAATGTTCTTGATGGATTTATTCTCGCTTGTGCACTGGTGTCCCCACATTCTATCTTTGCACTGTTCTCCCTAATGGGCAGAGACATTCTAGAGATCTCTGTACTGCTATTCATTATATCTCGCTTTTAACCGCTGCTCTGCTGTGACCTAAGCAAGAAGCAGGCCTCATCAATTTTCTTTTACACAAAACAGAGTTAAATAAAATTAAACCTAATCTTTACCTTGCAGAAATTTGTAATAACGATCAATGTCATCATCATCAGCCTATATTTATGTCCACTGCAGGAAGAAGACATCTCCCTGTGATCTCCAATAACCCCTGTCTTGCGCTAGCCGATTCCAACTTGCGCCTGCAAATTTCCTAACTTCATCACCCCACCTATAGTTTTCTGCCGTCCTCAACTGCGCTTCCCTTCTCTAGGTATCCATTCTGTAACTCTAATGGTCCACCGGTTATCCATCCTACGCATTACGTGGCCTGCCCAGCTCCATTTTTTCCTCTTAATGTCAACTAGAATATCGGCTATCCCCGTTTGCTCTCTGATCCACAACACTCTTTTCCCATCTCTTAACGTTAGGCCTAACATTTTTGGTTCCATCCCTCTTTGTGCGGTCCTTAACTTGTTCTCGAGCTTCTTTGTTCACCTCCAAGTTTCTGCCCCATATGTCAGCACCGGCAGAATGCAATAATTGTACACTTTTCTTTTCAACAACAGTGGTAAGCTCCCAGTCAGAATTTGGCAATGCCTGCCATATGCACTCCAACCCAGTTTTATTCTTCTGTAAATTCGCTTCTCGACCTAGATAAGCATACTCCTTTATAGACTCTAGAGGTTGACTGGCGATCCTGAACTCTTGTTCCCTTGCCAGGCTATTGAACATTACCTTTGTCTTCTGCATATTAATCTTCAACGCTCCTCTTACAATTCCTCAGTTAAGGTCCTCAGTCACTTGTAATTCGTCCCCATTGTTGCTGAACACGACAATGTCATCTACAAAGCGAAGGTTGCCGAGATATTCGCCGTTGATCCTCACACCTAAACCTTCCCACTCTAATAGCTTGAATACTTCTAAGCATGCAGTGAATAGCATTGGAAAGATTGTGTCTCCTTGCCTGACCCCTTTCTTGATAGTTAACTTTCAACTTTTCTTGTGGAGAACCAAGGTAGCTGTGGAATCTGTAGATATTTTCCAAAGATTCCAATGTATTTTGTCTCAAACTCATTGGTTTAATAGTTGAGAGAGCAGAGCTCTCTGAAGAGTGGATACATTGTGTTGAAGTGCAAATTTTCTGTGGCATGCTTGCTCCTTTACCACATTCAAATGCATTACCAAGAGTATTCTGTGTTTGCCTAACTTCGACTTACTTGAACCACAAGTTACTGTGCATGAATGAAGTGATTACAACAGGGCAGTTAAGAAGCATGGAGAAAATTTAGATACCACTGCCTTGTACACTTTGCACATCAATGGCTCTGTCACAGCTGAAATATGCACCATTTGTAGCTCATGTGAAAAAGCTTATATGGAAAATTTTGGTTACTTGCACTAGCTATGCCACTAGTGACTGGCAATGAACCACTTTAGAGCAATCGTGTCAGAAGCTGTGAGTGTGAGAAAAGGAGGCGAGGGGGGTTGTTTTGGCAGCAAAGAGTGGCATGGGTGTCAAACACGGCGGGCCAGAGCACAAAGCTGAAGAACCTACCTTTCTGGCCAGTGACTGCAGGCAGATTGAGACCGAGAGCAGGTTCTGCTTCTCCCAGAGGTCGACAGTCTGGAAGGTCTCCTGGGCAGGAACACCCATCTGCCGCGCATGCTCCAGAAACAGGTTGATGTTCTCCATACATTTGAAAGCCATCTTGCTCTGATTGATCTTCTTCTCCGGGATGCTGCCCGCCTTGATTGAATTTACCAGGCTGCATAAAAGCAATATCACTTGTCAACATCTTCTCTGATATGGCTCAAGACAGTTAAACTTGACAAGCTCCACATTTATATTGCAAAGCTTAACCGCTGTCCTTGGCTTATCCCCATATTGAATTTTTCAACTTTGTTGCCAATTAATACACAGCACCTTGTTTGAACAAGCTGATTATTAATATTTAGGGTCTCTTCTGCATAATAAGTAGCTTACTGCTAATAATGCTCAATTTTGAAGTGGTTGTATGGCAATGAGATGGAAATTCTTTTTTATTGCAGAAAATTGTGAGGACATATAATCTAATGCTCGAAACAGCAAATGTGAGCAGAATACTGATTGCACATCAGCCTGAGGAAGAAACCAAAAACAGGTATTGCTCCTCCATCTATAAGTAATTGATTCTATAAAGGCATTTGGTCATTACGGTATCCATGTTCACAAGTTGTGGATTATTTGTATGTTAATATATACCTGTACATTGTTTTGATTATAATGCTATAGTGGAGGTCTCTGAATTCATTTTGACCATGCGGGCTTCTCTAACATGCGCCCAATAGTCAGTACATCAGTGCATCTAAATTTTGCACTGCTTTGGAATGTGGCCATCACAGTCAGGAATTGAACTGGCAACCTTATGCTCAGGAACTGAATGCCAGAGCCAGCTAACCTCAAAAAAGAAGAAAAGGCTTGTCAAACTATCATATGCCCAGGTCATTTTGCTATAAAAGCCTCATCTTTGATTATGAGACAATGTGCGAATGGATCCACTATTGTTTCACATGTTTCACACATGTGCAGCCACACATGTGCTTTGTAGTTTGGTGGCATGTCATCTTTAGGGAACACTGACAGCACTTCATAACTCACAGGGAGACTTGCAAGGTTGCAACATACAAAAGTACTTATGCACCACCATGCAGTAAGTTTAAAAGCAGGATGGAATTCATTACAACAACTGTTCATGTGCCCATTTGAATGTGATCACACATTGTGCAGCAATGTTAGTACCAGAGTGCCACAGCATAATGTCATTTAATATACTCTTAAAATCAGCATGAAATTTGAATTGCTCATTAAACTGGTAATACTGTCAAACCTCAATATAAAGAACATGCATATATTGACTCATCAGATATAATGAGGTAAATCAAACCTTTCTTGCCACAATATCAGCATGTAACAAATTTACGCTTATAATGAATATCGGATATAACCAAGATATTCTCATGTTGGGTGCAACTTCGTTATTAATGGGGCCCTGCAACACTTTTTTATTGAAGTCGAGAAATGCATTTGAAGTTAAATTAGACCCCCGCTATTTCCGATTTTGGCACCTAGATGCGCCAAACACGGTTGTCCTCAGCGAGACACAGTGTGCTACTACTAAGTGGTTCGTTATGAGAAAAGGAAAGGTTGTCGCTATCTTCTGCAGCCCTTGAGGGAGCATGGCTCAGCGCCACAGTGAGCTCATGAAGTTAGGGTGTTCCGATGTCCTCCTCGCCGGTCGTGCACAAAGCAAACGCTGCAGTTGCTGCGATGTGCTCCCAGATGGGTTGCAGAATTAAGTTCTTTCTTCTTCAATAATCACCATATATAGTTGCATGTAGCTGCATCTGCTACGTAGCATAGATACCGCGGTCGCTGCGGGTTGCCGGGATGAGTCCACGAGCGGTTGTCGCGATGTCCTCCTTGCTGTCCTCCTCGCCGGCGGGCAAGGAGGACATCGGGACACCCGACTGGCCGCTTGAGGCACTTTGCGTGTAGTATACGCAGGCTTCTTTCACACTTGGAAAAACACGTAACACGTATTGAGCAACAGAAAGCTGCATCGGAAGTTTTTCATGGTGCTCTAGAATTTTATCATTGACACTTTTCATCTAATTATAATATTTGAGAAGTTGTTTAATTAAGACTAATTATGTAATTAGGCGGAATGTAAAAAGTAATCTGAGTATCTCCAAGGGACGGCAAACAACATTACGTTGGTTCTGTCCAGCTACGTAGCATTTGCGTATTTTTAAATCTTAGTGCATGATAGTTGGGACATCCTGTATAGGTATTATGTTATTATTTATTGTTTGATTACACAGAATGAAGATGCACTCATTAGCACTACATTTTGCTGGTCAAGGTTGCCTATAGCTATATAACAGGGTTTGCTTGGGCTTTCTGCCGCGCAAGTAATGTTTTATGGAGGTGTGTAAGTTCGCGAACCAATTCGGCACAGTAAACTTTATTCTGCCCTATTATGGCTACACTGCCCTATGGCGACATGCTGCCCAGTGCTATCGACTTGTGCACATGGCGCACGCGCATACTTTGTGAGGAGATGGAAGAAATGGGCTGCTGGGCACACGAAAGACAGAAATTATGGGGTTTTTTTTTATATGAATATCAATGAACCTTAATGTTCTACAGCTACAGCACCCATACACATAAAGACGGTCATTTTATGCATTGTCGCATGAGAGTGTGATACGCACTGCAGTGTCTCAACGTGTTGTCGCTTTTTTGGCATTTATTTTTATCATCATCTCTACTGAGTACGGGGAAAACAGTAAAACCTTGGAGTTTTTCGCGTAGCAAAACTTCCTAATTGAATATGAGGATGCAGCGTAGATCCGGGTGTTTAGATGCCGACAACGCAGGTATAGTGGCTGCTTGGATAAACTTCTCACGTTGCCACCATTACCGCGATTTTAGAAATGGCTTTTTCGAAAAGGAGCTATCGGAAAGCAGCCGAGGCACCTTGATAAGAACGACTGAAGTTTTTCTCTACAATGTGCCGTGAACGAATTGAGTGCACACATACAAAGAAATTTTCATGTGCATATAAAAAAAATCACCAGCTCTTCCCCTGTCGAGAAAATGGGGGTAAGCGAAGCTTGTGTGTGTATGTGACCTTCATGGTGATTTTCTTTCTCTCTTTCTATCCATCTTTCTTTCTCCCTCCCTCTCTCTTTTTCTTTTTCTATATCTCTTTCTTCCTTTCTCTCTTTCTCTTTGTTTCTCTGACTTTCGTGGTGATTTTGTTTCATTCTCTCTCTCTCTCTCTTTCCTTCTTTCTCTCTCTCATTTTCGTCTCTGGTATGTGCCAATGAGTTTGGACCCTTTCTGCACTCTCGCCAGGATCGGCCCACTTTGGTGGAAGTTTTTTGCTGGGCACACGAAAGAACCGTTGGTTGGTAGAGGTATATAGCTTCGCTATAAAATCAGACTTAATTAGCAAAAGTGGCTGTGTGCACATAGGGTGGACTTGCTTCCACTCCTTGACAGCAGCACAGCCAGTTAATGTTCTTTTTTGCTTCAAGTAATTACTACTGGACTGGTGGTGAGTAACTGTGGTAAACGACACAGGGCGGATTCACATTGTATTACATCAATTACTACTCAAAATTTCTAATCTGTAGCAGAGAAAGAAGCCAGCAAGTGACATTTTTCTCAGTATATATGTAGTTCTTTTTTAAATGAAACCAGACGAAAACGTTCATGCTTCGGAAAGATGGACGAGTACAGTTTGTGCTAATACGCTGAGGCGATCTTTGCACAATTGCATGTGGCACAGAGCCTTGCACTGACTGAGACTGAACGCACAAAATTGCCCAAATCACGCACATTATGTCCTGGGGGTGATTTTTAGAAACTGAAGGGCACGTTGTACTCTGCATGGAGGCACCAAACGTGTGTTGAACCATGACATGCAACAAAAGCAAATTTCCTGTGCCCTTTAGAGTCGTAGTCACTGCACACTGAAGATGACAGCATCAAATAACGACCACAGTTATTTTTACCAGAATCCGAGATGATGAACTAGTTGGTTTTCCTATTTTCAATTATCGAGGTCACCATTTTTCTTCCTCTTTGTGTGTCCCGGTGTGTGCATTTTACTGTTTATCTAGTAATCGAGCTGGCCTAAAGGCCAAACTGGGAGCTTGAACAGAAACAAGTGCTTTTGCGGTGCCGCTTGAAACAATGTTTTGGCCGCAGAACACAACTAGCATAACCGAGTTCAGAATTAGTGCAAGCGTCTCTGCCTGAGGTGGCGTATAGTTATCAACACATACTTATTGTCTATCCCCACTGTCACTCAAAGCGCAACTCGTGATCCATAACAATGTTCTCGTGGGGGTGTGCTGACTGAAAAGTAATTGCTTCGAAGGATCACTTGTCACTTGTGTATTTTGCTTGAACAGTTTCGTGCCGAACCAGGTAACCATTATTTCTTTCAGTTCAGGTTCGGGTCAGGTTCACGCACGTTCATTAAAGAATATAGGTTCGGTTTCAGCTAGAATTCTGGTTCGGGTATGGTTTTCGGCTTGGGTTCGGTTCGACACCCCGGTACACATGTCTCCACTCAAAGTTGGTGTTGTATGACTTATGTCCTGTGGCGGCAAATGATGTCCTGCACAGGCAGCTGCATACATAGTATGTAATTTGTTAATCCAAGCAAAATTATTTTTTTTCAAGCTGCTTTAAAAGCGCCATCTACTGATCGAGAAGGTAATAAGCCTTTCCAGGTAGCCAACTAACTACCACTTGCTTCACTATATTTGGGTAGTTACGAAGACACTGAATACTTCTTTGTGCAACATGTACCTTTGCTACATGTCATCTAACACTGTGTGTGAATGAAGAAGACTGCTGGTGCATAAGTTTATATGATTACTGGATTTTGTGCGGTGGATTGGAGCTGCTATGCAGCAGGGTATCAACAGTCTTCATGCTCAAGACTTGGTCAAGAGAGGTGAGCTGGACCATTCTCAAAGGACATGTTTCTTGGCTTATGAGCTGCGCACAGGTATATATAATTCATTACTGCATGATGTGCTGGTTTGAGAAAAAAATTGATCAGCATGCAGTTGAACAAGGGATGTTGCTGTTCATCAGGGCAGCAATGGCATTCCTTGGCAGCGCTTATATAGCTCACTTTCCTGCCCGCAATGGGGAAGGTGAATAAACAGGTGGGAATCCCTGCTTCTTGGAAGAACCGGCAGCACTGCTGCTGAGGACAACATAGACTTAATGCGATAACAGTGTTTCACACATAGCAGCAAAAGGAAAAAGGAACAGCACAAGTTTAGAAACAGTAAACACAAAGGAGTACACAAAGTGCCGTTGTAGGTGGATACCGGCTTTTATATACTACATATTGCAAGATTTGCGGAATATATACAGCTGACAGAACAACAGTGAGCAACAACGAGAAACAGCCATACAGTGCCTGTCTGTTGCTTGACAGCGCTATAGTTTTTGCTTCCTTTATGAAGCATAAGAAAGCTGTGCATTTATTGCGAGAAAGAAAAATGTGATAATCGCCATGTTTATTTGCTCACAGCAGAGCGCTATACCGTGTGTGGCCATGTGTTGTGTATGCACTGCCATTTGTAGGTTAGCCTCGTTGCAAACACAAAGTTGTTCCTTACTGGCAGAGGAGAACGCCATCCTTGAGTGTTTCATAGAAGTTGTCCATGTCACCGGAGGTGTTGATGTCCTGACCTGTGACATCCTTTACCCAGGCAAGCAGTTGGCCCGCCAGCTCCGGGTCATACTTGGACTGGATCTGCAAAATACATGTGCACAAAAGTGGGGTCTTGTACCTCGAAAAATAATAAGAATGCGATATGTAAGACCGAACGCAAAAAGTACAAGGCCAAATACAAACTCCCAAACAACATAATTCAGGATTTAAAACAAATCTTGGTTAACTTGCAATAGAACACGTCCGGCCGTGGTAAAGTGCAAATTACTTTTCTCAACTTAATGAAACATTTGCAAATGAAGCACTCGCACATCGCACACACATTGGCAGCCTTTAATGTGATGAAGGCCCACGCAGAAACAACAATCGAAATGCGTACCCCATTACGCGCTTGCAGCGGGACTCAATGCAAGTGGGAATAATCACAGTAAATCTCGAGGTGCCCGTCCTCTTGTGGCCGACGTCACACGTCGGCGCGGCGAAGTTTTCACGAACAACGATGTGCGTGACACTTTTGTTACGAGCTCAACTAGCAGCATCGAGTTCCTCGCGTACCAACATCAAGCAGCCGACCAATTCTAACTTCGCTTTGAATAATACAAAGCAAATCGCGAGAAAACAAAGTTTCAACTGATCAAGATATTAACTACTGTGTATGCTTTAGCTGTCGAGGTGAATCTGCATTTGTTGGCCAGGTTTCTGCAGTTCAAGCTGCTTTTCCAAGCACTAGCTGCACTTCGACGCCGCTAGACTACATCAACAAGGACTGGCAGCCATCTAAGGGAGGGGGTGAGAGGGGCTGTCTCCCAACCCTCTGGCTGCCTTTGACCCCATCAAGGACATAATAAATGTTTTGCTCTCTTGCTGTTCCAGAATATATATAGTGGGCACTCGGATGGTACAACTACACGATTCTCACTTGCATGAGCTACATAAAATTCTCAACCATGCAGCTACATAAAGGTAGCGACTACAAATCACAGCTTAATTCTCTTCAGTTTCACAATAACGTTTACACTACATACATTTACCATGTACAATGGCAACACGTAACGCGTTCTGTCACATTCAAGCGCCTGTATGCACAGGCATATGTATGGCACAGGCACAGGTATGCATACCTGGAGGCAAGGGCACTTAATTGCTCATTACTGCAGCAGGTGCTTATCTTGTATCTTTGATTCGTAATTAAAATGTGCAGCATGACTAGGCATAATACGACACACACACTGAGCTACTTTCAACTACAGATCGGCAGAATGGCAATAAAATCTTACACATTCATAGATACTCATCGTAATCAAAGCATGCTTGTGCAGGGCTACCTCGTTAAATCAAGAAACTGCATTTATTTTTTATAATAATGTCACAGAAGGCATACTCACGCACATTATTGTTGTGCCGGTGCATGCGATTATTGCACCGGCTTCTCTGACCCATATACGCTCTCTTGCATGACAAGGGCATCGAGTAAACATTTTCAGTCTAATTAATTCACAAACTACTTCAGTTTTTGTCTAAGACACACGGTCATCTCTTGTCCGAGTTGAACAACTTGAAGCTACGTCCACTATGCCATTTCTCTTTATCCTCTTCAGATTTTGACTCATGCTATCAGAGAGAAAAAATGCGGTTTCTTAATTTGTCTAGGTTGACCTAGATGTGTGCTCATTGTATATGTATGATATTAGAGAGTTTTAGAATAGGGGCCCCAAACGTTTTGGGGCCCCAAAGAAATAGCGTCGAAGCCACTGCGCATGCGCGAGACGCAAGCTGTACGTGTTTGGGTTTTGCGTCAGGCACGCTATTTCTCCGATTTAGCGGGAGCCCCAAAAGCTGCCCCAAAAGCTTTGCGTTAACAAACATGGCGGCGCTGCGCTGCGGACGGCTTCTGTGGTCTCCGTGGTTGTTTGCCTTGACACCTTTTCCGTTGAGGTAATCCGATGGTCTGATGGGCTCATGCCCCTGACGACCGACATGGCTGTTCGTGTGAAGCGCGAAATAGCACAATTAGTGCCGCTCCACAGTGGCCCCCTTGTCCGGGAACGACTGGTGGCCCAAGTGAAACCCAGTCAGGCTGGGTAGGGGGGGGGGTCAATGTAACGGATGATGTTGGGTTGGTGAGCACGCCTAAGCTCTGGGGCGGGGCACCTGTGGGTGCCATGTCCTCTTCCCATCTGACAACGGCACCAACGCTAACACGTGCAAAGCTCTTTGGGGCCCCAAACTTTTGGGGTCCCTATTTCAAAACTCTATTGTCTATTATTTCCATCCTCAGACCGATATAATGTGTATCTGCAAAAATAGAAAATCTAGTCGAAAGTAACTGTATTTTTTTGTCTTAGTCTAGCCGATAATGTGTGAGTCTAGCCGATAATGTGTGAGTCTAGCCGATAATGTGTGAGTCTAGCCGATAATGTGTGAGTCTAGCCGATAATGTGTGAGTCTAGCCGATAATGTGTGTGTGTGTGTGTGTGTGTGTGTGTGTGTGTGTGTGTGTGTGTGTGTGTGTGTGTGTGTGTGTGTGTGTGTGTGTGTGTGTGTGTGCGTGTGCGTGCGTGTGTGCGTGCGTGGATCGGCCTGAATCACAAGTTCTGACCTGCTACTCAGCACTGGAAAGGGAAGTAAAACGAGAGAGAGAGAGAGAGAGAGGGAAGTGCTGATTATGAGGTCGAATACGGTGGTGAGTTAACTTGAACAGCATAGACACTTTTAAGTCTCAAATCTAAACCATAAAAGGAAGTTGACGAGAGCCTTTACAATATTGCGCCATCTTTTTCAGACAATGGTTGATCCATGAGCTTGGACAAATGTTGTGCTGTCTTTGCAGAGCAGAGCATATCGTGGGCAGATGCACCAAGCGTGTTCTATTCGCACATCGTACTCCTCACAGTCCTGACTGTCTGCATGGCCGATAGGGTGTAGGTAGTGCCGAGCGAACGCCACACCTTTCATAGCCTGTGCAGCAAGGTCCCGTGTCGCAGAAAATCCGGTGTCGGCATCAGCGCCGGTAAATTTCCCTATATATTTAGGTATGTGTATATGCCACGCCTTGCTATATGACATGCGAGTTATATTGCCACGTCATTCTATCACTAAAGTTGCTAATATACCTTGTCTTACATTCTTGACAAAGTTATTCCTTGGAATTTTGAGAATGACAGCCCACACACAAATGTCATGAAACAAAACACCGATGGTAAACATTACGGTTACATAGCTGCAGTTGCCGAGAAGCAGTCAGGGATCTTTGAATGCTATCATGTTCCACTCATAAAGGAATAAATCAACTTATTAGACTGATAAAGTATTCTTCGAAAACTCTGCTGTCGTTAATTACACTGCGATAGGTCAATTATTATAAGAAAGAATTAAGCTCAAAGTTAATTTTTTTTTTTAATTTTGCGTGGAAACCCCAACGTCAGCACTTCACCGTGACGTCATGACTTTAAATTTTTCGCATTTGGGCCGCGTTGGCTCAGTAAAAGTTCGCGAAATTTGCCATATTCAGTCTTTGGCTCCTTTAGAACACAATGTAGTCAATATTTACCGCTAAAGAATTAACTGAGACTTAGAAGGTGCTGCCAAAATCCATGATGTCACGGTGAGCTGGTACGGGAACTTCAAGGTGGCGTCGCCACTCGCCTTTGTGTTTTTTCGTTTCTTTCTGGCTCACCAAGCGGCTTCTCGTGGTAAGAGTGGTGTTTTTGGTATTGTGGAAGGGCAATCTACTGATTAAAAAAAAACAATTTTTCCCTTTAGTGTCCCTTTAAGCGTCCTCCAATTTTTGTTTCGAAGGGGGGCGGTAACATCACTTCTGGGTGGAGTCTGTGAAGGCGGCGATGTGTGTTCCAATCGTTTCGTGCAATAATGTATGTATACATTTGCGTGGCTTTATTGTGGGCCATCTAGCCTTCTCGTCGGCTAGCTCACTTACGTAGAAGCCACAGTGACATGGAATCCATCGAAACGTTACGCAATGGCCAGTGCTCTGAGCGCGCGAAATCATAATTCGAAATCATAATCATAATCATAATCGCGAAATCATAATCACAGGCCATGATGCCTGCGCTGGCCTGGATTATTTTTATCTTCGCGCACCCCTTAAATGATCTTAACAATACATATCTCCATTGCGGTGAAGCGCAGAAGCAGAAAAAAACATTTTGCGCTTACGCAGCTCTGTTCTTGCTACAATGTTTGCAGAAATATCACATTTTATTGGCTTTTGTCGTTTGTCGTAGCTCAGTGCAAATGACACGCGGTATTACCAACAGGAAGCTCAGATCGACCCACTGACTGACTGACTGACTGACTGACTGACCCTAACTAGGACTGACTGACCCTAAGTGGGAATTCTGCCATAAACCAATTGAACTGGTCCCAGTTGCAATACTTGCACAATATTTGCGCCGAAGTTCGGCTTAACTGAATTAGCGGTGCGTGTTAAGCGATTGTTATTGCTGTCATTACCTTACTTAGCTGCTGACATAATCGCGCTGACCTTCTGTTTCTTTTCACAGTCCTTTACGGTATCGTCACCTGCCCCGAACTGCTCAGTTGTATCACGTTTTGTAAACCGCGCAAGATCACCTTTCCATGTTCCTGCCTGTCATCACCAACACGCAACTGTCCACAGAATTCAGAGTGGTTATTTTCATGATCTCGATATGTTCATAACTCGCTGTCATTGTCATTTTCTGTGCTTCACATTGTTGTGCCATAGTTTCACATATTGCTTATCTGCCCTTCTCCTTTTTCTTTTGTATTCACATTGCACCTTGTATGTACAATCTTTTCAAAATTGTTTTTTATGTGGGCGCCGCCAGCACTTGGACCTTATGGTTGTTCCTGGGCACGTTAAATAAATGACTGATTATATATCTTACTTTTTCTTTTTTCATTGGATGCGCGGGAAATGTTAGTTGTAGCGCTTAACTGGGGTTCCAGTAGCACTCCTTCAGTGATGCTTAACCGTTACGTAGTGTCCCATCTGTGCGGCTTGCCCTGAGTAAACACGTGGTGTATTAGTGCCTCGGTCGTTCCCTAGGCGGAGCCGGCACAGCTCGGCCTTCTTCCCCCCTCGTGAACTCCGCCGCCAAGCGCGACCGTCAGCGCTGGGCGTCGATGCATTGCCTCCCGCCATCGACTCGGGTGCGCCGCGGCGACGTTTCCTTATATGGCCGAGACACACGGGCCCCCTCGCCGATGGCGTCGGACACGCAATCCAGTCAAGAATGCCGCCGATACGAGAGAGGATGCGCGCCCGCTGCGTCTGTCGTTTCCTCCCTTCTCGCGCCGGCCAAGATAAGGCACGGAAGAAAAAAAAAAAAAAAAGTGTGCAGAGAAGAGCGCGCGGGGGTGGGCGAGGTTGCGCTCGCGCAGCGCTTTTCCTTGTAGTTCGTTCGGTAGGGCGTCGTTTCCCGCGCGGTACGCGCCGCACTCGTGTGTTTGTCCGTCTGGCAGCCTAGCACAGTAAACGCGCACGCGTTGTAATCCGGTTATCGCGGGATTCCCCATTTTGTGGCCGATCCTAAGTTGCGTTTCGAGTTTGCAACGACTCCCCTCTCTCGATGATCACCCTCTCGTCCGTCGTATCGGCCGCTTCGATTCGGCGCAATCCTATACATGCGCTATCTCGTAATTGATCGTAATGAATCATCAACAAGCCCAAATTGGCACCTTGGTTTGGTGGCGTAATTGCGCCACGTACTGGAGCCCGGAAAGACATTCAGGAGAGACGACCAGGAGTGCGAGACAGGACAGAATGCGGCGCTTTGCTCTGAGGCGCACGGGAGTTTTTGCATTTCGCTCTCATAGAAATGCGGCCACCGCAGCCGGGAATCGAACCTGCGACCTCGTGCTTAACAGCAAAACGCTATAGCCACCAGCGGCGGGTGCGTAAAAATAATGTTAATTTGAAGACACACCGCGAGCCGTGGACACTGGCAGAGACACACCGTGGACACTGGCAGTTCTTTCTAACGCGTTAGCGTGAAAAGTGCCAAAATGGAAATAAATGTCGCAGTTTCGCCCGAAAGGCGAAGCATCAATTGCGATAGCAAATTAGCAGAGAGCTATTCGGAGTAGGGATAGTAGTTTTATCGGCTGCATAAACTTGGACACATTCGCTTTCTAACTGAATTGACAAGCGATGTGTCATCGCGCACAAGCAAACATGAATAGATCACACTGAATGACCGCAGACAACGACTGTCAAAACGCTGGCAGCAAGCGCAGCCGCCGCAGCGGGCGAAAAATCGTGCGGTCTATGCTTCAACGGAAACTGAGCGGCGAATGCACAGCGCATACAAAGGTCAGAGCCGTGTGGAGATAAGAGACGGTGCGGCGGACCGCCACACCGCCACCACAGCCAGTGCAAGCGTATTTGTTGGCAGAGTAAAAGCTCCCCCCCCCCCTCCCTCCCGCGCTGCCTTCCCGCTTTTTTGCTTTCGCGTGGGAGATTGGTTGCCAGTTCCCCTTGCGCACGGTTGCAAGATACGCATTTGGTGCCGTAGCACAGCGTCGCTCCGCCTCCCTCCCCCCCATACCCCCACGGCCTTTCGCGCGACGGTCGCGTTTGCTTTCCGCCGTGCGTTCGCTCTCCGTGATAGCGTGCGGCGACGATATTATCGCCCTTGGAATCTATACGGAACCAAAACTCTCGAAACCGCCATGAACCGTGCTGCTAGGATCATTCTCTCGGATTATTCGTATACTGCACTTGTATAGTGTATACGTCTACTCGCCAAAATCCAAGCTACAGCTTTTATATGTTTGCCTGTCGTCAAATTTCATATCTCGATCACAGCTTATTCATTTTCATTTTATATGACGCGAGAGCCGGCTGATTCAACAAGCACATCGCACTGAAATGGGCTTCCGAGATAAACTGCACTGATCATCGATCCAGCACGGTTCAAATCTGCCATCGCGTTTGCTTACCCATCCTTGCAACACTGACATCACAAAAAAACTTGGAGTACGCTTAAGCTTCGCCCTTAAGAGTGGAACGCGATAGTATTATTGGACGCCGTTGACTCCGACACCGTATTTTCTGCGACATGGGGCCCGATTAAAACGAATTAGCGGGCGAAGTCCCCATTCGACCTGCTTAGGATGCGAGCGCGATCATTTTAGCAAGTACCCGAACGCGCGGCTGTATATAGGTCTGGTAGAAATGCTGGAAAAGGGGTTTGTGTTTGAATTTCCTCGTAGCAGAATTAGGTTTTCACGTGCATTCAAATTACAATCCGACGCCGAATGGTAAAGTCGTACTTTACCATTTTTTCTGACGGATTTCACTGTGAGAAATTCAATTTTTGTTCACCAAAACCTTGCACCACGTGGAGGGCCTGCGCTGTCGGGGTGGTTGGGGATTATTTTCTCCGCCACACACCGACATCGCACGCCGGTTGCCGACGCCGGATTTTCTGCGACACAGGGCCCTTAACGCTATCGCGTTAATATGCCAACCCGCCCAGTAATGCCCTGATGGAGGCTCCCACGGGATGCAAAAAAAAAATATTTTTCAGTGGTTCGATATCTTCTCGATCGACAGACGCGCGCGCACAATATGCGCATGTTTGCTTGTACTGCGCAGCTCTGGTTTAAGAATGGAGGCGCGGTCGTTGCTAAGGCTCCACAGTCCGGGATTAGGAGAACGGCCGGGAGCATTGCAGCTGGTATGACAGCACTCTCACCGAGACCATCTTCCTCGCGCGGTCGCCGAATGGCCCGTCACTCCCGGGAGACTGCGTTTTCCCCGCTGCAGAGTGATCGCTTAGGCGAAAGAGGCTCGTCGTCCACCTCGGAACGGGGTTCGGGTCAAGGCGGACCGCCTACCAGCAGACTGGCCGCAGTGGCGAAATGCGGCCCCGCATCGCAGCCCCTCGCGGTGAGAGTATAAGCCACGTTTACTCCACGAGTCAGGTATAGTACACATACGAACAGCAGCAGCACTCGGGTGTCGCCAACGGCGTCGTCACACGAATAATAATAATAGGTGGTTTATTTATTGGCGCAAAAGGGCCAGATATGGCCAAAGAGCACCATGGCACGGTGATAGGTTCTCAATGTATTATGAACGGAGTGGACAGTGAGTTGCAAATGGCAGATGCAACGTGGCTGTAGAAAGGCCTAAAGCAAGTCGCTGTAAATTGCGTAAAATATATGAGTATTAAAATAATTACAATGACAATACTGATCTGAGCTATGAGCATAGAAGTTCCGTTACGAAGAGACGATATATAATAAAACGTATGCACTAGCACTATAGTGCCTCAGGAGGAGCCTTGAAGTCAAGGACTGAGAGGCGCGTGCTGTGAAAATTTTGCACTGCAGCTGCAGCCTGCAAGGAGAGGCTGCGCTACAGATAACCTGGCCAGATTACTTGTACGGTGCTACGCCTGCTAAAAACTTTAAGACTGTTAATCATATATAGAGCAGCTCATGGCTCAGAAAGAATTATGCTGGGTGAATCGGGATATGCTCACGCTATGCGGGATAAAAGTACTTCTTACGCTGGGCCTTCTGTTTCAGGGCCCTGGACAACAAGATGGAGGGCTGTAAGAATGCCGTTACACCTATCGCATGTCGGATGATCACTTCCAGTAAGGAGGGAAGAGTGTGTTCCATGGGTATGCCCCATTCTTAATCTGCAAAGAAGCACTTCCTTAATTGAGTCTTGTTTTCTCGGATATCCATTTCCCTATTCTTGGCCACTATTTCCGAAACTCATGGCGCAAGAAAGGCTTCTGTGGTTTGTGTCTGTATATTCAAGAACTACTGATGTGGCACTTTCGTCTGCAGCTACATTGTCTTTTATGCCTCTATGGCCAGGTACCCAGCATCACTTGTTAGCCCATGTAAGCTGAGCGTATACTGTACAGTTCATTAAAAACTCAATTAGTGTGTTTTCGTAGATTCATTAGAGCTCTAACGACGCTCAATGAGTGAACACAATTTCTTTCCTAACTTTCATTAGCTTTGTGTGTAACTGCCGAGAGGACTGCGTATGCTTCAGCTGTGAAAATACTTGTGTGCGGATTTAGTGCACCAGACATTGAAAAAGACGGTCCCAGAGCTGCGTAAGCAACACCAGTAAGATTTTCAAGTGTCCGAGTAAAATTCTGCACATGAGTATACTTCGCCTCAAGTTCTAGGAAGTGAGAGCGTATGTGAGTTTCAGGTGCGCGTTTGGAAATCTTTACAACAGAGACATCACACTAGACAGTCTGCCACTCCCAAGACGGTGGAAGTTGACTGGGACATTTCCTTGAAGTATATAGTACGCATGTTTCTTCAGCCGACACTTCGAAACGCAGGGACAAAGGAGTCCTCAAAGACACGCTGTTTCGATAAAGCCTGGCAGCCGATATGTCGCTTATAGTGGAAATGGCATGAGTGTTCTACATCTGCTTTTACCTTCAGGGAGTAAGATAAACTTAAATACGTTTTGGAGATGTATAGCTAGAGACCATTCATCCGACTCAACATACAGGCTTTCTACAGGGCTATAGTCCTGAAGGCTCCTGTAGCAAGCCGGATACCCATATGCTGAACGGGGCATAACATCTTTAAAGCACTAGCTGTTGCAGAGTTATAAACTATGGCTACGCAGTCAAGGCGTGACCGTATAAGGCTTTTGCATAAGCTAAGGAGGCATCACCTGCCCATGATGTGCGTGACAGGAGCTTCAGCGAATTCACAGCCTTCAGGCATGTCGTTTTCAGGTACGGGACAAAAGTTAACTTGCAGTCTAAAATGATACCTAAATATTTATGCTGATCGACGGCTCACAGATAGTCGTTCTCCATTGAGATATATCAATGGGTCCGGCGCAGTGTACCTCTTGTTCGGGAAGAGGACGCAGGTGCTTTTTTGTGGGTTTAGTCTAAATCCATTCTCGTCCGCCCACTTATAGTTTGTTTAGGCCAAACCTGTCGTTCGCTGATAGCACGTCGTCCCACGAAAGCGCCGCGCGCGCCATCGGGTGTTTGAACGCGTGCTCGAATTGTGCGGAAATAATCGCGCGTCGCGGCAACGTCTTTCGGAATGCGGAAAGCGCAATGTATATAGGGCGTGTAACCGGTGATTGACAAAATGGGCGTCGCGAGATCGGAAACGTCGTAGAGAGCTATAGATTAGATGCTGCGACGAGGTTGGGAAAATTTCAGGCACACGAGGCATCACTGGACGAGGCGTTGGTCTTGCAGCCAACATTAGAGAAACGCTGATGACGACGAAAGGGTTAAGCCACGAGTGAAAAGAACGAGCTCGGCGGCACCACTTCCTTCTTCGTACGCGCCTTCCGTCCATCGTGAAGCATTCCTTTCCTCAGCGGCAACGCACTAATGACTGCGCACTCTCACCGAGACGTCAGCACCGGTTCACGACTGAGGCACGAGTAAAGTGGCCGGCGTAAACGACAACGGTGGCGTACGCTCGCACATGATGCCGTGCGGAAACAAAGTTCGCGCCACGACCACCGCAACGAAAGGACAGGGCGCGTTTTATTGCGATAGCAATTATATGGACACTTCAACCGGATTTCTGCCGTCGGCGTCGCCGTCGCCGTCGCCGTGAGGTTCCCTATAGATAAAATCTTCGCCGCGCGCCGTATGCCCGAGCGGAAGCGTGCGGGGACGCGCGCTGTCACGGAGAGTGAACGCACTCAATCTCCCACGCGCAAGCAAGGAAGCGGGAAGCCAGCGCCAGAAGGAGCGGGGGGGGGGGGGGGGGAGGCGCACTTCTACTCTGCCAACAACCGCGCTCGTCTCGCCCGCAAGCATTTTCCAACGCACGCTACACATGCAATGCTGCCCGGATCGGCAGTGCAGAGCTACATGTGTGTCCCTTCGCACGCGCTGCCCACGGGAAGCGCTTCTCACCAACACCACCGTTTCACACGCGCCTTCTCGTGGTCATCGAGTCTCTCTTCATGTCGGTCTACTTACGCCGCAGCACACCTGCTTACTTAATCAGCTCATGTTTACTACAATTCATATTGCTACCAAAGCCGCTCACCTTACTTCGTATGACATTGCTGTGTTGCTATCGCATTCATTGCTTCGCCCTTAGGGCGAAAACTGACATTTTTTCATCCATGGCCTTCGGTTGCTTCAACGGTTCCGCTGTTGAGAATGATATCCGCAGATTCGATTCCTGGCCGCCGCATTGTTTGCAACGTGGGCGCGACGAAACAAGGTGCTGGGGTCAGATTGATTCGGCGAACAGTAAAAAGCCATCTCGCCACGGCATCTGCCAGAACCCTGCCAGCGACTGATTGCTCGACAGCGGGTGGCGACTAGAAGAGGGAGCAAGAAGCGTGGTGGAAAATTTAAAAAAAAAAATGAATTTCTCGGGTTTTATACGTGCCAAAACCACAAGCTGATTTTTTGCGGCACGCCATATAGTGGGGGACTCCGGATTAGTTTTGACAGTACGTGGGGTTCTTTGACGTGCACCGAAATCGAAGCACACGACCGTTCCTTCGCCCTCCATCGAACTGCGCGGCTGCAGCGGTAGAACCCGCGAGGTGGTTGCTAGGCAACGCAGTGACGTCATATCAATGCGACATGCGGCACTTTTTACGGTTAGCTAGAACAGCTTCGCTGTTAAAAAAATTTAAAAAAAAAAGTGAGGTAAAGGCGAGGAAAAGGCGTGGCATGCAGACCTTGAAATTTAGTAAAGACGGCAAGCTTACCGTTCGGCAAAAGGACGCGTGCAACCGAACCTCTGCCTAGCAAAAATGTTGCAGCGACCACTTTTGGCATGCTGTTGATAAAAACGACGCCAGTATACCGTGCATGCGTGCGCACGTATACATGCAACCATGGGTAGGGCAGTTTTTGGTAGGGCAAAAATTTTCAAAAATCGCAAATAGCGTAAGGGCGATTCGGCCTCCATCGGACATTACACGACAAATCGCAATGTCCATGTAACTAATTAAAATAACGAACTAATTAACCTGTTGGTCGCTTTAATATGCATGTTCAGATTGTGAAATGGCAGCCGAGTATAGCAGAGCGAAGTCATAGCTGCACGCCTGAAGATTGCGATTTCTCACAGAAGTAATTTTCGGATCTACCAAAAATCAAGCTGTAAAAGGAGGAAAGGAGCTATCACAGACGACAGGAAAAAAAGATAATAAATAACATAATACAAATAATAAAAAAGAAGAAAAGAACTAATAACTGAGCGAACTGTACAACACACACACACACACACACACACACACACACACACACACACACACACACACACACACACACACACACACACACACACACACACACACACACACACACACACACACGTGGCATACTTTACGTATGATTAGCGGCAGAAAATCGATTTGCAATGTGCGGCGCATGGAAAGCACAGCACAACCGCGCACGGAATATCATCGTTCTTTCTTTTTATTTCGCGGGACAAGAAAGCGCACGGATGCGCAGGCTGCGATCCCGGCGTGCAGTTACGAAGGTAATCTCGAGTGATAAACGATTCCATTTTAATCTGCATCGACCAGCGGAACGCGTGCTCTGTTCACAGTATATAGCGGCGGAACAAGAAACTGTGTTCAGAGTCTCCTGCAAGGGGGTTCACGATTTATAAGGAACCCGGTGGCTGCAGCGGCAAGTCTCTCAACACAAGGTCGCGCGTTCGAACCCTACCGTGGCGGCCGCATTTCTGTGGTCGCTGTACGCATAAACTACCACGTATTTTGGGCAACAGTTCACCCAGAGGCCTCGAAGCAGCACATCGTTTCTCAAAGGCTTATAGTGGGTATACCCGTTTATGTATGTATAATACAAGGTGTTTTAGCGAACACCAAATATTTTTTTTTAATTGCCTGTGGCAGATAACACAATTCTAGCCCACGAGTTGGTCTAGTCAAAGAGGCGGACATTACTTGCACAGAAAACTGAAATGTATAATAGACTTATTAACAAAAATTCAATAATTAAGTTTCAGCTAATTACCTTATGGCCCATATTGCAATTTGCAAATTCTAACCGGGGAGTTCGCATGGCGGATCCACTTGGAACGAATTCTCGGGATGACACCAGTTTCGAGATATTAATTCCCGAACTTTGCGGAAAAATGCATTGGCGTTCCCGTTCATTTTGTACTTCCATGCATAAAACGAAGTTTTGTTAAGAAATAACGGGAACGACAGTGCGTTCCTACCACAAGTTTGACGTAGCATATCTCGTAAATGGTGTCATCCACACAATTCTTTTGAAGTCGATATGCCTATAGCAGTGTCACCCGCTCGGATTTCTAAGCTACAATATGTGCCATAAGGTATATTTAATGACTTTTTGTTAATTAGTCGATTATGCATTAAATTCGTGGTGCAATTAATGTCCACCTCTTCGAGTAGACTAGCTCATGGACTAGAATTTGTGCGATCTGCCACAGGCAATTTTGTTTTTCTCTCATTTTGAATGTGTTCGCTGAAACTCCCTGTATATACTTGAGGCGTCTGAACTATTCGCTGCTATACAGGAATAGCAATGTTAAAATGTGGTTGGCACGTTATATCGGTCATCGCTTATTGGTTAGAGCTGCATACATGCAGCCGAAGAACACGTGCTTTCCACAAGCTACTTCGCCGGTGACAGAGTGGCACTTCCCCACCATGCACCGAGGGCTGGCTCTCTCGTCAAGCAAGGCAAAGCCAACGCGGGTGCGATGACGCTTGCACAACCGGCGCCACAGCTGGCAGAACAAGATCGCGACAGGATGTTGGAGACACAGCCTCATGCAGCGACGATACGATGTGCGAACAGAATGCCCTCGTCTTCCCCTCGCGTGCACAGTTTGTACGGTTCGCAGATGAAAGACTCGGAGATGAACAACAACGCGCTCCCGCACAGGCTGTTCGCACGAAATGCCGAGAGAGAAAACAAACGAACTTTTCAACAGAAGCGTGTCGCCGTTTCAGATCAGCTCTCGTCCTCGTGGCTTTTGGCACGCGCTCGTGGTGATGAAGAAAATAAAAGCACAGACGAGCTTTGTGTCGAGGGGAAAAAAAAAAAAAAAGAAGAAGAAATGCTTGGGAACATCGATAAACGCGAAAAAGAACAAAACGAGAAGTTTAGCATCCTAAAGCCAAAGTTTTGTCACATGCCAGGCCACCGGTGCTGTAATGCGCGCGTGCGACTGACACATTGAAATTAGTTGAAGGTGTCCCGAAAATGCTGATCAAGCGTGCAGCATGTGCTTTCGTAATTCACTCTCTGACGGCTGAATCCATCACTTCACCCGCATCACGGTGTTCTGCAGATGAGCACGAGGTCTCTGGTTCGATTCGCGGCGGACGCGTTTCGAGGAGGGCCAAACGCGCTTGGCCAGATTGAGCTGCTCGTAGAAGAAGAACCTGAGGTGGTCGACGTTAACCCAACTATGACGTCCCTTGACTGCAGTTTCGGCAGATGGATATCCACTTGTCTTTTTTTTTTTTTTTTCAGTCGTCGTATACGTGTAGTTGCTGCTTGAATTTTCTTGAAATTTTCAATTTGTTCTCGATATTTCAAAAAAGGAAACTCAAACAAGCTGAAGGCCGGAACAAAGATACGTTGCCAATAGTTTTTAGACATCAGTGCATGTCCAAGGAAAGCATTTCAGTGTCATACAAGCATGGATCTCTCACATGAGAGTGTTCGCCTTAGCACCAACTATATAGGACGCGAGCGCTGCTTTGCGCCCTCGCACCACTGGATCCAGAGAGAGAGAGAGGGGAGCGTCCTTGAGACGTCTGATATGTGCATCGAGTTTCCGCAGCCAGGGTGGAGGAGCGTCTGCCGGCCGCGCATCCTTGAGCGCCAGATGAGTCACGGCCACATTCTCCGCCCCCCGTGCCGTCTCGACGAGTGTCGCCGAGCTGCGAACGCCGTTATATACTTCAGTCGAGGGACAAAAAACAGCGTCGGAAACGGTAGTGCAGGAAACATTTGCACATCCTTCGAGTAACGGAAACGGGCGGCGTGATAGGCTCGACTTGGCTACTCGACGGATCACGCAACTCAAAGTGAGTTGCCAATGTTAAGAGTGCAGCACATGTAACGCCACTAATGGAAGTAGCCGCAACTTCTACGAAAAGGAGAATAACGCGCCACCAAAGTTGCCAATTGAGCATGTTGGCTATTCGTGGATGTGAACAGCACATAGAGAAAGAGAGAAGCAGTGCAGGAAGACGACGACTGTTAACCCACGACATGAGTTACCAGCTGCGAGAGATGCTTAGAGGTCGTCCCTTCTCTGTGCAGAAGGTAATGGCATAGGCGTATCTACCGGGGGGGCAGGGGGGGCACTTGCCCCCCCACTGTCGAACGTGGGGGGCAAAGCATACCATTTGACATGACATGAGGGCCTGCGAGGTGGTATGTTCGTGAAAGTGACCTCGGTCGAACGTGCAGAGCCATTTAAGTGCCAATAGAACACTTAACTGAATTTTTTCTAAAGGCCTGTGTCACTTCTGCTTTTATCGATTTCATTTTCAGGCCGTTTCTGAATAAGGGCTACCCTACTACTTGTTTCCCGGCAGGAGCAAGAACAGCAGATATTTTATATTTTGAAGAAATCAAGACCACGTTATTGTGACGTGTTCAGAAAATTTGAACTGCGGTGGTTGCTTACGAACTCGAAAGACCGCTACTGAATACTCGCTTTCCCCCAGTTTGTATGCTTTATTCACGGCATTTAGTTGTTGATCCCAGTATCCTCAGTAAAATATGCGATACACGGTATTAATATTTATTCGAAGTACGAAACAATATGCTGAGTGACGAGCGATAGATGTTTTTTCTGTGTAAGTTCATTGCAAGCCTTTGTAGAAATTTATATATTGAAGTGTTCCAGGGTGCCATACCACCGCTTTCCCCGACTCCTAAACAATTGCTTGAGATATGGACTTGAAATTCCACGAAAATATGGAGAATTTTAAGCGCATTCCGTTGCAAAAATCTCACTTTCCTGGTTTAAATGCAAGTGTTGCAGATAATTACTAAACCCAATTGATTTCCCATTTGTTCCCGTGCACCATACGGGATGCGTATAGGTTGCTTCTCCGGTGTCCTCGGTGAGCTAAACAAGGCATCTTGTTTATATCTGGTGATAATGAAATTTTCTGACGAAGTAAGATGTGTAATGGTGAATTACTGATTTTTTTTTTTTTTCCAGCAAGAAGTGCTTCAAAGCATTATTACACGGGGACAAGGTTTAATACGGAACACTAATATACGGGAAACTTTTCAAAGTATGCGATGTAATTACAGGAAACTGAAACATTTAGTGGAACTGTTCGAAAAAAAAAAAAAAAAAAGAACAGCTTCACTGGAAATCGGGTTGTGTAATTCACCAAGTTCGCACACCTCTGCCGCCTTTCTTTCTTTTGAGTATTGAGAGTAATTTATGTTGATTGTACTTCGTTCTGTATAACCTCTACAGTACTATTACCTTAACTAGCGATACATTTCTGCTGTAAACATAAACACCAAGTAAAATTGTTTGTTTAATTAGTAAAATTGACTGCAACAAATGTGCTTTTTTTGTGAGCTGCACTGCTGCTACTGGGTTGGATCAGGGACCTCTGGGCACTCAATGCCATTTGTCCCTGCATCACATATAGATTTTATAGCGACAAGAAATAAGCCTCGATGCTTCACCATGTGGTATTGAGATTGTTACAAATAAGAATACCTGACAGATTCATTTCCAGGCTTTTTCACTCACTGTAATAGTAATGCAATATATATATATATATATATATATATATATATATATATATATATATATATATATATATATATATTTGTTTGTTTATTTATTTATGAAGAGAGAGTCATTCTAGCGATGGTGGCCCACACACAGTTTACCACTGACGAGCAGCGTAACCTCGGTGTCCATATATTCAGATTATACTAAGACGCCTGCCTGGTGACGTAACATTTTTGTAGGTCATTAAATAATTTGCTTTTGAATGGTGCAGCGTGAACATGTAAATAAGAGGACGAGCCCTCACGCCCTCCATGGCAGTGGTAAAGCACCATATATAAGCTACAACAATCAGGCCTCCATTCACGATTAGCGCCTATTAAGCCGAGACCACCCCGCCGGCAACGCATGAACGAAAGCCGATCGAAACAAGCAGAAAGCAAAAAATCTCATTCGACCAGCTGACGCAGTTCGCCGTTGCGGTCATATTCTACAGCTTTATGAATAGTGTACCCCATAGGTTGTTAACGGACGCTATCGTTTGTTAATACGAAATGCCCCAAGTGGAGTCCCAGTTATGCCCATGCGCAGCTTCATTGCATGAGATGCCCGCGGAGGCCAACACAAGGCAGCGCAGCCTCAACTTTACGGAGTGATAATTTTTAAGTTTTTCGAAATATTTAAAAATTCCCCTTGACAGATTGCCTAATTCTAGTCCTTAAGGTGGATTATTCAAAGAGTCGGACATTCACGAGAAATCGAAACGCATGATCGACTAATTAAGAAAAAATTCACTAATGAACTTTTTAATTATTTGTACGACTTCTGTATCATCTCTAAAGTGGTATCATCCTGAAAATTCACTCTAAGTGGATATAGTTTGCCAACTCACCAACTACAATTCTTAAATTGCAATACTTGGCATATATTAATTAATGAGGAAGTTAATTATTGCTTTGTTTTAATTGGCTGAATGTGTGTTTCTATTTCTCGTGCAAGTAATGTCCGCCTCTTCGAATAATCCAGCTCAAGGACTAGAAGTTTGCTATCCGCCACAGGCGATTTTTTAAAATTCTGTAAAACTGAATTATCTCCCGGCACGATACACCAGCGGCCTGTCCGGAATCCGAAAGCCACGGCGGCAGAAACCGACGGCCATGGGCGGCGGTGTACATTCACGGGCTCTGTCAACGGTGCCACATGCTTACTGGAGCGTGCTTTAACCCCAGAACGTTATACGTATCATTTTTTTTACAGGCTGAGTTTGATAGCTCGAAGTTACGATTTAGGCGCGGGAAACCAGACAACACCAATAGTAGCGTTTTTGATGTGCTGGAGCGAAGTTTTAGAATAGTGGATACTATACTAATTAACCTTAAATAACTTTATTTAACCGAATGTACTCCCCGCGGCCAGAAATAAAGGTGAACGAGCTTTCTTTGATGCGGAATGGTGTTTCGACATTGCGTGGTTAAATGACAGCAGTGAAACCCAGCGGGGCACGCCCGGCCCCCCACTGGTGGCTGCGACCTCTGGCGTTGATGAGGTAAAAATGCCGAAGCTGCATGGTAGAGCACGCAGCAACGGCGTGAGTCAAAGGCGAGCGCGCATTCGGGGAAAAAAGCGCGCGCAGCTGCTCGGCGAGAGCGTCGGCCGGCAGCAGCTGTGGAGCTCATGGCCGCCAGCCGGAGCTCTGTGCAAACCGCACCGCCTCTGGCCAACGGATGCGGCTTTATTCGATCGCCAGCATTCGCGGGTCTCCTTTCGGATGTGTGTAGCGTGCTCCGTTTGCGGAGGAAAACTGGGGACCGCGTATACTTTCTAATCATTTATTCTTTCAATTCTCTTCGTCACATGGTCGGGCGCCGCCGTTGTCGGCAAAATCGGTCACTCGTTGCGTTTGGATAAGCAATGAAGAATTGAAAGCGAAATTAACTATTTGCGAGACACGGCACTTGACTGCCTTCAAGAGCGAACCACGCAGTAAATATATAATCTGTGTTTGACGCGATACTTCGGTATTGAGAGTTATACTGTCCTGGCTCAGTCCTAATTTGCGCCTCGGCCTTTCTTACTTCAGCGTCTCAATGTATACTGCACGGTATACATTTCAAGTTGGGACTTTGAACAATGTCGCTAACGGCCGATGCCGATAATGTCCCTTTTCTCGCGCGATCCCATTCGATATTCCGCCTTCATATACCTTCGCTGGTCTCTCGGCGACGTGAATGCAGAAAGAATCGATACACTGCGTAAAAGATGCGATGTCGCGGGCACTATATTGGTGGTCATGCAGGTGCATTCATGCATAGGTCGGCAGTCGCGCGCTTGCAGTGTGTAGGCCGGGGCCAGCGTTGCGGAGTGGCGCCCTCATCCACTCCGGAAAGTGGAGATCTCCGCAATTTCACTCCTTTTAGCTCCTCACGGGATGGTGAGAGTTGGAACATTCCCACTCCTGGAGCGGCTGAGCTGCATGGTCCATTATGCTCCGCCAATTCCAGTAAATGGAACGCTTTCTCTTAATTTATTAACTTGCTCCATTTAGAGCCTGGTAACTAAGAACATTTTTGTAAACGGTGTTATTACATCGATACACACCAACTAGCCCAATTCACAGCTCTTCTAGATACACAAATAACGTTAGGTGCCATTTTTTCGCGTACGTGCTATACTATATATCGTGCCCCTTGATATGACTAACATAAAAGCGAAACGCCTTGATGTGTTTCGCAGGATGATCCTTCTTGTTTCTTATTTATGGGCGCGTTAACTGGCACCGTTTTGTCCAGCACACCTTCTGGGCCAGGAGGCATGAGCCTACCAGGAGGCCCGGACTTGGGCTTTAGTTCCTTCGGGGCTAATAAATGTTATTTCTCTCTCTCTCTCTCTCTCTGCCCCTTCTGGTTACTCGGCAGCGCGCGAAAATACATGGCGTGCGTTCCAATTAAATCTCCACGGACTCGCGCAGGGCGCGACTGTTCGCCACGTCGTTTTTGTCCTCCATCCTTTTGTCGTATAGTTCAAGCATGCTCTAGCTGAATTGAATCATTATTGAGAACTAGAAGTTGCTGTCTTTAAGTGCACTTCAATATCGTAACGCAGGAATGGTTCCGCGTCTTGAAAAGTTTAGGATGTGTGAAATACTGCGTCTATAATTACCGCGAAAGAGGTATACTCACTTAAGGGTAGATACCGAAAGAGCCGGTATCGAGTAAATATTTAGAAATGTAATAAATTGGTAGCGTGTAGTTCCGTCCAATTGACAATTTTATCCGTTTTGTAGACTCGCTTAAAATCAACACTAAGCGCTCCAGGACTATGTGCCCATTCCGGAATCCCAGGCTATTGCTTTTTTTTTTTTCTCGCTCTCTCACACACACGCACACTTGCGCGCGGATTAAGTTACACCTCATTTAACGTGCGCGTAAAGCGAAATACACGAGTGTTTCTTGCCGTGAATCATGCACGCGACCTAATCGTGCTCGGTAGCAGAACGCCGAAGACAATACCGTCACGGGCTCGAAGGACGCGAACAATAACGTCATTTTAGAATGCGTTTGCTGCAGGTACACAACCCCGCTTGGCTTGGAACAACACATCCAAGCCAAGTGCGCTGTATACTGTAGCATCAAACGACCGCCCCCGATATTCCGGATGCGACAGTGTACTACCTCCAATAACAGCGTTTGGTTTTCGTACATGCGTCGAAGAAACAGTAAAGAGAAACAGCGAATCGGTTTACATTTGTAGGCAGACTGGTATATAGAAGGTTACTTTTTATTTCCAAGTTCCAAAACAGTGGCCGTGCATTTGCTTACTACTGAATGCAATGCGATTTTCGCGTATGAAAAAAAGAAGAATAGGTACGGCAATTTCAAAGCGGAGATGCCATCCGTCCCCTCGTCCTGTTTATCAAGCCTCCGTTCACGGCAACGTGGCACAACAGAAATGCGGTCTATACCGATATAGTTTAGCTTGGTACTTCTCTTGTGTCCCTTAAGGTGAAGGTATTTTGCGCAACATTGGGTGGTTATAATATAGATGCGATATACAAAAGACAAACAAGCGATACCATGCACGGGCCCTGTCCGCGTGCTACTCGCATATACACGCAATGACTGAGACAGCAGGAAGTGGCTCTCGTCTCGCCCCATCACGCTGATGTATTCGTCGTCCAATACTTTATCCGTCCAGACGCCGCTTCCTTTAACTTGGAAATATATGGATGACTATACGAGCATAGCGGTGCCATGCCAGATCGGGCGCATAGGTCGCGCCTGCGAGGCGAAACTTAATTCGAACGACACACGCGCGGCAGCTGCCTCGTTGCTGGCACGTCACGAGCGCATGCGGGTATGCTAAATACATGCAATATTTCCAAGCGGTGACGTCACGGGAGAGGTGCTCAGCCTCGATTGCAAGGCCCGGAGCGCGAACGGCGAGATCGGTTGCGAAGGGAAGTCCTGGGGGAGAAGAGCCACGGCCACCTGCGCCGAAAGGACACGGGGAAGAGAGGCGCAGTCACATGTAGTTAAATGGCGACTCTTGCTGGATAGAGTGAGATTTAGGAAGAGGGGCGACGCCTGTATGGAATGTGCCTGGTGCGAAGAAAGGCCACTGGCAGAAGGGGAGTGAGCAGTGAACGGCTGGGTACCGTATAAAGTGGAAGCCAGAGAAACGAATTCAAATAGATGCCTCGACCTGGCGTGTGCTGAGAACCTGAGCATCGCGTTACAGAAACGACGCCAGCGTGCCAAACCGGATGCGATGACCCTGGAAGCCTCTCGAAAAAAGCCTATAAAAATCGTGTTGCCTCGTCGAAGGCACACTGTTCGTATATATAGACGCCGCTTGCAAGACGTGGGCATCCTCGATGCGCCTTAGTTGATGAATCCTATACGTGAATGAACGACGGCTGCGTGAAGGCGCCTCTCTCCCAGCAACACTCGCGGCATCCGTGGGCGGACATATGAGCGCCGCGTCCCGACTGCATAATTCCTGGTTCCGCCCGAATGGAGTGCAGTAGAGCCATGCAGCGCCGTTCCGCGAAGCGCCACGCGGTCACGCTCAATGAACGAAAGCGCGCCGAGTACTATATATACCCGGAAGCCGGGCAGCGTGAGTGTACGAGGCGCACGCTGGCCCCAGCAGAGTGGACGATTTAAATGAAGCACGATACACAGGGTAGGTCGCACACGTTCGACGACGCCTCTGCGTGGCAAGGTGTACTTCTTGCTCACATACATACTGTTGCACTGCTGCGCCCGAGCGAAGCGCGTCGCACCCCGGCGGCGCACATATTTCGTCACGCCTGCCCGACGCGTGCTCGCTGCGCAGCAGGGAGCCCGATGACGAGCCGCGGGCCTCGGAGAGCCCCGCTATGCGACAACACAAGAGCCCCGCGCGTTCTCTAATCGAAAACAAAGTTCGCGTGCCGAGACGCCGCGTGCACGTCTGGCTTCACGGATCTCGCTGAGGCAACAGAGGAAAAGTAGGAGTAGTCGAGGCGGCAGTTCCCATCTATTAAAGCGATTTCCGAGTCGTTTGGCGTGTGATTACTCCTGCGCACAGCCCACAAACTGGAACTGTTCGAGAGACCAGCGGACATTCGACCATGTCCGACAATGAGCAAGCGGCGTGCGAAACTCGCGCAGCGGCTTTGCACTTTGCAACACGTGAGGCACTGCAGTGCAATTGCCTTCTTAAAGGGGTCCCGAACCACCCCTCGATCTTGGTGAAAAAACAGTCCCCGGATAACATACGCAAGCTGTGAACGTCTCGGCCAAGTTTTGCAGTCGTGCGCAGTGCGTGGAGCTTGCAAGCGGAGCGCGAGGTCACCTTTCTCTCAAACGCTTTTATCCCGGGTTTCACGACCGATTTCCAGCAACGGATGTGATAGTCGCCATCTAGAAGCGGTGAAGCGATCGAAGCACTGCATTGTGACACTAACGAGCGCCGACAAGGAGCGCTTCGGTAGTAACAGCACAGCGGAGGGTCCAACGCGGTGTAGCCATAACAACCAAGTACAGCCTCGTGCATAGTTTCATACAATAATTATACAATAAAACATTAATATTGTCCGGCGGCAGGATTCGAACACAAGGACTCTGGAAGAGAAGCCCGATGTTGAAACCATTACGCCACGGACGAGTGCATCGACACGCGACATAAGACGCCCTACTGAATTTATCACGGGCAAGCCACTGCATTGAGACGCTTGGCGTTTCGATTTGGCCACCTCGCCAAGCTGAACCGTTGTAATTAGTAGCGATTGTGCGTGTTCGCAGAGTCTTCTGCACTTCGAAAAGTATACATCGCTCGGAAATTTACGACAATGAAGGCATATGAGGCGCAATAATCAAAGTCACAAGAACGTCTAAATCCACGCACGAAGATCAGACAAATCCATGTAGTTCCCATCTTTCCCACGGTGGCTGAACGATTGCAACGCCAGAGTATGCACTACAATTCCATGTATAGCTGCTATACGTAGCGTTGATACCGCGGGGTGCCGCGAGGAGTCCGCTGACTGAGCGCAGTGCAGCTCGCCGAGGACAACCGCGTTTGGCGCGTCGTAGGCGCCAAAATCGGAAATAGTGGCGTCTACGTGAACATCCAAAATCAAGCTTAAATTGCGCGCCACACCGGTGGGCAGAGCGTTGTGGGCACGACCCGCTCCGCCATAGCCTTCGCAGTACAAGTAACTGAAGAAGCACCGCGAAGGCCACATGTCTGATTGCCAATAACTGAGCTTCTGCTGAACACATATTCAAGTACTTGTTGCGGCAAAGTATTTCTGAAATAGTCTAATTTAACTTCATATGCACTTTGATAAAAAGTGGTTCAGGAGCCCCAATACTCTCCATGGCTCACCGGCTAGGCCATTGCTCTGCCGAGGTCTCACCGGCTAGGCCATTGCTCTGCCGAGGTCGCATGTTCGACCTCCTAGCTGCCCCGGCGGGATGCAAACACCCCATGAATCCGCCTTTTTCATGGCGCGACGGCGCATGCGCCCTGCCCTGGCGGATTAGTCGCGAAACGTTTTGGAAGGGTCGCGCGCGCGGCCGTGCGGCCCCATCTTGGGGAAACGTCCCCAGAAAAAAAAAAAAAGCGCTCGGACGCGCGCTACTGCAAACTCGTGCCGTGTACCACGTTGAAACTTCACTGGTAGCTCGACGTCGGTGCGTTACCGAAAACGTACGTAGCGTACGACTCCACTTTAAAACAGAGAGCGGCGAGGGCTTCGTCCGGACTGCACAGCTATAGGGAACCACGTAGTTGCCGCCTTGCATTGATGGCTGTAATAGCAAATTTATCTATAAACCCCTGCGTTACACTTGGACACGGTGTAAGATATATATTTTACACCGTGCACTTGGACGACACTTAAAAACACGTTGCTGACGAAGACTTCTTGCAGCGTCGGTCCTCGCTTGCTGGTAGTGGCAGCGTGTGCCCGACTTCACGTACGCGTTCAAGGCGCGGTAACACTGGGACGATACGAGACCGACAAGACATGCACGCCTACGATTGGCCGACCATTCAGCACAGTGTGTCGTTGAGACCATTTTATCATATCAGGCCTACAAGACGTAACCGACGAGCGCGAGTTGTCGCACTGCGACGGGCTTACTTGACGGCAACACCGATAAAATCAGCGTGCCGACCATCGTTCGACCGAACCACGCGCGATCGGCCGTCGAACCGATAACGCGATAGCCGCAACACCTTCGTTGGCATATATAAATAATCGCGCTCAAAGTGAGTCAAAACATGCCTACGAAGTTGAAAGGTTGAAATGCGCAAGCTTCGACCCTCTCAAGCTGTGCACATGAAGTTTGAGCCAATGTTGATCCTGTTGAGCGAATGTTAGGCCTGGCGCC
This sequence comes from Dermacentor silvarum, assembly GCF_013339745.2. Lineage (NCBI taxonomy): Eukaryota > Metazoa > Arthropoda > Arachnida > Ixodida > Ixodidae > Dermacentor > Dermacentor silvarum. Next base: position 7,119,512 of record NC_051161.1, read on the forward strand.
GTCGAGTTCGCGCACCCGCTACCGGCGGACCTGTACTGAAAAGTAAGCAAGTTAGGACGAAGCAAACTGATTTTATAGTCCAGTTCTAGCCTTAGCGATTTGAAGTAAACTAGTCTTCGCTTCGATCGTCGCGTACACAATAAGCTGCAAGCAAGGACACAGCGCTGTGCCCAACGCTGTGCCAACATTTGTACGTCACCGTTCCCTTAGCTGCCGGTCGTATTCGCAACGTAGATGGGTGGGATTGTACGTGTTGGCATGCTCGCACATTTCTTAATTCCCGAGATGTCCTGTTTATCTCTGCGTCAAACGCGAAACAAGAGACGGTACATTCGGTACAGCAGCATTAACAGCCGCCTCTCTCAGTTATATACCAACGATGTCAGCGATGGTATCCGCGTTTTTGCAGAACAACACGGTCTTTAAATGAGCGCTTATGCGAGCACAGTTATCTCAAATAATGCTTTATGACACGCGCAAACTAACTATGGTGAAGTTAAAGAAAAGCGAGAATCAGTAATAAATTAACAGCCCGATATTTGTAACTGGATCACAGTCCCCATTGCTTAAGTGGCTCAGCCGCTCCTAATGAATCGTCTCACTATGGAACAATGCGGCTCATATGAGCAGATATGTGTGTTTTATTCTACGTTTTGACATTCTTTTATATCAGCGATGCACCTTTCCCCAATTTTTGACGCGATATGTGGCCGATGTAAACAAGTGCTCTCCGACGCGGAAGGCTGCGCACTCGAAAACTTGTTATTTATGCGAAATGTCTAAAGAATGTGTAAAATGAATTGAAAGGCGAGGTGAAAGTGCAAGAGTTAGCGACCAAAACTCCAAACAGCCGCGACGGCAGCGGGAACTAAGCGTGTCTGAGCGCACTCAGGGCTCACCCTACATTATATAGTTAGAGAGCATGTTCGACCTGCCCGCAGAAGCCATTAATAATTAGCTCACGAAACGCCCCGGCGGGATCACCGGCGAAAGCCCCGGCAAACACCCCATGAAAAAGGCGGATTATGGGTGCACGTTGGTGGTGCACCCAGGTGCTCGAAATTTATCCGGAGCATTAAACCCCACAATTTAGATTAGCATGTCGATGCCGTCAGTGTGCGCAATGCAGCTGCGCAGACGAGCAGCCAGCGAACATCATTCGACTGCTTGTGATGGTAAACACCGCAGAAAACGAAGACAGGCAGAACACGGAACGCTGGCATTCAACCATTGGCTCGGCATAGTCTTCTGAGTTGGTATTCCGTCCTGCTCGTCCACTGTAAATGTCCCTCGCTCGTATATACGAGTGAAGTCATACCTGAAAGACCTCGCAGATGTAATGTTAGAGACGTAGATGCGAATGTGTTTACACATGGACGTTATACCGCATACGCAGCGCATGGATTTTACTTGGCAGTTGAGTGCTAAGCGTGCTTCAAACTGCGCGCGTGCTTGAGTTCACCTGCAGCTGTATATAAGTGAGGAGCTGCTGCTTGGCTTCCAGATGCAGGAACAAACATTTCTCGGCGAATTGCGAGCGCCCTACGCCAGCAGCAAGATTAGCTCGAGCTGCTTATACATAATAGAGAGGCGCGCGCTGCCCGGGCTGGCGCTTCGTTGACGAAGATAAGGAAGTGCACTCGCTACGCCGTCATTTGCCACGAAGAAGGGCAAGAATAAAACGAGCGGCTGGCCACGTAGAGGCGCCCGGTCCGTCGCGCATGCGATTCTCGGCGTGCTGAGAGACTCGAGTGTTTGCTCTCCACAACACGGAACGCCTGCACGAAGGTCTTTAAAGATAACGACGATGTCTTTTGCAGTGCTACGCACACCTGTCGCTCGTACGTCGCCCTTTCAGTGATGCAACGTAGCACCGAGGAGCAACGTAGTTGCGGGCCCACTCCATTCTGAAGAGTGGAGATCCCAGTAATTCCACCCCTTTTCACTGCTCGGGACGGTGAAAAAGCTGCACCATTACTTTAGTGGCCGAGCTGATCCATTCCATTTCTCGCATTCGAGAAAGTAACACACTTTCTCTGAAATTGCCTACAACGTGCGCTTGTGTGCCTATAGTAAATAAAAACGCAACTTTGAAGTTACAATTGAATAACTATCGTGCTATATTTTCACGCACATACCATTATATGTTCACTTTGATGACAAACCTAAAACCGGGACGCATAAACACACACACACACACACACACGTTTACTGTCATATTAACGGGCGCCACTTCTTTACAGCACACCTCTATGGCCGCCTGTTATCGCACAGTGTGCGAAAAGGCATGGCGCGTCTCCAAAATCAGCGGGGACTTGCGCGGGGTAAAAACATTGGCGACGTCGTTTTTAACCTCCATCCTTGTGTCGTTCCTGACAACTTAACGTCACTCTCCTTAAATGCACGCAAGCTTTGTAACGCAGAAAGTTTTGCGTGTCTTCAGAAGTGTAAAATATGTAGAATACTATGTTGTTCATAACCGCATATGTATAGGCAGATATTGAAAGAGCCAGCAGTGAGTAAAAATGTAAAAATATAAGAAATTGGACAAGCCTAGTTTTGTCTAATATTTAATTTACCGGTCTTGAAGCATTTAGCGCTCCTGGACTGAGGACCCATTCCATTCCGGAATCATCTCGGGCTACCATTCCATTCAATTCTGGGTGTTTGAAAATGATTCGGAAATCATTCCAACTCCGGACTTGCTACACCGCAACCCTGGACTGTGCTCGTCAACGGTGACAAGGCCTGCATCGTACAAGAACTGTCTACACGATTGCGTATACGATAGTCGCTGGAACTCAGCAGGTTCTCCCGTTGTATATGTACAAGGCTCACCCTTGCATATGTTGACGAACATGCCTCGATTCAGATACCTCGACTATGTTTTGTACACTAACTCGTTCTTTCATCTCCTTTTTCTTTAACTGTCTTTCCTTTTTGATTATATATAAATCAAATTGGGAACGTACTCTTTCACTGTCTCCTCTACTCCACTATGCCAGGTGTTTCTGCGAAGACTAGGCAATTGAAAAAAATCGCCTGTGGCAGACAGCACAATTCTAGCCCTTGGGCTGGACCCGTCGAAGAGGCGGACGTAAATCTCACGAGAAATCGAAATGTGTGATCGACTAATTAACACAATTCGCTAAATAAATTTTAACTAATTGCCTTACGGCACACATTGCAATTTAGAAATTGTAGCCGGTGAGACTGCAAGGGATATCCACTTGAGAAGTATTCTGTGTAGATAGCACCATTTTCGAGATATGCGCCATCAAGCTTGCGGTAAAAAATGCACAGTAGTTCCACTTTTTTAACAAAACGCCGTTTTATGCAACAAAGCACAAAAGTAAGCGGACCGCCAATGTATTTCATTGAAAAAAGTTGGGGAATTAATATCTCGAAACATGGTGCAATCCTGGGAATTCGTTCCAATTAAGTGGATGCGTCTTGCAAACTCTCCGGTTAGAATTTGTAAACTACAATATGTGCCGTATAAGATAATTAGTTAAAATCTTCACTTGTTAATTTTTCGTTCATCAGTCATGCACTTCGATTTTTAGTGGAAATAAATATGAGCTCAAGTATTAGAATTGTCAGAAACATGCTGCATGCATATAACCGCTGGTGTCAGATCAGGTGTGGAAATCAAGGGTACGATGCAGTCAGCAGTTATTTCTTTCTTCCTCATTTTTTTTTTACTTCATAAACAACCACAACTACTGCTCCTCCGAATGTGATTCACTGCGGCTCAAATTCCATAAAACTCCTTGGCAACGAAAACTTGCCCGGGAAGTATGTGTACATTCCCTCTAGTGTATTCGCACAGACACCAAGGGGGCATCGTTACCAAATTGCAACCCTGTAATACTCGAACCGAGTTCTACATAACGAAAAATTACAACTTGTTCACTTTTATTTCTGGCCACGGAGATCAATTGTACAAGAAAATCAATGAAATGTTTTTCGAATGAGAAAATTAGTAAAGTAGTTAGTTTGCTGAACTATCCACAACTGAAGTCTTACATATAAAAATCGCTGCTGCGGGCTACGCGTTAAGATCAGACTAACCTAAGAGACAGTACGATATGCTGGGCATTAGAGGGTTAAGCTGAGCAATCATCGAAGGTCAGTAAACGAAGCGCATAGTAACCAGTTCGGTCGAGGGGAGGCGCTGCTGACAATTTTTCTTAAGGACCCTCTATTCTTTAGTTTCCCTCTATATAGTTCCTGGCGCCGTCGAGCGTATAGGAACCTTGAAATGGCATGCGAGGGCGCTTTCTGAATGCTTGGCCGTATTTCGCACGGTCACTTAAAGGGACGCTAAAAAGAATTAGTTTAGACGGACAAAGTATTCTTGGAGAACGCTACTTTCGTTGCCTTCGCGGAAACAGGTTTATTCCGCGCCGAATTACCCCAGGGCCTGTTCGTCCGTGTGACGTCACGGATACCAAAGTACTTTCGCGCATTTCGGTGGTTGTGGTTCAGTAACTGACCTTGAACTTGCTCAATTCAGCCTCCTACTCCTTTAGAATAGCCCATTTTCACCGATAGGAATTTAACCAGGCCCGAACAGACGACTTCAGAATCCATGACGTCACGGCGGGCTGGTGCGGCAATTTTAAGGAGGCGTCGCGGTAGCAGTGGATTTTTTTATATTGTGGAAGGGTAACTGGTCTCTTCAGTGCCCCTTTAACAACTAGTAAGGTCTACCGCTTTCACGTGCACAAATTGCAGGGTGTAATTGGTGCGACGTTTTAGCAACTTCTTAACGAGACGCATATATATTCAGTATATTGTGAAAAGATGCATTCAGATCTATTTTTTCATTTATTTCTTCTTTAGTAACAGGCGACTCGAGTGCGCCGGCGCCATATCCGCGGCCATGTCTGTAAGGAACGCGCAATAAGCACAATGAGGAATATCGAAGCCCAGCAGGGGGGGTTGCACAAGTCCACCGAATGAAAAGACGAAATGTGAACATTTATATATTACGTACGTGAACTTCAAACGTGATGCCACTTTTTTTTTTTTTTTTTTTTTTTTTTTTGTAATCGTCGCTACTGCTATATACGACCAAAAGAAGGTTAGCAGGGAACCTGGTTATTGCTGCGGTACAGATTTGCACCCGTCTTCAACTCACGCGCTCCTTGGCAGGCCTGCGCATCGTTCACCTTGAGTCACGTACTATGCGGCAGCGGTGATGGCGTTCTATACAAGTCTCAGGTGACCTCGACACTAAACGCTTCTGCAGTAAGAGCCCTGCGGAACGCGTGGCGTGACGACGACCCGATGCGGAAGCAGCGAGACCGACCTCGCGGCCGTCGACGCCCGGTGCTGCCCGCGGAACCGGACCCGGCAGAGAAACCCGTTCGATAGCCGCGCCCACGGGGTCACGCCGCAACACACGCCGCCGGCTCTGGAGTCAGTCCGTTGGCATGCCGCACCATACTGCACCGAGACCCGATCGGAGAGGTGCGAGAACTGGCTGGGCGACCGCGGCCAAGCCAGGTGTCAGCTGCGCATGCGCAGAACGCACTCCAATGGAATATTGCATAATTTGTGGACGCTTTTCAAACGAGGTCATCGCACCGTCTTGCAGAACACTATATGCGGTCTGCACCGAACGGACGAAGCAAGGATCCGCACCTGCCAACCTGCATGAACTTGAGAATCCGTAAAAATCCTACAGACGGCGTGCAATCCCCCTCCCCCTTCCGCAAAGTGAATTGCACGCATTTTTGAAAAGTTTGCCCTGCGCACACAGCTTTTGTGGGATAAACACGCGCTTTATTAACGGTGCGTGCAGCCTTCAGCCATAGCCCATGAGCAGTAGCAAACTTGGAAAAGTAGAGACTGACACAGTGTTTAGATAATACTTATTGGGCGACATTACTATTTGTCCGGCTTCGGGAACTTGTCTGAGTAAACTTGTTCGAAGCAACTATATCTTGCGCTGTCACAATGAGGGCGGCGCACCGTCACAATTGCATTTCCGTCTGCATTTTTAGCGATATTGTGCCGCCTCATCTGTCAACGTCTTTAGAATCTTTCCGTGAATTTCGTAAAACTTGATTAAACATTCGTAAAATCGTAGAACAAATGCTAATTTGTACACTTAACGAAAAATTCGGGAGCCTTAATTGAGGCTTTCGGATCTTATCCATTTTACTTCGACAAGCGCTGTACAGAAGAGTATACTATATTGAACAAATACTGTACTCACATACGTCTATATTTTGCTTTTGCTCTTCGCCCGCAGGTGTTATACAATTACTTAACAGAGCTAAGGCGCCCGTATCACACAGCCTGGCACACTTGAACACTTCCGCTAACACCTCGCTATTAGAAACGAGCGAGCAGTGCCATAAATGTGCCAAGTGGCAACAGTTCCATCTCGGATGGCCCTCCGAACGGCAGGGAGCCTATCGCCAAATTCCATCAACTCTATGGCGGTCGCTGGCTGGCACGTTCGACCGGCGCACGCACGTCGTTTTGTGCTTTATCACGTGAGCGGTTACAAAGGCGTCTCGACACTGCGGCAGATCACCACGAAGGAAGACCCGCCAGAGACAGACCAAATGGCTACAGGACATGTGCTGCGTACAACAATGGGACAGCCTCCGTCCTACAGCCGCTATAGACACCTACTGCACACAACTTGATTTACTCCCATAGAGGTCTACCTTCGCGCAAACCGACCCGAGTCATACTGCGATTCTAGCGCCTTATGTTCTGACCTCTCATTAGACAATGTAAATCAATGAATAAGCGTGCTTTTATTCTAAGCACTCTCTGGCTGTTCAGGAATACGCGCCATTTGAGACGGAAAGCATGCAGTTCAGTAAATTCCGCGGCATGCATTTAGCCGTAACACTAGTGCTGCAGCTTGGCGACACTCAAGGCTGCTATAATTAAGTTCGTCCCCGCAGCGTGGCTTCATCAATGTCCATCCGGCTTTGGCGCTGTCTGCCCGCCCTCCTTTCCAATTCTACCTGCGATTGTGCATTCTCCTCACCCCCGACCACGCCTGTGAACAATTATCATCGCGAAAGCCTTGGCCCTGTATGCCCCGTCAGAAGCAAGGTCGGCCAGGAACGGTGCAAATGCAACGCACGGAATTTGCCACGCGCGGGCAATTTGTTCGGCGTAGACTCGGCAGCTGTCCATTGGTGTATACGGGCGACGCGACAGAGGAGGCGACGTCAGCGCTGATTTGCACGTGTCGACCCCGATCTGGGCCAGCCGTTCGTTTCCTGATAAGACAATACGAGGGGACGCTGCTTCCGAGCGATCAGTGGCGCCCCATCTAGCCCATGGTCCACACCAGCGCAATGCATTCTTCGAAGCACTACCATCGAGGAACTCACTACACACATGAACGTGCAGATGGGCGCTATGTCGGGGTATAGCTGGCACATCGAAAATTTAACTATGGTATCGTGAATGTGTGTTTGTACCTTGGAAGGTGAAGATTGTGTGAATTATACAGTTATATCACCGACCATTGCTTTTAATTGTTCTTTGTCACCTTGTTTCCTTTGCTGCCTTTGTAAGCAGGGGGTGGCGGGGCTATAGTCAAGCTGCTGAAACGCAGCTTTTTTCCCCCGATATCTTCACCATTTAGGTAGATTTTGTTATGTACTGATGTGACAATATAGTGAAATGAACCAATATCTCCCAATCTCAGATGCTAAGTGAAGCTGATAAACGAGGCAAATAGTCGTACGTGTGTGGAGCGATCGAGAGCAAAACGCAATACACGATAACCCGAATGTGTCTGCCGAGATGCGCAGGGCACGGCTTCGGTGACAATGCTGGAGAGGCAAGGCTAATCGCTCTGGAATGTCAGCGCGGTATATACCCAGTGAACCACAAATATCCATTGGATGTACCACAAAAGACCAAATATCCAAGACATTTAACGACGTCCAGTTTACATCTATAGTATGTTCGACTAGTACGTGGCAGTCAAGGGTCATCCAAAGGACGTCTAATGTCCTTATGATTTGGACATCTCTTGCACATTCAAAGCTCTCGTGCATTGTTCGTACATTGTGCGTTATGAGTCGATGCACGCACTATGCCGCAGAAATACAAGCAAATGGTCTCTAATGCCTAACAATGGGAAGCTAGGAGAGCAAAAGCATTAAATTAATTATTTTGCAATTTAGCACGACCTTTGCACGCACTGCTGGAGATCTAGTAACGTTGCTGCCGGACACCGCGCGCAAAAGCCAATACTTTCGCCATTTTTTCGCTATGCTTTCGGTCTCGGTCACGTCATTTTCTTTCTCATACAAAGATGCTTTATTTTTCAGTTATATCTATTAGTACATTGTTGAAAATAAGTAACCTTTAACTTGCTGATGTATTACGACAGTTTATAAAGAAAAAAAAAGAAGCTTGAACTCGCAATAGCTTTGACTTCGCATCGCCACTGATATCAATTCAGCAACACGCGCCTCGATGCAAGTGCGCAGCAATGTTCCGCGCGCGAGCAGCGTGTGCTTTATTGGTGTCTTTTCGACTTTTGTGCGGTTGACCATGGCCCAAGTACGTATATACTAGGCGGAACTGTACAGTTGCGTGCTGAAATTTAGAGCTGTGCTTCTGACTGCTATTTGTGGCACGTTTGTTCGCCTTGCAGAGCGCTCACGGGAATGTTCTGGAGGCAATGTTTTGATGGTTAATTTTCGCACATGTTTGTATCGCTTGGTTTCCAGCGTTCCTCTTCAAGTGTCAGGGATATTTCTCATTTGCAATGCCTATCTCTAAGTCTCTGGCAGCATTATGTTATCGGCACTATTGTGATCTGAGAAGCTGCCTGACCAAGTTGCCTATCAAGATGAACATTCCATCTCTGGATTCTGCTTGCATGGAATTTATTTTACCATATATTTTTCAATGCAGCTAGAGAGTACTGGCTTTCTATCTTGAATCCGGTGGCCCCAGAAGCAGGTGCTGGCAAGCAGGCCATGCACTTTTGGTCATTAATTAGTATGTGATACTACCTCTTACTAATCAGTTTTATTCTTTTTAATTGTAATTGTGGCACTGTGCCTACTAGTAATTTTGTGCCTACTCGTTACTTGTGTTTTAATAAAGTTTAATTTTCAAGAATCTGTTTTTGATTACGTGTTGTTTTTTTTTGGATCCGCGTTTAACCTGTTTGTATACAGCGAGAACATGTAATGAATAATTTCATACATGTGCGTGGCTGGGGGCCAATCATTTTTGTAATAAAGCTTTATCAGTTGTATAAATAAAAAAGTAACATTGGTATGACATTGTGAGTTTCACTGGTGTTCTTTACCTAGTGCTTACTGAACTCACTATTTTTCATTTATCCATTGCAGGATTTGTAATGATGCATAATGATCAAAATGCAGATTTACGGTTTTCTTAGCATAGTTTTCGCATTTTGATGAGCACTAGAACTATATATAAAAGTTGACAGTCACTTTAGCGAACACTGAAGAGGATGAAGGCAGAAGCCTGCGCACTCACGAAGCATTAATTAAATGATTTGTCATTCGCATGCGTTGTTACTTCTATTGTTTTCTCCTACCAAAGTTGCGCGCTCGAGTGCCTTAATTACATTTGCCTTAGTTAACTTTGTCATAATTAACACCAATGGTTGCGGGCTTTACTCCCACCAAAGGTCGAGGGTTTGAGTGCCTTAATTGTATCTTAATTAACACCAAAAGTCGTGGGTTCGACTTCCACCAAAGTTCAAGAGTTCAAGTGCCTTAATTACCTCTGCCGTAATTAACTTACCTTAAGTAACTTCGCTCTAATGAACACCCAAGGTAGTGGGTTCGACTCTACCTTCACCATGTCAATTGGAATCCAACTTGGAGATAATTTGGAAATGTGGCCGGTTCGCCCATATCTCCAAGTAGTTTCGACTCCCAACAAAGCCCGTGGGTTAGAGTGTCTCAATTAACTATTTTAATGAACTGTGCCTTAATTCGCTTCGACCTAATTAACACCAAAGGTCGAAGGTTCAATCCCCAATTTTGGTGCCATTGAATTTTGGTGCTGCAAAGCTGGATATTGGATTTTTCAACCATTGAGCCATCTAAGGATTTCACCTTAAGTGTTGCAGTTTATATTTTCACGTTCACACGTTAACAAAAAATTTCAAGCAAGGTCACCAGCTACATGCCGACAATGGGGGTAACTGTGCCATTAGTGTGCCTCAGCAGATGTACCATCGAGGACAAATTAAATGCGAACAGCGGAGTGTGTGGCTGAAGCATAACTAAAGGTATACTGTGCATGTCGTCGGCCAGTCGTGCACGTGCGTGGGGATGTAGTTCTCGAGGAAGAGTGCAGCGCTGCTCACCCTATTGCGATAAAAGTCACCCATATTTTGTCCGAAAGATGTTTTCTCATCTCTCCTCGGGCAGCGCCATACCCACCTGGCAGTACAGTGTTATGGTGACTCGCACCATCGCTACATCTGTAGCGTGATATAGCTGGCATGCACCCAGCTTGCTAACGTGCATTGCTTTGCTTTTGTTACCACCATCAAAGCTGCCAGTGTCTAATCGTAATTTGAATAGCACGAAAAATGTATTGCATTGGATGCGCAACAACAGTGCTATAGCCACCTTAAAAGTAATCGCAGATGGGAATGGCACTGCAATGGCGGGGTGAGAATACAAGCTTCCAACAAAATACAGGTGACATAATACGCACTAGGACAAGCAGCCCCGCACTCCGCATCGAAACCACATACATGTACATGTGGTACATGTGGTTGTACATGTAACCACATGCGTGTAAAATGATCGCTGGCCGACGCCGCAGACTGTGCTTTTAGTAACGTTTTGGCCACACACTCTGCTGTTCCCATTTCATTTGTATTCAATAGTACATCTGCTGTGGCACTCGCAGGTATGCAGCTCAGTATAGCGTCAGCAGGAAACATCCACTAGATGTTCTATGGACCTCCTGCATCCCCCAAAAGAACATCTATTAGAGGTTACTTATGTCCAGCTGCGACATCCTTTCAACGTTAGAGCAACGTGATCTGGATGGGACTTAGATTATCCATGGTACGTATTTGTAATGTTGTTTGGATAAATATAGATATCTATAGGATGTGTGCAATGTCTCAAACATGATGTTCTATGGACATCTATGGTACATTAATGGTTCACTGGGTATACACCACGCCAGTCCGAACGCACAGCCGCAGAGACAAAAGAAGCGAGTCAAGGACCAAGAACAATGCGCAGCACGCCCAATCATTCAATCGCGCCGCGACCACCAACATGAGCCGAGTATAACTGCATAAATGCAATTATGTCTGCCACGGATAACGAGGCAGTTATCTGAGATGGGTGGAAATCGGCGAGCAGCGTGCCGAGATATCGCGTTGGGCGGTTGTTGTGGAGGCCATAAATGTGCATCGAGGTGCTGCTCGCGTAATTGGCGCCACAAGCCATGCGGCCCGCCTCGCTGGAATGCAACCTCTTTGAAGTGAATAAACAGAAGAGAAAAAAGGTATTGTACAAAAAAAAAAAAAGAAAAGAAACGGTGTCCCATTTCAGTTTTTAACTACGGGACCTCCTTCTGTATATACTTATGTAATTACCCCCGTTTTTTTTTTGTATTGAATAAACTGATTCTGATTCAGAGGGTCTGAGGAAACGGATTTCGGAACACGCCGAGTGCACATAGGCAAAAAACAAGCCCCATTTATCCTAGTCTTCTCACATCAGCGACACACACCAGAGCGGGCTTTTTCAGTAGCTGTCTGTACTGCAGAAAGGGGCTCGCGAACGTCACTATTGGATATAGAGGTTACAGGGTACGTGGCATTGCTTTTGTAGCAGAAAACGTAGCTGCATCGAAGTCTGCATCGAAGAACTTGTAAATGTCCCGAGAAAGGAAAGTCGCGTGTAGTAAGCGCAGAAATCTTCTCAGAAGGGAACGTCAGGCAATAAGCGAAACTCGAATTGCTGCGCGTCTTCGCACACGAGGCAAAAAAAGACGTGCCGTCATGACTGCCATTTAAGGAGCGAAGCGTCGTGTTCGCTGAACGAGGAAGAGCGCCGGCGGCAGCACACATTCGCACGCAGCCCTCAATCCGCCTTTCCGACGAACCGCCGCCATGCATTACTGCTGCGTCCACGCCGAGATACCCCAGAGGAACGAAGTCCCGCTCCTTTTGTCGGCTCGCCTGACGCATAAATCTTTGCTCGCTCCGCGCACTTTCCGTCGACTCTGGAGCCCTTCGCGACAGTGGGGAAGGGAGGGGGGCGCCAGCCTTCGACGGGGCTCCACATACTGGAGCTGCATAGTTCACCTGCATTCAACCCCTATGTGATCCAATTTCCTTAAAAACCAACGTTAATTATAACCAAAGTGCGTCTCTAAACACGCTCGCATGCATTAATTATTAGAGCACAAAGCGCGAAAAGTATTGCAGAGGAAGAAACACTATCACATTATAGACACACGATGCCGACTAAGGCCGTGGAGCTCGCGGTTTCCATGCAGGCACGATTGCCGAAGCGTCAGATGCTTTGTGCCAGAAGCTTTGCTACCAGACGGTGCGTTGGAATTGCACGCAGTAAAAATGCCAGTGGAGTAATGTTTCGGGAAAAGTACGTTACTAAAAGGTAACAATGACGACATAGAGCGTTAAAGAAATTATCGTCTGCCTTCGGGGCTTGGTTCCTTTCAGGGGCAGAAGGAATTGGAAGGTAGCCAATCCGTCAAATATGCATACCGGGTGAGCAATATCCGAGGCACAAGGTCGTGCTGCGTCTTTCGAACGGTACACAACGAGCAGCGCTGCTGAGCTGGCGCCGATGGAAAGTCATGTGGTCGCTGTGTATATAGAGCAACTAAATATGAAAAACAGTCGCCACCGGTGCCGGCGAAAGGGGGACTGGGGAGTTCATGTGTTCGAGCAGTTAATCACTATTTTTTTCTCTCACCTGATAATTTAGTGTAGCAAATATGCACCTTAATCGCACCGCAGCTTTCCATAGTGGCATCAGCGTCAGACCCGCAGCCTAAAGCCCCTCCATCCGCGTGGATGGAGGGGCTTTACCGCAGCCTCGCGGACGGTCTAATCGAAACGGGAGGAACGCGATTGCACATTCCCCGTGACACATTCATCAAGGGTGCCCGAGATTAACAACTGCGCATGCTCCGCATGAACTGGCAGGGTCGCGCTAGAGCGAGCATTTTCAAGCTTTCGAGCGATAAAGCACGAGTGCCTCGTTCGGAATGTCGTGTCGGCGACGAGGGGTGACAGATGTAGACTAAGGTATATTGAGGCACCTTAGAGGCACCGACAGAAGAAACATTCAGCGCCATCTGGCCGGTGCAATGCACCCATACTGTGACACTAGTAAATGACGCTATACAGAGAGCCAAAGCAAGCCGCGCTAAGCGCTCTTCCATTCGTGTCCGAGAAGACGTCGAGGATTCGTTTTGCGCCTTGATTCGGATGCATGCAGCGAGAGTGCGAGCTAACGTTAGATCGAACTTGTGCTATGCATTAGTAAAGGAGGCACATGTCATGCCTTCCTTTTGCATCGTAAGAGGGGCCGAAATCTCCTTTGGATTCATGTGCCAAAGCTTTCCCTTTCCCCGTCACGTGGTTACGCACCACAGCCGTGCGTCCTTCGCCCTCGTTTGCGGGAGGAAACTGCAGCGGAAGCGACTCGCCGTTCGTATATCTGAGCGGCTGCACGCGGCGCCATGGTATGCAACGGATCCGGTCTGTCCCGCTTCCACGCTGCAGTTCCATTCAGTAATACATCTAGGAATAAAACTGTACCTGAATCAGCCATTTCGCACTTGAGGCGGTTGAATGTGCTGCCTATGGCAATGTCTGGATGCTTCATTTGTTAGGATTTTGAAACACTTGTATCTGACTACAAGAAGCAAGTGCCCGTTAATGATAAAGTAAAAATTCTTCAGTCGCTCATACCTACTTCGCAGATCTATAGCGGAAATCAGATGGCTGACAACGTTCAGTGGGGAACTGGCAGTGACGAAACTCGTTCAATATAAACCTTGATGCAGCAGGATTCTATCAAGTTTGTGTGAGCTTGATTTGATATGCGGATCCCAAAAGTTCTTAGCATGATCCATAATAGGGTGTATAAGTTTTAAATATAGGCCACAAAATCTGTAGTGGATAGTTCAAGTCTGCTGTATAGCTGCAGGCACAGGTTAATAGGGCGAGTAGCCATAGCTTAACTTTTACATAACACTACAGCGACGACATCGAACAAGTTGCTTCATTACAGAGTGAACCATTGTCGCAGAGAAGCATATCTTTCGCCAGAGGAGTCTTCAAAATGTCCGGGGTCATATTAATCTTTTAACGCGATAGCGTTAAGAGCCCCCTGTGGCACCCGCGGCCGAGAAAATCATTCCCAACCACACAGGCTCTCCAAATATTTAGGTATGTCACACCATTCTGTCATTAATGTTGCCCATACCTTGTCTTGCATTCTTGGCAAAGCTATTCCTCGGAATTTTGAGAATGACAATCGACAAACAAATGTCACGAAACAAAACACCCACAGCGCATGCCTTTTATGTTAAATCTTCTCAGACTGAATTATTAAAAGTACGAAACAAAAACGAAAACCTGAAAATTATGCAATTTTTTTGGCGCGGCTGTGCAATATCTCCGGGATCGCCCTAGGCGAGAAGCCGCGTTCCTACCAGAAAGCTCGCCTTCGTGCATATCCCCGCCAGTGTTCCCGGTAACCATTACGGTTGCTTAAGAAGTGTGAGAAGCAGTCAGGGATCTTTGAATGCTATCGCGTTCCGCCCTTAAAAGCGAAGCTTAAGCGTCCTCCCAATTATCCTCCGACAATACTCGTTCCTTCACACCAGCCCTCCCGCCGAATTGCCCGTATACCGGCGATAGCGGGAGCGTGGCTTCGCTCGAGCCAAAAGGAAATGAAAAGAATCTGTAAGGCCCTGAATTTGTATCTAGTAGAGATCTTTCCGCAATATTGTATCACGTGAGAAATGTCCCGTCAGGTCATTTTAGTGCAATAAGAAGCACGAGAATGTTCTATGACAAGTGGAACGGGAAGGTGGGACACCTCTTACTCGACAGCACGATTCGGCACCTCTATTTACACGCTCGCACGAGACCCAAACTATAGTTGAGCCTATCGAAGCACGCTGGCCGCGCCGCTCGAGCTAGCTCGCCGTGCGGCCAGCGGTATGTAGCCGCACTGACGAAGCACTGCCGCTCGCTTCCCGCCGCGCGGCCCTGCTCGCCGCACTCGTGCAAACCCAGGAAAGACCGCCGACATGCAAGTACGTGTTGCACGATGTGCGAGAATGCGCAAGTTGCGCAGTGCGCAGCGAATTGCTTTCGCACGATCCGCCGTGCGGGCCACGCGCTGCAAGTCACGTGGCACCCAGCGGCCCCAAGTTAACTTCCGCTCTCTGCAGCAGAAACTTGGCCGAGAAAGTGCTTTCTCGAGCGTTTCGCACGATTTCAAGTTAAACGCGCATTGTGGCTCACAAACAAGTGCATACACGTAATTTCCCGTGCATTTTACGGTTGGCTGTAAACTTAACGTCTTGGATATCTAGTTGCATGTCTGCGGCGGCTTCCCAACATGTGTTCGGTCTTAACCGTACGAACAGTTGCCGGCATGCTTGTCTAAGCACTTCTTCAAGTGACATTCAGGAATACTGTCATTACTGATGAATCGGTACGAATGAAACTTGCTGCCTTTAGAAATTAAAGTCAAATTCTAATGAGCTATATGCGGTCCAAGAACTTTACGCGCAGAAAGCTCCAGCAATTAAATTAATTCAACAAAATGTAAATAAAAATGCAACAGGAAGTTAACACTAAGAAAAACACCGTGTTCTGTTGTTTAAGCTTACAGTTAAAAAGAAAATATAGTGTTACCGCTCATACATATGTGTAACTTTATTACACGATCACTTTTTTTTTAATTAGTCAGCATGCACCAGTGCTGTATAACGGTACAAATGTATTTAAAATTCTAGATCGGGTATTTACACAATCACGCCTTTGCCGCGGGAATATCAATCATCATCAATCATTTTATTTCCGTCTATTTCAACGAACAGAGGAGTGGCGGATAATGGGTGCCATTTGTCAGCATAACGAGCTCGCAGCCCCCACTGCATGAACAATGGGCTGACAGCAGCAGTATACAAGAGGCAGGAGGAAAATGCATGTGATTGCATGAGCGAAAGCATAAGTGCCAATACAACACTATGTTCGAAGAATTACACTTATTTGTAAACTTGCTTATATATTTATTGATGTTGTGTTAAAGGTAATTCTACAGTGAAAATAATGGTCAACATTTCAGAGACTGCGCGAGCACGAACACGGCGCCAGCGGGCCGGATAGAGGCACGCTAATCCCGAGACCTGCGGGTCGGTTAATATAAAATGACGAACTGCTGTCACGCAGCGCAAAATGAGAACTTCTGGTTTCTTCATAGCAAGCCTGATATGTATTTCTTCTTCAATTTAAAGGGGTCCTGAACCAGCCCTGGGGCTCGGTGAAAAGACATAGTTCGCGGATAGCATACGCTGCATTCGTGCGCGGCGCGTGGATCTCGCAAGCCGGAGCGCGAAGTCACCTTTCTCTCAAACGCTCTCTCTTCAAGAGGAGCCTGCTCCTCATTTTTTTTCCTGGACACTTTATTTCGTAATAAAGCAGATTGCCATACGCGGCTGCTATTGACCAATAGCTGACATCAATAAATAATGCTGTTTGGATTAGTGCGTTTCTTTCCTCTATTACTGTGTATATTCATTGACTAAGTTTAATAAACAAGCTGAAGTAAGCGAAAATCTGCTTTAGAATTTCGATAATAATTACGTACTTCCGGAAGAAGCCGACTATCGTCTGCTCAAGCTCCGCCGCCGCCGCCTACGTAGGAATTAAACTTTGGCCACCCTGCTTATCGGTGTCGTAGCCGTCGGGTCTGGCTAATTTTAACTGCAAACGCATTTCGCCACTTCGATAAAGAGTGGTTCAGGGTCCCTCATAGAGTAAGTATATTTATATCAACTCTATGGGGTCCCTCTAAGTGGGCGCGTTTTCAACCACCGTTACATAGTAAGTGCTTCATATGTATATTTCCCGCATATTTTCGTGAGCTACGACTGGCCGAGTTTGCAATATGACGCAAAGTGTATTGCGTGTGGCAGCTTATATAACTATACAATTGCGTCGCAGGTAATACTACATGTGTGCCTACTCGTATATTTTCATTGTATCAGGCTTTCAAGTTCTGTACATTCATATACTCATCATCTATATAATATGGTCCCCTACGGGTCGCTTGTCTTGAACTTGGCGCGCCTAAAGCATAGTTGTCATGGTTGCACAAATTAATCTACATAGCTGGCTTGCTTCTCCCGTGGTGCACTCGCTCCCACGTAACAAGTGAATGAAGAAAATTGGCTGTGGTTTAGCTCTGGTTAAACCTAGTCGAGTAGCGTTAGCTACAGATCCCCGGCTGCACTTAGGCTTCGCTTGTAGTTAGACATGTCACGGCGTTTGGCCAACCGTTCGGCACGCTCCTCTTGAGTCTCTTCAGCGAGCTGTCTCCTCTTCACATCATTTCTACGGCGATCCCTGGCCTCCTTCAGGCTGGCCGACTGCTCACCATCTATACTGCGGCCTCAACTATGAGCTCAGCTATTATCACAGCTGCGAAGCGCGGGGTGTGACGTCATACAGAGGGCGCAGCGAGCGCCCAACGGGTAAAGTAGATTCTAGTACACTCTAGGGTAAAGACCAACGGGGCTTTACCAACGGCTACCAACGGCAGGAGCGGTGGCCGCACGGCGACCTCGACGTGGCGAGTTTCCGGAGAATCGAGGACCGCGGTGTGACGTCACACAGAGGGCGCGGCGAGTGCGCCAGCTCTGGCGGTTGCCAGGCAACGGCGGACGCGCGCCTGTAGGAGCGGCGGCCGCGCGGTGACCGCGACGAGCCGAGTTGCTGGAGAATCGAGGGCCGTGGTGTGACGTCACAGTGCGGCCACGGCGAAGAGGCGGAAACCTGGCGTAATGTAGCTATCGCTACAAAATAAACACACCGGCGCACCCCCAGTGAGCGAAAAACTCCTGGTACATTGTTCACTGTAGTTGATAGAACTACACAGCCGGCGTCAGACTTAACCCGAATAATGAAGGCACGTCTATAGCGGCTAAATTTTAACGATACCTGGGCTGTGAGGAGCAAGCATCGAACGCCCTTTGGAGGGAAGATGCATTCAAGGCATTCCAACCAGAAGTATCAAGCACCCTCCCCAGGAGATCTAAGCATGCAGTGTTGTTCGAATTAAAGTATAGCAGTGACTGTACGACGACAGCATCTTTCGCCCGGTTTTAGAACAGATAACACTGAGAACCGACATGTAATGGATTTAAGACGCGTCTTTGTCTATAGCTATCCCAAAAGAGGCACGTCGATTCGAAATATCCCCTATCAGGCATTCGCGTGCATGCAAAAGCGCCACTTTTCTTAGGTAATTGTGTGAAACAATGTGCGTGTTTTCAACAGCTTATTTCAGCGCAACCCTTCGTGCCTGCCGCAGTCCAGCCGCGAATACAGCGGCATTCATCATCCATCTAGGCAATTACTTTGTGATAAGGTCGTGATCATCGTTAACCTGCCACCGCAGGGTCTCTGCTAGCGATCATCAGTTACATTCGGCTTGCGTTAGCCGATTCTCTAACGCCCCTACGCAACGTAATATTCTGCCGGCTTCGGCTGTACTTTTATTTGGCAAAAGAGAACGCAGGATCGAACACGGTTCGGCTTGGCTTGAATTCTCACCTCCCTCCGTATTAAAACGGACAGACGTGCATATCATCGAGGGTTTGGTTTTGGAAGTTAAATTCCCATGTGGCGAAAATAAATGTAGGCTATTGGGTTTAAAAGGGACACTAAATGGGAAAAAGAAAAAAAGTTACCCTGAACTCTCTTTACCGTGAGAGGAGAAAGCCAGAGGAGACGCAAATAACGAGACTCACCGTGACGTCATTGATTTTGACGGCATCGGCCCGGGCCCAGCTAACTTTTAATCGGTGAAGATGGCCCACACTGTATTCTAAATTAGCCGTTGACTATTTTAGATTACAATGTTGCAAACATTTTTACTGAGCGAAAACGCCCCAATGCCAGGAAATATTTTGAAATCCATGACGTCACACTGACAGTGTTCTTGAAACAGCACTACGGGCGAGGACGAAAGTACACCAGCGACAGGACGGGCGCTGAGAAACGGCCCTAATCCTCGGCTTAAGTGTCTGCTAGTGGCACTCACACCTCGGCGTTGGTGTAGCCTGGTGTATTGTTTGGGTTAATTTTGTGTTCTCCTAGTGTCCGCAACACTTGGCCCTGAGTCATCGTCGTCTACTTCCATGGCGAATGGAACAGGAGAGAAACCGCTACGCACAGATACACTGTAGCACAGAGGAGCGGGCGAGGGAGCGAAGGAGGGCACGACGCGTAGCCCCCTAGCGGACGGCGCACGAAGCTCATCTCATGCAATCCTCCGCCGCTGACGTGCGAGCATGCAACGAGCGCCGGCGCGCGTGAGCCAGCAACGGAGCAGGTGCTCGCCGGGAGAGAAGCGAGGAGGGAGTGACGTCACCCCCCCCCCCCCGCTGTCTCAGGTGGTGCGTAGCTTTAATTAGCTTGTTTTTATTTTAATTAGTAGTGAACGGGTACCCCTGCTCTAAGTGTGGCGTCACTGATCACGTCACTTATGGTCTTGGAGTTTCACGGGAACCTGTACTGATGCGGTGGGTATCTAAAGTGTACGATTGTGTGCTTTGGTGTACGGCAATTATACTTTGATTAATTGTTTATAATTATTCATGACACTTAATTAGCTCGTTTCTGTACTATACCTGTGCTCTGATGTCATGTATATAAACCAAAGTAGAACCATCGATATCTACTTGTCTATTTTTCTGATTTCTTTTTGATTTCGTCCCACCTCTGTGACAAACCGGAAGTCGGTCCCTAACCGGAAGTTGCTGCTCAGGAAACAAAGTGTCACTCGGTGATCGTGCCACTAAAAGAATGTGAAAAAAAGAGTTGTGCATGTGATCCCGTACATCCATAGGTATCACACGATCTCAAAAACGTAGCACACCGACACAAGCTTGCAAGGTGTTTTCCGCACCTTGCAAGCTGTCAAAAACGCGAAATTTTCAAAAGAACCGGAAAAGCATACAACCACCAGACCAAATACACCGTGTGCAAGTCTAATGTCGTGCATGACGAAATATCCCTAGGTTGCGGACTCGTTTATATAGGGAAGACCGGCCAGTGCTTCAACGACAGGGCAAGTCAGCACAATATTGATGTTCGAAAAGGATACGGAAGCCACTTGGCTGAACACTGCAAAAAGTGAGCATACATACCCGTCTTTGCTAACACATTTTTATAAGCAAACGAGGAACCAAGACAGAACGTTAAATACTTGAAGCGTATTATACAAGGTAAGCAGGTGATAAGTGTGTCAGCTGTCCTTTTTTGGCGCTGCATGAAAAAAGGTTGTCATTTCTTTCCAGGTATCTGGACCCGTGAATCGACTGACTGCGCAATATTTTGTATGCTATTGTGTGCCTGGTACGCAGTGCCAGTGCCCGGCCAATCGAAATGAACGCTAGTTGGAAGTTCACCGCCCGTCCTGTCGTTTGTGTATGTACTTTTCGTGCTCGCCCATAGCTGTTTCAATAACACTGTCAAGATGAACCAACTCGCCCAAATCAAAGTATTGTCACACTGACGTACCGGCGCGAAATAAAACTGATCATTTTCTATTCTATAATGAACAACCTATTGCTGCAAGGTTTACAAAGATAGTTTTTACAGAATAGTATTTTTGAGTCTAACTGTTGTGTTTCTATTTGGTGTTACGGGCTAAGATAACCCGTAGCGGGTGGTTACGGGTTAATTTGGACCGCCTGTGATTATTTACCGTGCACCACATGCAAGGGTACACGAGAACATTTGCATATGCCTCCGTCGGAATGCGGCCTGGATTGGAGCCTGGTGCTCAGCAGCGGCATTCGCCGTTACCGTGACTGAGCCGCCGCAGCGGGTCCGTAACTATGAAATGAGTTCCATCACACTGCATTGGAGAACAAACGCCATTGTATCGGGTCATCTGAGCGCAGTGTGCGTAAGTAGGTACGTACGCACATACATAAATGCATGCCATACGCGGCTCCCAAGATGTAAACAAAAATACATCGCGCATCAATTGTGGGCGTGCCGCTTCGTTGTTACCAAAAAGCAACAGTCAATTAAATTACACTGATAAAGATTTGCTTAAGGATTCAGTGTGGCAGAAAGGAGTTCATTGGTAGCAAAAAAAAAAAAAAAAAAAAGTTAGCGCCAAATGTTGGCCAAACTTTTCCGTCTTGAATTTCGCACCCTAAATTCACTGTGAACTAACGGGTTTTTTCTTGATGTGTGCATTTCGTCTGTTTATATGCATTACGCTTAAGACTCACAGACTAAGCTTTCTTCACATTTAGAATTAACGCAATGTCAGGCTCCTTTAAACCCGAGCAGAGGCTGCAAAAAAGTATCTGACGTCAAAGGCAGCTATAGTACGGAATCTTCAAAGTGGCTTCGCCAAAAGGCATTTATTGCTGACTCACCATTCTCCACTTACGGCGACAATGAAGTAGAATCGTACATTACTAACGGAACTAAATTGATTACCTCACTTTATTGTCCCTCCACATGAATGGCGACTGAATCGCGCGAACATTCCTCGGCGGCCTTGTTACCCGTTCTGCAGATTTCGGCGTTAAGTCACCCTTCGAGACTCTGCAAAATAGTCAGTATAATCATAATCCGAATTTCACCATCTGCTTTCTTTGGCGGCTTGGCAGAAAGAGTGATAATCATGGGTGTCAGACGCGTCAATATGAAATTTCTCCTACAGAACTGCGTTGCCGTACACTATAGCTTCGTGATTATTTGCACACACCTGGTCCAGTGTCGTCCCACTTATGCGGTTTCCGCAATAAACCCGAGTTGATATTACTTCTCTTTTTCTGCCACCAGTGAAAACGGTTCCGTTCCGTCAGCTTGGTTGATTTCAGCGGTGTGGCCATTCATGACTTCCTTCATGACTATAGAAACTTACCTCAAAATTCCAGGTTGTCAAAATCAATGCCTGCTATTTTGGTATTCTTGAAAGGTCATGTTTTACTTTACTAGTGCCAGTTCTATAATTAGCACGTTTGTATCGTTACTCGGGTTGCTCGCAGTTTTTTTAAATATTTTTTCTATAATTTCATTTTTAATGAACTTTTATCATTGTTTCAACTTACCGGCGGTTTCGGCCAATCGGGCGCGCTGCGCGTCAACGACATTGATCACTGATAAGGTGACCCAGCAGATGTGAATCGCCAAGTGCTTATTTCGTACCTGCCAGTCACAACGCGGCTGCCGCTACGTCGTTGCATGTTCGTAGATATGTGCATTTCGCCTTTAGTAACACAGCTTCGAGCGTAGCTCCGCTTGGTTCCTGACCGGAGCGCGGGAGAGCCAGCTCGTGTCTCTTGTCAAACACGTTTTATCCCACATGAATGGGGCATAACGCAAACTTGGCGGTATTTTGCGAATGACTTGAACAAAATTCCACCACGCATATTCCACTCAAGTGGCTCCTGGCGTTATAGAATGAGTAGCTCGGAGCACGCGCAGTGTGACCACCACCCGCGCCTTGATGCTGCACAGCGGTGTCTCCAGTCCGCGATGAGGTGGGAACACACACAGGTTAATGGGCTACTGTCACAACATGGAATAGCTTACCTTGCTGTGAGCTTCGGCCGCGAGGCCGGATTTGGTGGCACGGTGTTCAGCCATCCTGTCGCGTATTCCGCGGTTGATGGTGCGGGCAAGAGCGAGGGCTCACGTAGTAATTTCCCTTACCGCCCGGCAGACGACGACACGGCACTCCAGCGAGCGTATTCCGCCTACACCGCCTGGCGTTTGATCGGTTTGATCAAGTGAACCGCCGGAACTGTGCTGAGCCGCGCCGGTGCCGCCGCTCCGCTCGACGAAAGCCCGGAGAGAGCAGGGAGAGCGAAAATCACGTGCTCGCCGTTTCCATGGCGACTACAGCCGGCCGATGGGCGTCGTCTGCTCGACCTGACGTGGAAGCTGTTGCTGTCTGCGAGCAGCCTCGCCGACTTGTGGGTGCAATATGTACCCCTCCCACCTCCAAGAAACGATGGATTTGGTTGCTGTTTGAGCTGACATGCTGGCTGACAGTACTACGGCTCATTGACCGGAAAAGCTCTCAGTAGCGCAACGGTGGGCGTGCTATGGCGCTAAATTTGTTTAACTTTTTAGTTCGTCTCGAAACTGTTTCGTAGTCATACGTGTCGCAATGGTTTGTTTAGTGGCTTGAAGCTTAATATGGTGAGGGTGTTCATCAGAATTGTGTGGTTACACACGATAATGTGTTCCTTTTAAGTGCAATGGAATGGAGAAACATTATTATGCAAGTTGGCGGCACATAACGGTGCGGGAACACAGTGGTAAATTCAAACTATGGCTGCAGATGGCAGAACGAAAGTGAAAATCATGAATCATGTGTTTATCGGGAGGTAATTTGTTTTTTAATTATTTTGAGTGAATTGTTCAACTTTTATGCAAGAGCAATGTGATTGGCATGAATTGCCTCGATCGCGTAGTACACAAATTAAACGCTGAGAGTTCGATGTGAAATCCGTCTGCAGTATACATATATATGTATGTACGTAAGTGGCGCCACAGTTCGTTCTGAATGACGACGTTCGTTTCGAACATTGACGTGTGCTTGGTGTGGTTTCTTGGGACACTGGCTTCGAGAACTTTGCACGTTCATTGATAGTTTGGACATAATTACTACTGTGCAGGCTGCTGTAAGACAACGTTCGAACGGTACGTTTAATGAAGGTGAGAAATATATCCTGACAATTGTTTAATTCATTGTACTTATGTACTTGTTATGAGCACTATTTGGACGTGACAGACAACTGACACCGGCGATGCCACTGAGGGCCGATTAATTTTTTTGCTTGGGGAGGGGGAATGCATGTGGTTGTCTCGAGCATCGACAACAAGCTGATCGGCATCGATACATCTAATGTAGTTCAAAGCGCTACCAAAATACTTTGCATACAGAGTGTAAACCTGGAACAAAAACTATGTCATTATTATACTTTTCTTTAGCGCTGAAGTCAGTGCATGACTAATCGTATCGTCAATCGCATTATCATGATTGCTTTGCAAATTGTAACCTCACCCTCCACCCCCTTCCACTGTAATGTCATCTTGGCGCTTTGAGTACAACCTAAATAAATAAATAAATAAATAAATAAATAAATAAATAAATAAATAAATAAATAAATAAATAAATAGGTCGATCATTATAGAAACAAAAATGGCGCACGCGATCAAAAAACAACGTAAAATGCATTCAACTAGCTGTATCACTCGCTGCACAGCTAAGAAACCATTGTATTCTGCCTATATTGGTAATGTTCTCCTTGACATTTTATTTTGCAGGCAAGCTGAATGCTGATTATTGGTCATCTGCAGAAATGGCTCTTGAACGGTGCCTGGTTGAGTTCTTTGCTCTTCAAGCAAAGAGGGCTGGTGGAACCCTCACTGTATCACAAAATGACACAATCAAGAAATACGATAAGTGTGCACCAATCACACTGATCAACTACATGAATTCCAATTACAATGGTTCACTGGTACGTTTCTTAAGGGGCCACACAGACTTCTTTGTCTTCACCAGCTACAACAAGGTGTGTCTGCAACCTCACTTTGATGCAGTGAGCATTCTGGCTAATCCAAACAACCTGGATATTGTGCAGTTCTTTCTGGACCTTCTCCAGAAGATAGGGGCAACACGAGAGCAGCCATGTTCAGTGCACATTCTGTCTAAGTATATACAATATATGGACCATGATGCAAGACTCTTCCTTCATAAGATGTATGCCAACAGCCTCAACATATTTTTTACTCTCAATGTTACCCACTTTCATGTGACATCACCAGACCGTGGCTTCGTCTTCTTGAGGCGGCCCGTTGCTGCTTCAAATTGCATTGCTGCGCACCTGAGGAAATGCTTGCACAAAAGCAACGCTTTCAGCTGTTCAAGTGGACTCAACATGGAGCAGCTTCAGCACGAGGGAACGACGACTTGGCTTCCTGACCTCAAGCAGTACTTTAGTGATCGAGCAAGGACAAAGCTGAATGATGTGTTGAACTCTTACCCAAATATATTCAAATGGCAGCCTCGTGAAAAAGTGTGGCTTCGCAAGAAATATGAGAAGTGGAATGACACATGGAGTAGTGCCGAGGAACTCTTACTTGCTGTTCACTTCATGGAACTGTTGAAGGACATAGGTGCCGTGTCATCAAACCCAATATGCTTTAACTACATCCTCTGCAGCACAAAGTCTGTGCCTCAGGAGTGCTCAGCCTATCTGAAGCGAGTTTTTCCTGGCATTGACCTCATTGATTTGTTTCATTTGCACCCAGACAAGTTCGACCTCTCTACAGTCAACTGCGTTTCACTGAAGTGTGGCAGGGAAGAGGTTGAAACGAAAAGGTGCCCAGAACTCCTGTCAGCCTACTATGCTGCCAAGCTGCTAAAGTATGCCCCAAACTTGACACCTGATCTCTTGAGTATCTGTGCAGAGCAGGCCCCTAAGGCTGTGAGGACCTATTGTGGCTCTACTGTACGACACAGGCTTCACACCGTTCTTGATTCAGGACAGGAATTGCTTGCCAATGGTGCCATAGATTGTACACAACCTATTGACATGATCAAGTCTGTCTGCGGAACACCTGTTTTTGGAGCAAACAAAAACAAAGGATCAGGAAAATCCAAATATTCAGCTTCAAAATCCGCTGTTTCTGTGCCAGAAGAAGCCTCCACAAGTTCTTCTAGGAAAGAAAAGCAGGCACCTGTCTTGGCAAGTGCTATTCAACCAGAACGTAATATGCCAAATCTTCGAGCCCCCATAGCAGACGTGCCAGTTCCTGCCGCAGGCAGCTTGACACCATCAGAGTCGCTGAAACCACACTACAGATGGCCTAAACCAGGGAGCCAAAGTGAACCGAAGGAATGTATGGCTTCGTCTGGTACTCTAGTGAGGTCCCACTCGCTTGTTTTAATACCAGCATCACACAGCATGGAGCTGCTGTCTCAAGAGACATCTGGAGAAAACTGTGTTCCCGAGTTGGGGAAGAATGACAGCAGAAAGTCTGCGACTATGAAAAGATCCAGCTCTCTTGTGTGTTTGGCACTGAACAACTCTGCTGATTCAGCAACAAAGTTGCTAGGCGACAATGCAGAAGCTCAGAAAAACTCCTCCTGTGTACAGCTTTGTGGCAATGCAGCAGAGATTTCGGCACTGTCGACTTCACTTGAAAGCACCAGTAGTTTAGCAGAGTGCAAGAAACAGTCCCAAGAACAGACAAGCACAGTTGACGAGAATGTTGAGGAAGCAAATGATGCAGACGTGATTGATGATGACCCCGATTCCTCACCTGACTATGTGTACAGTAAGATGGAGTCCGTGCTGTCAGAATTCATTAAGAAACGGCTTGAAGCTAGTCCTACTCACTCAGAGAATTTTACAAGCTTGCATGAAGCTGTGACCAAACATTTTGGACCTATGTGTAATTACGAGATTCATCTAGCGGTGCTTTTTTGTGTGGGAACACTCAGTTTTGATGGACAAAACGTACACTATCACCCTGATTAGCTAGTATTAAAGTTGCTGCAATGGCAAATTACTCAGTAGCAGCAGTATTGCTTACTTGAATATTATTTCTGTTGTACCATGAGCTGCTTTTAAAAATTACTTGTTGCAAATTTCACTGCAAATTTATTTTGGAAAAGCCAAAGCAAGTTGCTTATGTCATTTATGTTGTATGAAATTAAAATATTTATTATATTTTTTTACTGATATCACGTTCTTGTAGGCACAAACACAATTTCTTACACTTATCACTTGGAAGTTCAGCTAAAACCTTTTTTTTGTCATTGGTGTTTGTCAACTGCATTCATGACTCCTCACCTAATGTGCAGCCAATTACATAAATTGTTGACACTTTGATTAGGTTAAGAGACTTGTCAAAATACTATACGAAACAAGCAAAATGCAGGTTGTTTCGACAAGTTGGTGGAACCAGATTTCATGTAAAATAAGTCTTTCAGTGAGCTGATACATGTGCTATTTGGATTTGAAGGCACACCAACACTCTTGTCAAGCCTTGTCTAATGCATCCTTCTGTCTTTGTGTTTGCCATTATGTGCAGCAGTAGCACCATGCCTTCTGTGTTCTTCATGCTATTTTTGTGCCCAGTACCCAGGGGCGGAGCCAGGGGGAAGATCAGGGAACGGCCGCCCCCCGTTTGCCCCCCCCCCCCCCCCAATAACGCTGAAAAGCTGACCCAAGATAGACGGTATGAAACAAAATTCCAATGTCGAAAACTCACTCGCGCAGTAAGTCTTGCCAGACATTGTGGATTTCCTACACGCAGATGAACCACTACACTACAATACAAAATGCGGGTTTATTGCACCTGGATTGTGCTGAAGTCATCATCCTTGCACAGAAACTTGTGAAAAGGAGGCAGTGCACCAGTTGACAGTTGACAAGAACTTTATTAAAAGGTCCTGAGGAAAAAGATTGGCCGAAGGCACCGCAATCAAGTTGGTGGCTCCGCCCATGACGGAACCGGGAGCTGGTGACTCTTGGCGACGTCGCGGGCCCTCTGGACGGCCTGTCGTTGATGCGTAAAGTCCGTACTTTGCAGTGGGGCGTCCCACTTGGACTTGTCGTGAAGATCAGAGCCCCGCGTTGGACGGGCACAGCCAGAGCATATGATCGAAAGAGCAGAAGTCGTGCCCACATTTGGAGCACGATTGCGGGAAGTTAGAATCTATCCAATTGAGCACTCTGGGGGTGAGGTACGATCTCGTCTGTAAGAGCCTGAACGTGACACACTGAGCCCTGTTTAATTTTGGGTGAGGGGGAGGGAATTTCCTTCTGCTCAGTCAAGCATGAAAATTTCCTTCAGGATGAACTTAAGCCGAGTAGTGGTTAGTTGCAATACATTTCTACTTAACATAATGTGCATAATGGGAAACAGTGCTGAAAAAACAAGGACATTGGAACTGCGGATGACCTTGTTCTAATGCATTCATGCCAATTTACAATTCTGTAATAGAATATGAGCAAGTGGCATAAAATTGTACAAGTGTATCTTGAGATGTCTAAGTATGCTGAGTGAACAAAGAGTGTCATCAAAAGCAGCAAATAACTCTACATCTCGTGACCTGCAGTGTTCTTGCAGTGTGCTGTTACAGCTGTTACTATACTTTTCTTTGAATGTCCCACATTTTTTTTCATGTGCTCCAAAAACAAGTGTAGAATGAGAACACATAAGGGTGAATGTTATGAGGATGATAATTTGGCTGCTCACACCTATTTTGTCCTATACAGGCTTGATTTGGCTGTTCCTTCTTACCATGCTTCGTTTTGCTGCTATAGTGAACTTTTCATACTACAGAAGGACAACAAACTGTTACAGAGCACCAAATTTAGAAGCTCTTGAACAACTAGAAGTAAAACAGAGAATAATTTAATGCAGAATTTACCACTCATAATGATGGATCTTCTATTAACAGTAACCAAGTCCTTGCTGTGCTGTACAGCCACTCATGGCTAAGTCAAAATACACAGTATATGCTTCTAGCAGCCTGATTTCTTAAGATTCAGAATGTGAAAACGGAATATTGCAACTTAGGGAAGAAGACAAAGTCGTCATGTGCTAAGCAGTGCTGAGGAAGACCAGCTTTGCAGATGAAACGGAAAGGCAGGTTGTTTGCCAACACATTTTGCGACAACACATTTTGCAATCAGTTGCAAAATTAAGTGTGATGTTTTCTGCTGCTGCTCCTTACCATGAAGTATAAGTATGCTATACTAAACTAGTACTACAGATGCTTGTTGCTGTATGCTGCAAAGTTTTGCAACGTGACTGTCCTCTAGGAAACACTCTGCATGGTGACGCACCTACAGAAGCGAGTAGTGCTGGGAACATGGCCTGAAACTAGACTGCGTTTCACTGTGACACAGCAA
The DNA here is from genome assembly GCF_013339745.2 of Dermacentor silvarum. NCBI lineage: Eukaryota > Metazoa > Arthropoda > Arachnida > Ixodida > Ixodidae > Dermacentor > Dermacentor silvarum. The sequence goes on from NC_051161.1 coordinate 7,148,720, forward strand.
TGTAGCAAAAGGGAGGAGGCCAGGACACCAACCAATAAGATTTAAAATTATTTTTCACATTTTGGCTCCCCCATGGAAGCCTTGTACACAATGTGATAGCATTATAGGTGGACCAAACATACCTTGTAGGTATCCGTCTTACAAAGAATGTGGGCAGATCCTGAAGGTAGTGAAGTCTAACACAGCGTCTCAAAGCGGGGTAGCTGTCGCTATAGGAAGAATAGAAGAAACTGGCATGGGATGCACATTCCAAATGTTTCAAAGAGCGACTTTGGTACGAGAAAAGCAGGTGTACGATCGTGGCCTAATGGTCAAAGCACTGGGCTGCAGAGGTCTGATCCCACCATCGGTCACGCATTTCTTTATAGCATTACAGGCAGACTTCGCCCACTATGGAAGTATCTAACAGAAAACTTAAGGTATGTTGAGTGTACGCGATCGCGTTGCACTGTGCACAAAATTGTTAGATATACGAGGTATAGAAATGTCGCTTGATATACGAGAGTGTGCAAGGTCGCCAGTGACGTGCGTGCAGCTGTAGGCAATGTCGCAATCATCATGCCTAAGTATATGACAGAGTTAGCAGAGCTAAATTCTGGCCTAGTTCTTTTTTTTTTTTTTGTAATGGACCACTGATTTGCTGATGCTGTAGGGCACATTAATGCAGAAGCATATCCCGTTTCCATTAATACACATGAATGAATGAATGAAATTGTTACAGTTTCAAGTGTAATCTTGTGCTGCACCATATTATAACTAAGTTTCTCATAGAATAGTTATAAGAGGCTATGTACAGCATATTAGTGCTGCAAGATGCACATTAATAATCATTTACAGAAACGTTACTGAGCTGATAGAAGGCGCTGAACACAGCACTTGATATAGCGATCGGTTCTTTATAATCCTGTTACTCTTCTTAAAGTGGGGCTTTCTAGGCGAACCCTCCCGAACTCTGCTGACTGTGGCTCTTGCTGCTGTCTTTCTGAATAGCTCACACACAGGACAGCACTCGTATAACAAATCAGCTTGTATGTAGCCGAATGTGTACTGCCCCTACAGATGTGCCAATGGCCGGCTCTGGTCTCCAGAATATTATGCAGCGAAACAACACATGGTACCTAAAGAAAGCTGGCAGATCCCATGCCCTGTGGGAATCGATGTTATGCTGATTCCATTCCATTATGCAAACACATTCCATTGGTTTTTGAGTGTTAATCTTTCTTTTGCCGAGTCATATGGTCATGACTATGACTAGTGCCATCATCATTTAGTGTTTCCTTCACTTAGTACCCACATCAGAAGCATATTTCAGTGGTTTTTGAGTGTTATACTTTTTTCGCTGGGTCATTGTCATTTTAGGCAGCTATTTCATGACCTATGTGACACGCATGTCATGACATTAATGTCATCACCTATCATTTATGTTCTTCATACACTCTTGTCATACTATGCCTCTTTTAGTACCTACCAAGTTAACGAAGTACAGTGCCGAAAACAGCCAAGCTACTTTCATTCAAAATAGTGATGAACCGGACACAGAGGCTCCTTCTATAACTAGTGCTGAAGTTAGAAGGGCCTTGAAAGACATGACCAGGGGAAAAGCTGCTGGAGAAGATGGAATAACAGTAGATTTAATCAAAGATGGAGGAGATATCATGCTTGAAAAGCTTGCTGGCCCTTTATACGCAATGCCTCACAACTTCATGTGTACCAGAGAGCTGGAAGAACGCCAACATTATACTAATCCATAAGAAGGGAGACGTTAAAGAACTGAAGAATTATAGACCCATTAGCTTGCTTTCAGTATTGTATAAAATATTCACCAAGATAATTTCCAATAGAATCAGGGCAACACTTGACTTCAGCCAACCAAGAGAACAGGCTGGCTTCAGGAAGGGATATTCTACGATGGATCATATCCATGTCATAAATCAGGTAATCGAGAAATCTGCGGAGTACAATCAACCTCTCTACATGGCTTTCATAGATTATGAAAAGGCATTTGATTCAGTAGAAATACCAGTAGTCATAGAGGCATTGCGTAATCAAGGAGTACAGGAGGCATACGTGAATATCTTAGCAAACATCTACAAGGATTCCACAGCTACCTTGGTTCTCCACAAGAAAAGTAGAAAGTTACCTATCAAGAAAGGGGTCACGCAAGGGGGAGACAATCTCTCCAATGCTATTCACTGCATGCTTAGAAGAAGTATTCAAGCTCTTAGACTGGGAAGGCTTAGGAGTGAGGATCAACACGAATATCTCGGCAACCTTCGGTTTGCAGATGACATTGTCCTATTCAGCAACAATAGAGACGAATTACAACAAATGATTGAGGACCTTAATCGAGAAAGTGTAAGAATTGGGTTGAAGATGAATATGCAGAAGACAAAGATAATGTTCAATAGCCTGGCAAGGGAACAAGAATTCACGATCGCCAGTCAGCCTCTAGAGTCTGTAAAGGAGTATGTTTATCTAGGTCAATTACTCACAGGGGACCCTGATCACGAGAAATAAATTTACAGAAGAATAAAATTGGCTTGGAGTGCATACGGCAGGCATTACCAAATCCTGACTGGGAGCTTACCACTGTCGTTGAAAAGAAAAGTGTACAATCATTGCATTCTACCAGTGCTAACATATGGGGCAGAAACTTGGAGGTTAACAAAGAAGCTCGAGAACAAGTTAAGGACCGCACAAAGAGCGATGGAACGAAAAATCTTAGGACTAACGTTAAGAGACAGGAAGAGAGCGGTGTGGATCAGAGAACAAACGGGGATAGCCGATATTCTAGTTGACATTAAGCGGAAGAAATGGAGCTGGGCTGGCCATGTAATGCATAGGATGGATAACCGGTGGACCATTAGGGTTACAGAATGGATACCAAGAGAAGGGAAGCACAGTCGAGGTCGGCAGAAAACCAGATCGGATGAAGAAGTTAGGAAATTTGCAGGCGCAAGTTGGAATACGCTAGCGCAAGACGGGGGTAATTGGAGATCGCAGGGAGAGGCCTTCGTCCTGCAGTGGACATAAAATATAGGCTGATGATGATGATGATAAAGTTAACGAAACGGCCATGAGAGCACCAAGACGTAGGCGGCTAGGCAGACGGACGAACACTGTCAGTGGCAAATGTTGGCCAAGAAATGCTTCACAATTAATGTCTTCAGTGCAACAAATATATGCCTTCAAGTCAGACAATTGCACATCTTCGTGAATGTTCTTGTATGAGTGCACCAAGAAAAATACCTCAACATCATTAGACAGACTGGACAATCATCCCTTTGTTGGAAGTGGGTACCTTTGGACACTGGTCGAGGCCATCCTCAGCACAGAAGGCATAGAATGAGTTGTCACGCTTCTTGAGGGCAAGTGGACTGAGTGAAAGACTTTAAAAAGTGTTGTGCACTATATCACACTCTCGTACAGCTCTCTTTTTTTCTTCTTTTTTTTTCATAGACCGCCTGGCTGCTCTGTGCTGCTGCAGCCAGGCAGTCTATGCACTGGCTAACCTAACCGTCTTTCCCTCTCTTCTCCTCCTCCTTCAAGTGTGTACTTACTATAATTAAGCAAAGCTTGCTGTGTCTTCTTTTGCAAGTTATGGCACGTCTGGTCGGTCAGCTTCTTGCCAATTAAGGTTAACCTGTCTTGCAGATAGTGCAGTAGTAAACAACTCATCCCGGAGATGGCATGATGAAATGTGGGCCTATCCCAGAGGCAGTGTAATCCACAAACATGTGGATCATGTGGGTCGTGTGGTGGTAGTTTCCATGTCTTGCCAATTTTCTAGGCAAGCATGTAATTTATACGCTTCACAACAGGTTGCAGAAGGTGACCAGTGTTACGGCATTTAATTAACCACTTAATGAAAACCTCGCTTCATTCACAGATTCAAAAAGGTGCGTTGGATCTGCATTTATTTCTTTGAACGCCTTTGGTGCAAAAGAAGGGCATTCTGGAACACCAGTCAGTTGTAAGGACAAAGGAACAGCAACCTCGAGCAAAGCCATAATCGCAAACCCAGGAAGCACGCAGCTAGCCAGCAGACGTCTACCTTCCAGCTTGATCTAGCCAAGGCCACAGCTAGTAGCAGTCTTTTGTAAGCTGTACTCGAGCCAGCTCTACAAGTTGCCGGTATAAGCTGCTGGTCTCCACAAGCCAGCTGGTAGCTCAGCTAATGCTTGCTCCACTTACGGCTAGTAGCCACCTTGGAAAGCAGTGCTGTAGCTACGGTGCAGACCTTCAATGGTCAGGCTTGTTTCAGCTTTGCAGGTGCTAATGTTAGCTCTACGTAGCATGTTTACGATCCTGGAAGGTTGAATTCTTATTTTACATGTCACTACAAATTATAAGAAAGGCAACGACCACAGTAATATTTTCACTTTGACTGTGGTCAGAGTCTTTCTTGTGCGAAGTTCATTCCTAATGAGATGAGCTGTTATCAAGCCCTTGATGTCATGGCATTGTAATATTGCCCAAATACCTAATTGATAATCATGTAAATAACTAATAAATTCAGTGTAATACAATATCTTTTGTCAATACATAACACCAGTACCGAAATAGCTATCCCAATGTTCACAAAGAAATGAACTAGTGCTCTATATATTATTCTCCCACACCTTCCTTTTAAACTGCCAGACAACAGTTTTTGCCTAAGCTCGTGCCAGTATAGGCATTTCTAGTGATCAAATTACATCAGCACTCACCAACTTTAATGTGTACGAAAGTTGCTGATGACACATTATTGGAGATTTTTGTTCAAAGTTTGACGTCTGCCACTACACACGCGTGGCAGAAAAAGCAACTTCTCATTATCCCCCTTTATTTTTTAGAATTTAAGGCACAGCTTAAACAGGTGTTGCAGTTCAGCCCAAGCACACACTGAATGCATTACATTCCACTCATTTTGTTCAGCCATTCTCAGCATTCGACCATCATGCCTGTAAACTGTTCTACATTTGCAGAGTCGGAAAGGACCATTGCTTTGTGACACTAGTGGATCAGTATTAGTATACTATACCATGCATGCCGGCTGTAGCCATGCACTTAATAAGCATGTCTGTCTGAAATATTGCAACATATGTATGATTCTATTTCCCTTGTTCCACAGGCCATGAGTAGATTGCACTGGTATGAAAATGCATGGATCCATATGCAAAAGCCACATATGCCATTTCCACGACCAAATTCAGCCAATAAATACCACTATTGCTTCAGGTAAACTGCACTCTGTAAACGGTTGAATGTAGTACTAATGGCAGCAGAACTGCGTGCAAGTGTGTGGAGAGTCCACTTTAAGCAAGATAAAACAGCATGCGGAAGGGCTGTGATATGTCGCGAGCCTAGGCGTTGCAGCTAGGCATGCGCCATGGTAGCGGCGCAAGCGCTATCACCCTTTGGTTGTGCTCAAAAGCGCTGGCATTCAAGCTGGTGCATGCTTTCATTCCTGTAACATAGAACCGGGCAGTTCGCCCACCGCTGTTAAGTTGATGGCTAAATAAAGCCGTATTGTTTTCACTCCAATATTGCGCTGTCCTTCCATCAGACACAACAGACTGTTTCCTGTCTCATCATCATGCTTAAGGGAGCAGTAAAAATGCAGTTTATTTCATATACACAAATGTGATTCAGTATGGTTGTCTGAGTATGAATCGTACAGTGGGTGATTAGTAAATGCAACTTCTTTACAGAGAACTTAGAAATCTTAATTATCAACGCAACAAAAAATAAGATTATCTTAGTAAAAATGTTGATAAAATGTGTACAGAGACCAATTAGCTTTTTTTGAGAGCATCACTCAATTTAGCACACTTGATCTTCAAATAAAAAACAAACAATGCAGACAAAAAACAAGCTATGACTTGGATGGAATTGTAAGCGTAAAAAATAGCAGAGGTGCGTTTACAATGCTCTCTTGAATATATATTTCCAGTAACCAATGTTTTAAGACTTATTTTGCCTAAATCATGGCTGTAAGAACTTTACCATTGGCACAACACATGCACGCACACACACGACTGATTTGTGGTGCTTTCAAAGGTTACCAATTCGAATTACAACTTAACTGTGGCTGGCCTACCACGAAGAGACCCAGGGCTGGGCAAAGATACTTAGCAATTGTATCATGATATGATATAATACAAGATACTAGCTCAATTGTTGTATCTGATACGATACTTTCCTTTTGTATCTTAGATACTTTGATACATTTGCGAATTTCTTATTATAGATCTATGTAATGCAGCACCAAACGCATGTTTGCTTGGAAATTTCTTAACTCCGACCGACCTTGTTTCATTTGAATGAAATGTCTCTTAGTATCTCAAAGTTTTTGACTTTCTTGCTCGAAGTATAATATTTTCATTGCGAAACAATTTATTGGGGTTGCTTTAGCTGCTTAACATGAAAGCTCTCTTTATGCTGCGTTGTCAGCGGTTTTTGCTTGTTGCTTTTGTAATTGATGAGAGTTGCTGCTCAGCTTACCGACCAGCTAGTGGGTCGACATCTAATTACAAGAACATCAATAAGAAGTCTCTGCATGATGGCACAAATACCGCTGTGGAGTTTTACGTTGTCAGCAAACATATTACCGTTTACGCAGTACCGGACAGGTGTATAGCAGCAATGCTGGTAGCGACATTTTTGTGATGCATTGTGTATACAGAGAGCACAAAAATTTGCAATGACCTTTCATATTCTACTCATCTGCTGGCATAAAGCATTCGTTAGCGGACATATTCATTAACGTGCAATCGTTTTACAATTTCTCTTCGGGAAAACTTGTGCAGCGCAAAAACGTTTCATATGTAATGTAGTGGTACAAAGCATTGCAGGATACCGCCGTGTTTCACTGAACTACCCGCCGTGGTTGCTCAGTGGCTATGGTGTTGGGCTGCTGAGCATGAGGTCGCGGGATCGGACCCCAGCCAAGGCGGCCGCATTTTGATGGGGGCGAAAGGCAAAAACACCTGTGTACTTAGATTTAGGTGCACGTTAAAGAACCCCAGGCGGTCGAAATTATTCCGGAGTCCTCCACTACGGCGTGCCTCATAATAAGATCGTAGTTTTGGCACATAAAACCCCATATGTTTTGTTTTTTTTTCACTCGACTGCTATTTATAGCTCCGATTACCTGGTGATTTGTAACAGTAAGAAATTAAAGGCTGAGCTAAAAAAAAATAAAATGTACCTAAGTAAAATAGAAAAGCGGTTCTGTGTCACACAGGCACAATGAATACGTAGAAACACAATACAGGCAGCACCACTAATAGCTATGACATTTAAGCATGAAGTATTGTCAACTTACCTGTTAAGGTCGCACAATAGAAAATTCAATGCCTGTGGAAAATAGCTTAAAATGGCTCGTGGATGCTCATGAGAAAAATGGAGTATTTGGTATTATAACGTCCCTCGCTAGAGGGCTCTGGCAGAACGATAAAAGATGAAACATGGATCTGGCAGAACGATAAAAGATGAAACATGGATGAAAATAAATGGGCTGCTAAAGTGCACAAGTATCTCTACATGAAAAGCGTGGACACAGAATGGAGGAAGAGGTCAAGGAAGTTGGCAACCAAGTACAGGATAATCGAAACTGTAAATAGACAACCAGGGGTCATCAGAAAGAAAGTGAGAGAAATAGAGACCGTGAATTGGATGCAAAGAATGGAAACGAAAAGGACAATGGAGATTTACAAGAATGAGAAGAAAGAAATTAGAAGGGAAAATCTGTACGATAACACAAAGGGCAGTGCCTTGCTATTTGAGGCTCGAGCCGGTTGCCTAAGGACGAAAACATATCGGAACAAATATTCGGAACTAGATGAGACATGTGTATGCTGCAGTAAAGATCCAGAGACCACTCAGCACATCCTAATGGAATGCGACGGGATCCACCCAGCGAGAACCGTAGGTAACGTGCAACTCCCAGAAGCGCTTGGGTTTAAAGTGGAAGGAAACATAAACAGATCAGCCGTAGAGATCAGCAAGAGACGATTAGAGTACTGGTGGAAAAAAAGCAGGGAAAAGATGGATACGACCTGATCTCTTAAAATCATAGGCAGCGGTACAAGCTAAATTTTTGAAAAAGGTATACAAAAATGCGAGATAAAGAACATGTGTAGTATACCTGATTAAATCAAGCAGGCTAGGTGACTATTTGTCGCCACCCCGTTTCAAAGGGGATGCCAATAAATCATCATCATCATCATCAAGAGTCCCGCTACCTTTAGTTTTATTCAGGTGGCTCCGCGGCAGCAGTATCAGCTTGAGAAGTGGAGTTGAGCCAACTTTTATCAATTTTCACGGTGATGTTGCAATAGCAGTATCTTGTATCTTAAGATACATGATATATTCTTTTGTGCATTGGAAATACAAATAGTGATACACGTCTCTTGCTTCACATGCTTGTTTATTTTCATTGCCGCAGTCCTTGCAATGAAGAGGCAAGTTTGAGCCATAAGCATATTTCAATGAAAGCTTATGCTCCCGCAGGCGATCATTAATACATCGGTCAGTTTGGCCGATGTACTCTTTCCCACTTCAGCGGTATGCGGTATACGACCCTTTCCTCAAACTTCACAAAAGGGTTTGTATGTTTAATAGAACACCCTGCTTTCTTAGAGTTATCAAAACCAATCAGGCGGCACAAAGTAGAAAGTTTTCGGGGTGCGGAAAAAACCACAGGAATTTTGTATTTCACGGCGACGTGTTTAAGATTGTGCGCCACTTTGTGAGAATACGGAATCACCACTGGTTTAGCTTCTTTTCGAATGTTTGACCTTCTTCAGTGCTTATTTTTCTTTCTTTTTTCACCTTTTTCAATAACGCCTCCGAAACTGCGCTTAAAACTAAACAAGGGAAGCCAGCCTTCCTCAATTTCAAAATCTGTTCGACAAAGCTTCCTTGTGCCTTATGACAGCACGATTTTTTAAGGGCGGATTCGAGGCACATAGTGGCAATCGCACGTTTAACAGTCTTGGAGTGTGTAGACTCATACGGCTACAATTCCTTGCGGGCACGGGGTCGATACATCCAGCAGGAACCTTCGTCAGTAAGGGTTATGTCAAGATCTAAAAACCGCAAGCTGTTATCCTTGGCTAGTTCAAAAGTAAAATCTAAGCCTTTGCCGTGCTGTTTAAATTCAGATGAAATGCCCTGCACAGTATGCGAGTAAGTCATGGGAGAACGTTCCGTCAGTAAAATTAAAAAATCATCAACGTACCTAAAAACCTTCAGCACTTTGCCTCCGTCAAACACCATGGATAGCGCTCTGTCGATGTCCGCAAGGAAAATGTTGCACAGTACGGGAGCCACACACGAGCCAATACAAATTCCTTTCTTTTGCACATAAAACTGGCCTTGAAAACAGCTGTTGAACACAGATAAAACTCCAGGAGTGCTAAGAAGTTATCCACAGAAATTCCCGCGGTATTCTGGAAGGACACCTGCCCGTTCATCTCAATGCAACTCAGGACGGCTGCTAACAGTTCTTTTAGCGGAATAGAGTAAAAAAAGATTAACAACATCTAATGAAATCAAGCATCCTAGCGACTTAGTCTCACGTAAAAAAGCTATGATGTCAAGGCTATTCTTTACCATGAATGGGTCATCTATAATCAAGGTGTTAAGCTGCTTGAGAAGGTAACGGCTAACGTTGTTTTGCCAGGAACCTCTTTCACTCAAAATACATCTGAACGGTATATCCTCCTTGTGCGTTTTTGCAGTAAAAAAATACATTAAAAAACAATCAGTGTTCCGCCTTTTCCTCCCCCCTCTCCTCATGGCTATATATTTAACCACCTTTGACTACAATAAACAGTTGCAAGTAGCGCCTTAATTGTCGTGTCTTTGTTCCTTCTTAGTGTGCTGTCACTGTTCGCGCTTCAACTTTTGAAAGCTATATGCACCAACTAGCCCCACAACGTGTTTTACTGGAAATCTATTGTTGTCGAAGGCCGTCGCTGGGTGAACGCGCGTGGCAGCAGATACATCCAAGTGGAGGCCTCTTACGGATGCGAAACCGGAACTTTGATCCAGTCGAAAGGCAGAGACGAACCCATCGCATCAGATGTGCATTGCACTATCGGCTCTTCGGTGTTGGTGCTTTTATCACCGCGTCGTTTGGATAACGCCGTGATAACAGTGTGCGCACGCCAGCGAAACGAACCTTTTGCGACAGAAGACAACAGGTAGGGCAACGGCAGAGAACACCTACTGGTACATTGGAGTGGCGTGATCATTGCAATCCCGCAGTTCGCAAGGTGCAATTTAACAGCGGTCACAGGTAATTTCTCATTTGTTAACAACATACGGCGTGTATACTCTGTTCTACCGACTCGTCATGCATGCACAGAAATCGTGCGCAGCGGCGATCAGGTAGTCGATGGTAGCGGCATGTCAAATTGTTCGGACAACCCACGAAACACACAAGCAGCTATTTGATGTCTAAAAGATGTCTTGAACGGATAATTCAAAAGTCTAATAGCTGTCCTGGTCAAGACATTTTCTAGCCGTGGACGTCTACAGGTACTTCAGTAAGCCCTGCTAACGTTACGCTAAAAGTTGTTTAATAAACATCTCGGCAAGAACAATTAACTTCAAGAATTGTATTAGACGTTCCCAGAATTCTGTAATAATGACTTTGGAAACATTATGCAGGCTTTTATAAAACATCTTGACAAGAACAAGTTAAGAATTTTATTAGACGTTCCCAGAATTCTGCTATAAATTATAACAGAATTCTGGGGATGTCCAACAAAATTCTTAAGCTAGCCTGCATATTGGTTCCGAAGTCATAACGTATAATGGCTTCAGAAATAATATGCAGGCTTTTATAGCTGTCTTTTATAGCAGCCTTTATAGATTGTCATTCTACAGTGACGTGGTAAGCAAAATTATTGGCCACTTCTTCCACATACCATGCATCCGTATGCTAGCTTCATAGTACACGTGTTACTATATAGAACTGAAAATTAAATTGAAGTACTACATTATATTATTTATAATAACTTGCATAAAATTGTTTAACATATATCAAATGTGTAATACACATCCAAAGCAAATGAGCATAACAACATGCAGAAAAAAATTACCTGACCTTGTCAGAAAGCAGCTTTATTGACTAATAAGTTAAAGGACATGCAGAATTATTTTACATTTTATTTAATACAGTAGAAAAGGTGACCACAGAAAATAAGACGTAGCTGCAGTAACCACAGCAATCCAGGTCCCTTCCCTCTTGGATACCGCTGGCTGCCCACAGAAATTCGCTCTGTAATACAACAGTGAAGGAAAAAGTGAGTAAGCCACACTTGATTTACAATAAAGATGTGCGATTCAGTATTTCAAATAGCAATATATGTGCCGTTGTTTTACCTCGGTCACATTTACTTTATAAATTTAAGCAATACTTTCTCTCAAAATCTTATGCTGTACGATGACGTATCAGAATTATGTTGCAGATATGATATGAAAAAGCTACTGTACAGTGAAATTAAACTGACAAATGGTTTGATCCACACACGACTTGCAGTAGGTCATTAGCAGTTAGATGGTTTGCAAACAAATCTCTTACAAGAGTATGCTACTTTTATTTAAGTAGTGGTGTTGGTGAGTTGTAGCAACAGGTGGGCTTAGCCTGACACTCAAGGCCGGCAACTGCTCCTTCCGAGTGTCTCTTACAATATCCCTGCGATATTGTACCACATGCCAATAAAACCATTCTCTTCCTAAAGGGACCCTCAATCATAGAATGGCCTCAATATATTAAAGGACGTCGTCTCACGAATCTCATGCCACAAAAAGTTTTCCAATCCTCCAACTATAAGTGAAGTTACCACACCAATGCAAGACTATTTTCCTGCCTGCTAGCGTGGTGGAAGCTACACAGAGGAGAAGCCAAGAGAGCAAAGTCCCGGTATACTACGCAGTGCAGCACGCTGCTGCCATCTTAAAGGCCACACGCAGCTAGAATTTCTGTAATCATTCAACCAATTATGTGAAACTCCGGCTTTACCTCCCAGATCACAAAAGAACGTTCTGCTACATACCGTGCATGCAAATATATTCGATTCTAAACTTCGCGCCAGTGCGGGCCCGCCAAAACAAAAGTGGCCTGCAAGTTGTAGCAGGTAAACGTATACGTACCGTAAGGAACTACACCGTATCTGCAGGCGCTGGCAAAGGCTTGAACGTGAGCAAAAGACTTGGGAAGAGAAGCATGAGCACTGGCGAGCATGAACACGGCCCTTTGAATCGCTCGCGGAAACTTGGAAACAGATGGTCGCGGTGTGGTCCAAGTCACGTGGTCCAAGAGCAGATAGCAGTTCGCTCAAACGGAGCGCACGTTTGCGACTGCGCGAGGCCAGATTTGTTGGTGACGATAGCTGGTATCGCAATTCCGGCTTCACCACTTGTTCACGCAAAGGATAAGGAAGGCACGGCTCTGATAAGGACGCTGAACGGGCGCGTACGTCTGTGCCCGGCCGTTTTCTATTTCTGTTTTCTAAACTTTGACTGTCGTGACAGACTCATTGATTGAAAAAATCGGAAAGGAATCAAATAACCCCGCAGGCTTTTTCTGCTTGTTCACCTAAAGGGAGAAAGCAGCGAAAGGATATTGACCCTTTTCGCGGCGATCCCGTGGGCGCTGCCATGTTTGATCACGTGGTGACGCGTCCATTGCTTGCCTCAACTGCCTCCGTTGCCTCCTTGTTTACAATGGAAGTGTATGACGCCGGCGCGGCTTAGAAAACCTCTGTTTTCGGAGATATCGTAGACGGTGACTAGGTGGACGACAGGAAGCTTTGATCACAGCTTCAGAGAACATGCAAAAGCGCTTTCGGAGCTGATTAAGCTATGTCCAAACGGCGCAAGCAGCGTATATGGTGCTTGTTCTAAAAGCGGGGCTATATAAATATGTATTCCAAGCTATCCAAACATTCCGCTAATGAATTCAGTCAGGATTTGTGTGTTTTGCTCTTAGTTCTTTATTCGGCGAATATTTTGAAGCAGTGGCTTGTCAGTTTCTGACTCAGTGCGGCCACTCGGTGCGGCCACTATCTGATTATTTTCTGCCTATAGTTCTAATCGCTCGCGGGTGTGCTCAGTTCCGATAGATTTGTTCGTGCTGCGCACAAGGCTTGAAACGTAGCTGCTTTGTACATTGTAATACCTTGTAGCAAATATATATTACAGCTAGCAACTCGCTTACTCTTGTCGACCGTCACGAAACATTCAGCTTCGACCATTCGTGCGCCATAGGTGTAGTCCGTCATTAATTGTGCGTATACAGTGCGCATACATTCAAGTGTGCGCCCATTCACTTATTCTTGATACGTCGGCGATAAAGTGGGCGTAAGTTTTTCTGCCATTTGGGACAGATGTGTATAGATATCTTGCGCGAAACTTACTATGACAGGAAGCACGCTACTCCCTTTGTCATTGTTTAACGAGGGGTACTCACCCTTTCCGACTTTCTGGGGATGAAGCCCTTTCTTTGAAGGTTAGCTATACAAGGTTGGCGGATGAGCAAATTTCTATATCCTCGAGGAAAGCCGTACATCACGAAGTGCCGGTAACACGTTCGGACAGTTGCAGCAGCGGTCCGCGAACTTGGCCACACAGATTGCAGCCAACTACTGCACACGTTTTCAATCCACATGATTCAATCTAGCATGACTGGATCACAGTGTGTTAGCGAAAGCTCAGTTGCATTTTCGACAGCTGACCGCACAGAAGCAAGGTAGAAGCGGGAATGGTTTCGTTTTCGTGCGCTGTCGCTGAGGTGAGGTATGGCGCACCGCCGTGAGCGCCATCTCGTTTCTCTAAAGCAAACTGCTCCGCGAAAAGGGTCAATATGATTCGACGTTAACGGATTGCATATGGCTTGTTAAAGTCGCACGGAATGTAACGCTGCGCGTCGCGCACGCGCATTTTAAATCTTTTTCACTTTCATGGGCACGCCCAAGCATGTCGCACATTTTCCGACAAAACATCCAAAGAAGTTCTTGAGTTATACGCTCTCAAGGCGTTCACCAAAGTATACTCCGGTGACGCCAGAGGTGGGCTGTTACCACAGCTGAAACATAAAAGCATATTTGATTAACCGTACTTCCTGCTACATAATGTTTCCAACAACATCTGTTTAACGTCTTCGCGTAGACAAGACGTCTATAGCCGTTTGTAGCCGTTCCGAGAAGTTTTCAAGACGTTTTGTGTTTCGTGGGAAGGTTCTGATTGGTGTTGTAGAAGTCGTGTTGTAGTAGAACTGGGTTGCAGTTGTAACTTGTTCGACCCAGTTGGACCAGCTGCCACTGACCGTGGTTTTCCGAACCATGGTCCTCGACTACGTCGCGATGTTGCTTAAAATTCGAGGTGCCTGGTATGTTCGTGTGATGTCTATACCCATTGGCACCATTTCCTGGCACTTGGCCGATTCCATCTCATTCGTCACAAAGGACTTTTCAGGCGTTTTCGTCACGAAATTTCCGGTCAGGTTGCGCTAACGTCATTGCATTGACAGCTTAATTTGTATGTATGCTTGTATGTTTACAGGGTATTTTCACGTAACTTGAGCCAAACTTGAAAACTATGCCAATGCCATGTAGCTGGACAGAACCAAGGTAATGTTGTTTGCCCCCGTCGCTTGGAGATACTCAGATTACTTTGCATTACGTCTAATTACATAGTCTTAATTAACCAACTTCTCAATTATAATTAGATAAAAAGTGTCAATGAGAAAATTGTAGAGCAACATTGAAAAACTCCCGATACCGCTTTCTGTTGCTCAATACGTATTCAATACGCTCAGTGTGTGTAATACGTGTTCCCTCTTTTGTCCATGTTGTTTGTGCGCGTAATGCTACACGTTCTTAATGGAAAAACAACAAGCCCAAGTGGAAACCCTACTACGGTGGCTAGATGGGTAGGTGTGCCGACCGGCGCGTCTGGAGCGTAGTTCACCGCTTCTCCGCGTCATGACGCAAAATTGGCGCTGCGGTCAGTAGAACGGTTCCGCAGCGTGCGTCGTTGAACACCCCCCCCCCCCCCCGAAATATATATATATATATATATATATATATGGTCGAAAAGACAAATTCTTAGTGATCAATCGGCCCATTCGAAGCTCGTAAGTAGAGCTATAGCAAAAACCTCGCACTCGGCCGCGCAATGCTTGAATCAGCGCAAACTTTTCATCTTATTACTCATGATGATGATAATTTCTTTTCGCGCGTCTCGGACTTACGGCCGTCACTGCGCGTTACATAGCGCAGCTTGCAACACCGACACCGCGTTCCCGGAGACCCGCTACGTGAATGCGTCTCTCTCTCTCTCTCGCTCTCATAGTGCGCAAAACCTCTTCACCTCACCGAGCACGAGCGTACGAACGAGCGTACGAACGCGCCAACTGTGGACGAAAACGACGACGCTCGAACGCAGTCGTATGGTTAGCATAAACGCATGTTCTGCAAGTGTGGCTGTATAGCCACGCTTGCAGTTAACTAAGAAGAAGAAGAAGCCGCTTTGAACGGCCGTGTTTAAATAAGTACGTTTCTCATTGTCAAAAAGAATTTTTTTTTTGTTTAGCTACCTACTGCCGCCCGATTCTTGGCCTATCCCCCTCAGTGGGTGCGAGTCATGATAAAGGATCATCATCATCATCATCATCATCATCATCCTCCTCATCATGATCGTCATCGTCATCATCAAAATGTGCTCTGCTGGAAACAGCGCATCGGCCCTATATGCCGAGGATCTCTTGCAACGTCAACCGTTACCGGTAATTACAAGATCGTTCTTCCTCGTTTGCCATCGGGAAACACCGTTCTAAACTCGGTGTTCCTACACGCGAACCTCGCTGGTCGGACGTACCGCGCCCCGGATTTTCGTGATGCCCTGCTCTCGGTGCTCGATACCAAGGACATTCTCGGAGCAGGCCAGTATCAGATGAGTCATCTGTGGCTCGTCACCTGTGCCAACAGCCTTTCCAAGCAGAAGCTCGTCGATAAAGGTGAGCTTCTAGTCAGAGGACTGAAGGGCCTTGTCATCGACCCAGAAAGCCGGAACACCAAAATGAAGCTTCTGTGGCTTCCTCCTCACCTAGAACAGAAGCGTATTGTTGAGGCATTGGAACCATATGGCATGGTGCAATCCATAACCAGAGAAATGTGGCGTTGCGAGGACATGGAGAGTTGGCAGATGACGAATCGCGATGTAGAATTCACGCTCAAAGAAGGCCTCTCTACCAGTTCCCTCCCTCATCTTCTGACGATCTTCGTACATCAATGCTTAATTTTGATTCCCCAACAACCTCCCTTGTGCCTTCGATGCAACAGAGTAGGGCACGTAAGAAGACAGTGCAAAACACCACGCTGCGCGAAGTGCCACCGTTATGGTCATAACGCAGAGGCATGCGTTGGCATGTATGCTGACAAGCTTCGTGGCAGTAAACCGGTGGACGATGACACCATCGTTAACCACCTCATGGATGTAAGTGAGGTCGTAGATGCCTCTGGCAAAGCGCCTGCTGAAGACCACCGGGCTGAGGAAGTGCAAGTATCGGCAGCTGCGGACACAGCTACAGCGAAGGTTACTGAAGAACATACAGTGACCAACCGTGAAAAGGACCCTTGTGCAACGTGGGCCGAGTCACCACCAATTCGTGACCAGCTTCATCCTGCCGAGGATACTGAAATGACTGAGACATCCAAGAAGCGTCCAGCGCCGGCAGATGATTTGGAGTGCTCTGGAAAAGAGCCCAAGGTCGCCGCGGCTAAGGCGAGGAAACCCCTTCATGGAGCTTCTGTGAGTGCAGATGCCGCTGCAGTTCAAGAAGTTCCTGCAGCTGCGACTCCTCAAAGGGATGAGACAGGCAAAACAAAGGTAGCAGCGCTACGTGTAGGCGCTGCGCCTCAGTAGTGGAATCATGGCGGGCGCCCTTCCCTTTACGTTTAGAACACTGAATGTCCGTGGCTTACGTAGTAAGGGACGGCAGGGTCAGTTATTAAACTTGTTGCGCAGCCGAGCGTTAGATGTTATTGCAATTCAGGAAACAAAAATTGAATCCGATGATGATACAGCGGCTGCTGTAGCTCCATTTCTTTCGGAGTATGAAGTATGTGTCAGCCACGCGATTGGTGTCTCTGGAGGATGTATGAGGAAAACGTGAGGAAAACGCGGCAATTGTGAGGAAAACGCGGCAATGCAGCGTGTTGGGACTGTGCACTGATAGGAAAGGGCACCTTGTATGGTGTGATGTCAATATTGATAGTCATGTTTGGAGGTTTCTTTGCGTGTATGCGCCAAGTAAGGCACGTGACCGGGAGGACTACTTTCTCTCATTGACCCAGCACTTACGCAATGACCGTGTATTGGTTGTCTTGGGTGACTTTAATTGTGTGTGTAGTGGAAAGGATCAGTCGACTACAAGGCAACGCCATGATATATACCAGCGTTGACGTTTTGAATGCCATGACATGTGACTACCAGCTTGTTGATGTAGGGGATCATGAAAAAGTCCCTTTTCGCTACACACATTTTAACGCCGTCTTAACGCACATCTTAACGCACATCTTAACGCACATCTTAAAGCTCGCTTTAGCTTGGATTATATTTTCACTGCATCCCGTAAAGAAATTTCTGCTGAACTGAGTAGACACATTGTTTCCTGTTCCCCATTATCGTGCGCCTTATTTGGAATGTTGGTACTATGTACTTAAGCGTGTCCGTAGAATGATCATTCCTCCAGGGATCAAAACTTTTTTTCTTTAACTTACATTCGGCAACCCTTCCTGTCAAAACCTGGTTAGAAAAAAGGGGCTGTTTCGTGCCGTGGTCTACAAACTGCCGTTTGTGTCCACATGCTGAAACGATTGATCACTGTTTTGTCGATTGTAGGGATGCCGTGTTCTTCTGGGACATTCTCCAAAGAACACTTAAAAAAGATTTAGACATCACACCATACACGATTCGTTTGTTACCTTTTAAAGATCCCTGTAACCTACCATATGACATGTTCATAGTACTTGGTCTACATAGTCTTTGGCGTAGTAGAATGTGTGGCAGGCACGCTGAACCACCGCGAAGCACTCGATCGTTTTTTCGGGAATCTGCTGCCTACGTTCGTAGTGTGTACGCTGCTCAAGAAACAGCGCCGGACTGGATGCCTTTATTGGACGCTTGCACATGTTTGACTATCGACCAAAAAAGCTTACGCACCAGGGGATCTCAGAAAACGCTAATATCCGAGCAGCCTTTAAAGGCAGCCAGTAAAACCGTAGATCGCAATGTTGTTCGCATATACCAGTAGAGGCTGGAAATGTGAATACCAGGCTGCGTTTTGAGGCTGCGGAGATATTCAGATTTTGGTCAGATCCCTTGGTCCGTAAACTTTTTTGGCCGATAGTACCTGTAGCGCCTTGTTTCTTGTGTTGCTGACGATCCTGCTCCCATGTAATAAAGAGAAAAAAAAAGTGGATGTACAGCCTTTACGACGCTCGCTTTGGGACCGGCTGTACGCGGGCTCGAATCCCTCCTCGGCAAGGAAGTTTATTTTAACGCGAGAGCCTTAAGGGCCCCGTGTCGCAGAAAATCCGGCGTCGGCTTTGGCGCCCGCGGCCGAGAAAATCATCCCAAACCACGCAGGCCCTTCAAATATATTTAGGTATGTCACACCATTCTGTCATTAATGTTGCCCATACCTTGTCTTGCATTCTTGGCAAAGCTATTCCTCGGAATTTTGAGAATGACAATACACAAACAAATGTCATGAAACAAAACACCCACAGCGCATGCCTTTTATGTTAAATCTTCTCAGACTGAAATATTAAAAGTACGAAACGGAAACCTGAAAATTATGCAATTTTTTTGGCGTGGCTGTGCAATTCTCCAGGATCGCCCCACGCAAGAGGCCGCGTTTCTACCAGAAAGATGGTCTTCGTGCATAGCGTTCGCCGCCAGTGTTTACCGGTAACCATTACGGTCGCTTAAGCTGCAGTTGTCGGAAAGCGTGAGGAGCAGTCAGGTATCTTTGAATGCTATCGCGTTCCACTCTTAAAAGCGAAGCTTAAGCGTCCTCCCAATTTTAATTTTATTTCTTGGTAGTTTCTTGATACGCACCACAAAAACTGCATCCGCTCTGCTCTAGCCAAGTCCTGCGAGCATCAAGTTCGTGATAGCATCGACGTCCAACTAAGGCGTCTGGAGAAGGCTGGGTTCCATAGAGAAATCGTGGCCTCGGTGGTAGAGAGCCAGATTCGCGAGGAAAAATTTGTTGGGAGGCGCAGGCTGGAGGAAAACGCACCGCCCGCCACGGCGACCTGTCGTAGTGCCGTATACTGTCACCAGGTCTCGCACCACCTCAAGAAGGTTGGCGACAGGTGCGGGGTACGTGTTGTGTTTTCAGCCCCGGAAATAGCTGGGGCGAATGTGTCGCTTATAGTGAACGACTCCAAGAAGAGAAGCCAGCCTGCAAAATAAAGCACACCAAAGCCTCGTTGAATGCGAGGTTGGTAGCCGCCGTGGTTGCTTAGTGGCTATGGTGTTGGGCTGCGAGGTCGCGGGATCGAATCCCGGCCACGGCGGCCACATTTCGATGGGGGCGAAATGCGAAAACACCCGTGCACTAGCACACGTTAAAGACCCTCAGGTGGTCGAAATTTTCCGCAGTCCCCCACTACGGCGTGCCTCATAATCAGATCGTGGTTTGGCACGTAAACCCCCCCCCCCCCCCCCCAAAAAAAAAAAAAAAAAAAAGAATGTGAGGTTGGTGTGGTGTATAGCCTTCCCCTCGCCTGTGGAAAATGTTATATCGGCCAATCTGGGCAGTGTCTTAATGAACGCTTGCTAGAGCATCGCAGGAATGCACCCTTTTCCCCTCCCCTCTCAATCTCGTCCGTGCTTATTCGTGCGCTGGAACGATGTTTCTTACTGCTAATCACAACCAACTAGCCCAGCGGTCCACGCTTCGGATCGGAACGTCATCAGCGCGCTTGGCGCCGCCACATGCAGTAGTTTGCTTTCCTGATTAGTTCACGTTTCGCCGCCTTCCGCAGTGCTGTCGCATTTACCGTAATGGTGTCAAGACGACCGCAGCCGCTGAGCAGTGCTAGGATTACCAGCAGTGTTCAGTGTGAACACCACGTCCTCACTACGAAATGCTTACGCATCATTCAGATAACTCCCTGGGAGATTCTACGTAAAAATCGCTTCTCGGCCTTTTGGCTAAGATCAAAGTGTAGACTGCACACGTCTTCCCTCTAATGTTCCACACTTTGCAACATGAATGGAATATAGTGCATTACCTGGCCATAGCATTTACGACAGCTGATCGTCAGGGTGTTAATGGTTTCGCATTCGTGCGCCTTCGCTGAGGCAACGTGCGGCGCGCCGCCGAACCTATAGAGTAAACTGTTCCGCGAAAAGGGCCCAAGCGAATTGCCGCCGTTGGTGTGAATGCTTCGGTGTAATAGGCCGCATCACTGAATACTCGCTCTGGCCAGGTTTAATGGTCTTCCTCATAATTTCTTACAATTGCAGTGGGCAGAGAACAGTCACATTGTATGCCTTTTACTATAAATCTTCTCGGGCGGAAATTGCAAAGCAATATTATGACTCTCACAGGCGCTCTTTACGGGCAGCGCAGAGGCGCCGACGCGATGCCAGGTCCCACACGGTGTGCTAACGCTTTCAAGGGTGCCACATATTTTGGCGCTTCAACTCCTTCATGCCGACACAAATTGGCGCACTAAAATGCACTGAATAAGCCTGACGTCGTTGCCTGACTGCATGAATGCTTTCTTGAAGCTAAACATCTCGACAGAATTACCTGTCTGGTTGGGAAAATTGTTTAGGACCATGAGAGTGACGCCAACCAAATAAGGGAATTTATTAGCCCGACGTTTCGGAGGCCATTCGGCTCCTTCTTCAGGAGGTATTCTTCGGAGGTGGTGATGTACAGCTTTTAAACGGTCAGCCGAATGGGCTCCCGAAAAGTCCCTTATTCGGTTGGGAGTCACAGTCCCAACGAATGCTTTCACTACGATAGCAACATTCACATCGCCGCCGGCGTTATCGTGCTGTCCCGCTGACGCGCATGCACGGATCCCACGCGGAGAACGACGAAGCGATGGAACTATACCCGGTTCTTGATTATACATTGCACACGTACAAACAAATAACATAATAGCTACAGCCGCTTCAGTGAACTACGATAAGGCGGGCGTAGGCATTTTCTCGCTTTCGCTTGACTGACTGCCAGATTTCACTCCCGTATTTGAAGCCGAGCTTTTGACAATGATGTTAGCGCTACGGAAACTCTCTTTTAACGCAATCAGTGTAGTTATAACAGATTCCTATTCTCTTTGTACTTCGCTTACAGCTTCATCCAATTCACCAGCTCTAAAACGCTTCTAACATTAGTTCCTTTACAGTTAAACCTTGTACAACTATCATGGGTACCATTACATTTAAATGAAATGGCAAATTCATTAGCGCGAGCATCCCTTAGTGGACCAATAATATCGCTTCTTCCAGTAGTGGCGCACATAACAGCGATATTAGATATCGAAAATATTCAATTCGTACGGATGTCATTGAATCAATAATGACATGGACAGAATTTCAGCACCTAAAATTTCCATGGAAATTCCAGTGGTGTCCATCAAGACAATCGGAAGTAATGATCGCCAGATTACGCTGCCGTTTCCCCCCTTTAAGCCTATATTTACGCGGGACTAGTCTGACGATATCGCCCCTCTGTCAATATACTGCCAAGAAACAGAATCCCGGGTTAAGACTGTTTTTGTCATGTCGCCGGTATAAATATCAAGAAAAAAGCTTCTCGAGATTCCGCTTGCCAAACTAAGGTTAATCTTAACATCAGACATAATACTAACTTTCGGTGCGTCAGTTCTGGGTTTTAGCCACAGGCGTATTTAATGCCGTTTGTGGATTCATAGAATCAACTAAACGAATAAGTTTTAGATTTTTTAATCGATTAGGTAATACTTCCAAACATTAAGTTCAGGCGCACAATTCTTGGCCAATCCACCAGTGTGGTATATGAGGCCATCATCATCCGGTTCTTGACCCAGAATAGGTATGTGCCACTATATACGTCTATAGGCTCTACATCTACACCGCTGCACTCAATCGCCTATGCAGCAGGGCGCTGTTCGATGGGTGAGTTTTCCGTCCATTTCTGTTTGCAGCGTGTGTGCGAAATGGCAAATCCTTCTTTCGCGTGGGAAGCAACCGTTGGTTCCCGAGTCTTACGGCAAAGCTTGGATTCATTCGTGCGTTCAAGACAACGTTCGGAGGACACGACAGCTCCACGCGCTTGCAGCCGGCGCTGACGCGGTGATAAGATAGTGGCTGCTCGCTAACCATACGCATACCAGCGTCCTTCGTCGATTGCGTCAGCTTGGCGAGACGTAATGCCCGGTCGTGTGTCGTATATACACCATCGTGTACATGGGTGATGTTAATATTTTTTTCTTTCGCAGCAGTGCGCCAGAGCATGTCGGTGGCGGAGCTAAACCTGCAGTCGGGATTGTGGCAGATGCTGACGATACACGAGCGCGACTGGCCGGTGCACGACCTGATGGCCTCGTGCGTCCCGCTGGTGGACGACGAGGAGCTCGCCTCGTACCTGAAGCCCGGCGCCGAAGCCAGGTTCCGGCGCTTCGTGCGCCAAAGGCCTGGCTACTTTCACTACGACAGCGAACGGGACAGCGTGGGTGTGGCCAAGGATTCGCCGAACGCGGCCGCCGAAGGATGGCTGGCCAAGTACTTGGCGCTGCGGATCTCGGAGGGATGCAACGAGGTCGGCGCCGAGGCCTCCGACAGATGCAAGTCGGCGCTCCCGACGTGTATGGCTGCCCATCTGAACACCATATACGGAGGCAGCTGGGCGCTCTTTTGTAAGACGCACTCGTCAGACTTCGCGCTCGGCGAGAGTGGTCTGGCTCTGCTGACTGTCGGCTACCACGAGAGGAGCATAGCGTCGTGCATCAGGGAAGAGGGCCTCGTCTCTTTTTTTATCGATCTTCTGCACAAGATTGGAGCGACCGAGGGACAGCCGTGCAACGTGCACATGCTGACAAAGTACCTCCACTTCATGGGGAGCGGGGAAAGAAAGTTGCTGCACGAAAACTATCGCGACAACCTGAACGTGTTCTTTCTGCTGAACCCCGCAAACTTCGCGACGACGAGAGTCGAAAGAGGCTCGGTTTTCCTCAAGAACCACGATCCGCACTACGCTGCAGCTTTGTTTATAAGGCAGCAGCTCCAAATCCAGTGCGCGTCCGCGGTGTCTCTGGAAGAGCTCGCATTGAGAGCCAAGTACTCGTCGTTACCGGTGGCACAATTGTTCTTTGGCGTCGATACTGCGGTAAGAAAAGTTAGGGAAATAGTCTTGCGCTACCCTTCTTTATTTCACATGGATGAAAAGGGCGAGAAGGTGCGGCTTCGAGATGAGTACCCGCCAGATGCCCGCTGGAACGCAGACACTGAACTGTTGGCGGTGGCCTATTTCATTGACATCCTCAAAGGTATAGATGCCACGTCACCTTCTAGGGCCATATGCTTTAACTACATCGTATGTGCTGCTAATGCTGCGCCTCAAAGCTGCAAGAACTACTTGGACATTCTCTACCCTGGACTAGAGGTCATCGGATTGTTTCACCTGCATCCCGGCATTTTCGACCTGTCATCAGTAAACCGCGTTTCTCTTATTCAGACGACAGAGGCACCAGAGACGACGACCGCCGAGCAGTGTAGTGAGCATCTGATTGAAAAGCAAGCTGTCGAGTATGCGGCCACGTTAATTAAGCACGTTCGCCACCTGACCCCTGACCTTTTTGGCTGTTGCTTAGAAAGTCTGTCTCGCAACGTTCGTGAATATTGTAGGGCTCCAGTGAAAGGCCGTCTGCAGTCCATCATCGAAAGCGGCAGAGCAGCGTTGGCCGCGCACAGCCTGCGCACTGGCATCACCGCGACAGCCCAGGCTTCGACACAAACCGCCATGGAGCCCACGTCGCTGCCATCAATACCAGCGAAGGAAGCTACTGAGAATAAAAAACCGACCCACCTCAGCAGTCAGAAGGCCGAAGTTGAGAAACAAATAGAAAATCGAGCAGCTGCTGCAGCGGCTCTTCGCAGAGAGAGTGCTGCTGAACCTTACGTCTCGGAAGCCCAATCTGACATTGTTCTCGTTACTAAAGCCAATAATAGAGCCTCTGCGACGTCTCTTGTAAATGCAAATAATGCTGTTCCATCCAACGCTCAAAAAGCTCAAAATTGTGGAGTCGTTGGGGCGAAAGCCGCGACTCAAGCAGTCGCAACGCCTCTTCGCAAAATGGGCGCTGCCCAGCCTAGCAGTAAAAAATGCGAAGTTCGGGTCGCCATCAATTCGAAGAAAGAAACCGCTTCAGCGTCTTTTGGAAAGGCTTCACCAAGCGTCCATGAAGCTCTGACTAACGTCATTCTCGGCAAGAATGGCAAGAGGAAGGCCAGAAAGCGAGCCGCTGTGGTGCTCCCTAGCAAGGTGGATGCCACGCAGCCTAACGACCCGAAAGCTGAAGTCAAAACCGTGGCCGTAGAGCAAGCCGCCGCAGCGTCTGTTGGCGAAGCACGTGCTGCTTGCGTCAACGGGCGACATCCAGGGTCTCTGGTTAATTCGCCGTCGGGAGAAACCAACCCAGCAGCCGGAGCAACGAAGGAATGTGCGCAGACAGCGTTGTCGATTGGAACCGATCCACCAGGTGGAGGCAGTGAGGAAAAATTGTGGGCTGTCCTCGAGCGCCTCGCCACGTTGTCGCCGTCCGACCTCAAGCGTGAGGCCAAGAAGTCGCCGTCGAAGAACGCCGATCAGCTAAGTGCGAGAGAGGCGACCAAAATCACCGTCGAAGTGACCCGAATGACCATCTGCAAAGTGGACTGTCCCTGAATTTGTGCCTTTATCGGGGCATTTACTGTACCTTATCGCATGTTCCGAGTTCAGTGCACCTTCTGTGCGCATGGCAGAGAATTATATAACTGTGCAACGAGTTTTATTAATTGGAAGCCTTATTTGCAACAAGATCTTACGCATCCGCGCACTTAATACGCAATAAAGCACGCGCCCTGTAAGCGCACTCGTTGGTTGTCAAATCCTTCCAATAAACACACGCACACCGCCTCATCAGTGCCGTATAAAGTCCCTAGATAGTTTTTTTGCTTTCTTTAAGTAGCGACGAGCTTTGAAGTACAGCCGACGAATCTCATTGGGCGGCGCTCATTCCAGCAGCCATGTTCTTCCTAACGCTACAGTGGCTAGAATAGGTGTACTAACGCTGTTCACCCGCATTCACTTGCAGGCTGTTGCGAGCAGCGTAGATAGCAGCGGTCGTTGACGGTCGCATGCTATCTAGGAAGATAATGGCGGCCGACGGAGTTGATGTCGCTACTCAAAAAAAGAGCAGGAAATCTAGGGACTTTCATGCCGTATACGGCACATTTACATAAAAGACTGCTTATGCGCGAAGCTCTTTGACCACATTAAGTTCAAACAATTGTAATCCTTCTATAAAGCCTTACCGATTGCTGGCTACACGGTTTCCGAAAAGGTTTATCGATTACGACGCAGTTGCTCGAGAGTGTTAACGGAACATTGACAGTCTTATACCGTGTTTCCCAGCTAACGTGGGTGAAGATGTAGAAAATCGTGGTGCAAGATACGATTATAAAACATACGGTTTCAAGTTGTCAGACCTCTGACGACCGAACACCGTATAGTCTATATTATAATCGCACCTTCCACCGTGATTTTTTAAATATCTTTTTTTATTATTTTAACAACTTGGCAAACGTTAGCTACCATACCATATGTATCCATAGTATCTATTAGGATACCATATATATCCCAGATAACGGTAGCCAAAAATACATGGTGCAAGATACGAGCCTAAAACCTACAGTGTTCGGTTGTCAGAACACAGCAGGTTTTAAATGCGTAAGTATTTCTATGCCTACCCAACAAGGAAACCTGTCCGTCCGTCAGGCAAGGCGAATGCAATGGCTCATACCCCCGTAAGGCTGAGGCTACAAGCGCTCAGCAGAGTGAAGCGAACAGTGAATACATTCATTGAAATCACCCATATACAACACACACACAACACCATACGTTTCAATAAAGAACAAGCTCAAACAAGCATCCGAACCATCAATAAAGCATTGCGTACCTCCCTCAGCAGTTGTAGCGGTGGTTTTACAACAGCTTCGCTGGACATTCATTTTTGCAGGTTGATAACGACCGATAAGGGTTGATAAGGGTTGGATGTACATAGTCTGATAAGGTTGACAACGACCGATAAAGCTTGATAAGTATTTATTTATTTATTAATACTGTCAACCCTCATAGATCGAGGGTCATAACAGAGAGGACAATACAATTACATACATGAAATATGAACAATGTCAGTGTACGCAAAGTTGCTTAACACTTGTCAATTCACAGTGAATAAGATGTTCACTTGAATGCTGTTCAGCACACTTGTGTCATTTATCAAAATACGTACAATGGACATCAAGTCGCACATATGACTTGGCACTCCAAACTAAATTGATAACTCCCGTAAATATGCCTCAGCAGCATTTTCAAAGTCGGTGACATCTTTTAGGCTAACAATAGCGTTTGGCAATTGGTTCCACATTTCTATCACATCCGGGAAAAATGAGTATCGAAATGTATCACTGTTACTTCGGTACGGCTTTACGACGTAGTCGTGGTTAGTTCGCGGGTTTCTTTTGACTGGAGCATGTAGATATTTGAGCTTATCTATCTTAAGTTGATCCTGCATTATTTGATAAAGTACCTTCAGCCTAAATTTCTTTCTACGTACCTCAAGAAGATCCAAGTTGCAACGCTGTAATATCAGCGTGACCGATTCCTTCCTGCGGTACGTCGAACAAATAAAACGTGCCGCCAGTCTCTGTATCCTTTCCAACTTCCTCTTAAGCGTCACTTGATGGGGGCTCCAAACAACGGCTGAATATTCTAGTATCGTCCTAATGAAGGTTGTGTATGCAATAAGTTTTACATTACGCGATGCATATTCCAGTTTTTTTTTTTCAGAAAGTATAACTTTTGATAGGCTGTCATGCAGACGTTATCTATATGTTGGTTCCATGTGAAATTTCGTGTTATTGTTACCCCTAAATACTTGAACTGGTGCGGATGCTGCAACAAGTGTCCTGCAATGCTGTAAGAAAAGGAATAGATAGTTTTCTTTTTACTGATGTGTGTATATGTAGATTTGAGATAATTTATTTCCATTTTCCATTTCCTACACCAATCATCTAAATTTTGCTAACATTTTGAATTTTAAGCTGGTCATCTAGTTTAGTAATTGTGGTGTAAATTAAGCAGAAGTCTGCGAAGAGCTTAACCTGACCACCCTCTTCTGCCACGCTACTGATGTCATTGATATAAACGGGAAACAGTAGTGGTCCCAATACTAAGCCTTGGGGCACTCCTGAGAGTACAGCTAATGAATCTGATACATAGTCATCCAGTTTAACTACCTGCGTACGGTTCGTTAAATATGCTTCATTCCATTTTATTACCCATTCATTTATTCCTGCATTATGTAATTTGAAGATTAGTTGGACATGAGGCACTTTATCAAAAGCTTTCGCAAAATCCACGCAAACCACATCAACCTGTTGTCTTATATCTACTGCACCTGCAAAGTCGTGCATTGTTTCTATTAACTGTGTAACAGTTGATAACCCGGTCCTGAAGCCATGTTGATAAGGATATAGTAAGTTGTTCTGATCTAGAAACCTGAGTATGTGTTTTGCTATTATATGTTCGAAGACTTAGCAAGTAACTGAAGTAAGTGACACTGGACGGTAATTTGTTGCCTCTCTTCGGTTACCTCCTTTAAATACAGGTATCACGAATGCGGTGCGCCAGTCTTGCGGCAGTGAGCAAGTTGTGTATGATTTTCGAAAGATGATAGTTAGATAATGTGACATCTATTCTGCGTATCGTTTGAGGAATACAGCAGGTATATTATCAGGTCCACTCGATTTTTTCGTATCTAATTTGAGTAGTTGCTGAATTATCTCCTTGCTGGTTGATTTCAAGTGTTTCCATTGGAACAGTAGGGGGAATATGTAAGGCTTCTTCTATACTCACAGTAGTTTCTGGGACGTTAAATACAGATTGGAAAGAATTGTTAAGATTGTTTGCTATTTTATCCTTTTCTCTTATATTGTCGCTTCCAACATGAATTTCGTCAACCATTTCTTTCCTGTCGCTAAAATATTGCCATAATTTTTGTGGTGAGGACCTAAGGAAATCGCTGAGGTTTTTTTCAAAGAATGTTTGTTTAGATTTAGCCAAAATACGCTTGAGTTCAGTTTTTAGATTAGCCAAGACCACAGGCGAAATGTTCCTTTTACGCCATCTCTTAATTTTTCTTTTCATATGAATTATATCTCGAGTGATCCAAGGACTTGTCTGCTCTGTTTTTTTAACCCGCGATGGAACATATTTGTCTATGCAATGACTTATAACACATTTGAATTCTTGCCATAATTCTTCTACTGTTTTTAGACCAGCGGTACACTTGAAAGTACCAAATTGAATCTCCAAAAAATTAAGAATCGAAGTGTCATCAGCCCTAACATAGTCCTTAATTTTTACTGGCACATAGCTCTTCACTTTCCTAGTTGCTCGGTAGGCACATCGAGACAGATCATCCTGTGATCCGATATGCCATCTTCTACCGTCACACTGTAATCATTTAATTTATTTGATAGGAACACCAAGTCTATATATAGTACTGACCTTGACGTCGGTGTAATTCTAGTATCTTCAAGCACGATTTGTTTCAAATTGTACGTAAACATAATGTCTAGTATTTTTTCAGCACTTACTGAATCCACACCACTATACGAAAAATTTTTCCAGTTTCTATGCGGTAGGTTAAAATCTCCAGTCATTACCAACCTAGTGTTCCCATTCACATGAGAATATAAAAATTTATTCAGCTTTTCGAGAAACTCAGGGGAGCTTGTGGGTGGCCGATATACAACTCCGATAAGGAAGACAGTACTTTCACGAGTTATTTTACACCAGAGAGTTTCTGGTACTTCACAATCAGTCAACGAAGCATTCAGAGAACTTTTAACTATTATACACACTCCACCTCCACGTGAGTCTCTGTCTTTTCTAAATATGTTGTAACTGGGAGGAACAATGCAATCATTCGGTACATTTCCATGCAACCATGTTTCGG
This sequence comes from Dermacentor silvarum, assembly GCF_013339745.2. NCBI lineage: Eukaryota > Metazoa > Arthropoda > Arachnida > Ixodida > Ixodidae > Dermacentor > Dermacentor silvarum. The sequence goes on from NC_051161.1 coordinate 7,178,011, forward strand.
TTATGGTGGTTATGTGAGGATCATTCGAAAGCAATAAATACTCAAGATGTGTAGTCTTGTTTACTATACTGCGCGCATTAAAAGAGAGCTACCTTAGGTATTTTTCTGGTGTCTCAAATGAGCTGCATGAGTTACCAGATCCATTTGACTTACTTGATTCAACACGCTCACTTCACTTCATTTGATCAGTATCACGTTTGCCTGAGAGCAAGTAGCGCTTGTCTCTGACAAGTGATACTTGCTAGTCGGAAATATGCTAGTCGGATCAAGTTTGATAATATTGATGACACCGCGCTGCGTGGATATGAGCAAGTGACACAATGCTTACGCATACTTAACTGCAGTGGAGTTTGTGCGTGAATTTTAGGTGCGAAGCACCTTATGCGTGCGGGCTGTCGGCGTCTCCTGTCGTAATCGTCGTCGTAGTCACGGTAAGCAAGTGTCCCGCGTTCGTCGTCGTCGTCTTCCACAGCTGGCTGCATTGCCACTATATTTTTTTATTTACTTGTTTACTCTCATACACACAGCACCATTTAGGCATCACAGTGGGGAAGGGGGGGGGGGGGGGTTCATAAAGCAATGTAAACAGCTTATGGCATACAACAAACAGCAGTATACTATACAATACAAAAAAGGCAAGCAACGGCATTCATACAACTAAATAATAAAGCACTATGTAATGATAGCAAACTCTACATTAACTATATACTGTAAAATAAAGCACAAAATTTCAAAGAGCATTTGCAAAAAGTTCATTATTAAGTATACCAACCACGGTAGCAGGCAGTCGATTCCATTCTAAAATGGTTTTGAGGAAAAAAGTGCTTTTGAAAAGCTTAGTTCTACAACTGTATTCCCTAACCTTGAACTCGTGATCTGTTCGTCTGGATATATAATGTGGCTGAAGAATATACTTATTGTGGTCTATTCCAATTTGGCCATAAAACATATTGTGAAAAAGTTTCAAGCGTAATGTCTGCCTTCTTTTTTCTAAGGTGTCCCATTTTAATGTTTGTTTTGCAGTAGTAATGCTAAAGTTTCTCTCATAGTTGCCGATTACATACCATGCTGCTATATTCTGAACTCTCTCAAGTTTATCTCGGTCGGTACACGTATAGGAGGGTCCTATACGGTGCATTCATATTCTGAAATGGTTCTAATATAGCTTTTGTACAAAAGATCACGAGCCTGCTGGGGAAACAGTTTTGTATTGCGCCGTAGAAATCCTAACACTTTGCATGCCGTGGTTGTAATGAAATCAACGTGCCTGTGCCAACATATGGACGGTGTGAGAAATACACCCAAGTACTTGTACTCGGAAACAATCTGCAATGGGGAACCGGATAGATAATATACTGCTTCTGGCATACACTTTTTAGTAAAGCGCATGTGGACAGTTTTCTGTGTGTTTATTTGCGTATGTGACTCTCAGCACCAGTTTTGTATTTTAAATAAATCATTTTGCAAAATAACAGTATCGGCAATGCTTGTAATTTCTCTATGTATTATCAGATAATCAGTAAACAATCTTATGGAAGAAACAATAGTGTTGGGAAGGTCATTTATAAATATTAAGAAATCATTCTTCTCTTCTGTCTTCGTAATGGGGAGGCTGCGTTTACGGGGTTATGAGCCATTACTTAAGGCAGTATGAGCCCATTAGCGGTGCATCACTGCATGCTTCGCACCTCCCCAGGTTTCACGTCAGTGGAGCTGCATTTCGCTCAATGGGTCATTTGACACTTACGCATAAAATTTAATTCAGCGCTCAAACCGAGCCTCCGACTTGACTCGTGGCAAAAGACATGATCAAGCTTGTCCTAAAATACTACTAGTAACGGCTTGGCCGCACGGCGAGTTTTGTTCAGAGCCGTATGGAGCACGTCATGATATATTTTTTTAAACAGCCGAGCTGTTCTTAGTCGACCCTTGGCCGTCTGTCTGGCGTAACGCAGGTCACGTGACCAGAAGAGGATAAGAGCCGCGCCGGGGGAGGGCAGGTCACGTGACCAGCAGAGGAGGAGAGGGGCGCTGAGGGGAGGAGGCGAAAAATGAGAGGCCGCGCTGGGCGTGAGGAGGAGAGCAGGGGTTTCTGTGTGGCGCGCCCTTTCGGATAACGCGCAGAGCTGCTGCCGACGCCGTCCGCGTTTCCCCGCGTTCGCGCCGGACGCGCGCGGTGTCCGTGACTGCAGCCGATGCCTCTGGCGGCGGCTCGGCAGGTTTCGACCAGAGAACTGGACACTCGTCGAGTAGCGTCGGAAGTCGCTGCCTCTTCTCACCTCACAACGTTTCAATATAACTTCCTGTTGTAGATCTGTGTTTACTTGTGTTTACACAATTGTATAGCGTGCAACACATGCACATGTAACACTCGGTGTAACTAACACAGCTTTGCTGTTCGACCATCTTCACGGAGTGGAAGGGGCGGTGATTTTTTATGATTGTATTTTGCACCGTGTTTTTCAAATAATTTCTTTTTTTGCGTTTAACAGCTTGGCTAACGTTATCTATGACACATTGTGTAAGTATATAAGTATAGTATATGGCCAGATTGCCATTTTTTGGAATTCGAAAAAAAAAATTTCATCGCTTATCACGTTCGGAACTGCTCGTAAACCTGAATCCCATAATGAAGAAGAAGGCACTATTATCAGCATCAACTGCATGTACGTACAGCCTCCCGCATATTTAGCTATATCGCGCGAGCGTCCATCACGCGTCATTTTAGCGCCTTTAAGCGACGATAATCAGCGAGATACGCAGAAGTACTCTCAAGTGTACTAAGCTCTCTCCTGTGCAAGAGTCGTCTAATGCAATGTTCCCTTCAGGACGACGTACGACCATATTGTAGTGTTCTCGCTCGATAAAGCTAAAAATGCGGGAGGCTGTACATGCTCGGCTGCACAAATATTGAAGCGGGAATTTCGCAAGGATCAGTCCTCCTCTTAATCTTCTTTAATGATTACTAAGAAAATGATTCAGTTAAAATCAAGTTATTTGCGAAAGATTGCATTCTTACTCGGAGTTTAGTAGGCCGGACAACTATATATATGCAGTTTTAAACAAGTCTCCAGCTAATCGTCTTGGTGCACCAATTAAGTGCAAG